>NW_018127908.1:2078956-2116459 GCF_001952655.1 Monopterus albus | reverse complement strand
CAGTGGAGGTTTGAATGCTGTTGGCAATGTGATGCACTTGCTCTGTCTAGCTTTAATCTGCGGTATAAGCTAATAAAGAAATTGAAACTTCATCTTACCTTCTCTGCCATTTAAAATTCTGCTTTTATTTCACAAGGGAAAACATTACAGGCTCAGGAAGTGCATCTCCATTCTCTTTATCTGATACACCATCACTGTCATGCTCTTTAGTTGAGCACCACTGCAAACAGCTCTCATGTTGCCAACAAAGGCCCTGTGGTGGCCCTGAAAGCTCAGTGCATTGCAACTTGAGAAAACACATGCGAATAGAGAAAACGCTAGCAAACTGAGAAAACACTTGCACAAATTTTGACAACAGATGTGCAGCATTTAGAAAACATGTTGCAAATACAGATAAAAATACACAAATGGGCTGCAAATGGTACAGACTACAACAGGAATAGGGGGTATTTACAGCCTGTTTGAGTATTTGGTTGTGCTTTCATAATGCAGTGTTTAGTGAAAACACATTTTGCAGAGGCCTGCCACTGCAAAATTATTGCTGCCGCTGCTTCAGAGTTTTGTGGCACATTATAATGTCCAAATTTACAAGACTCTGCAATGGGCTTTTTTTTCTTTCTCCCTCTATCATTTTAAAATAAGAGACAGGAGGGTAACGAAATAACCTTACTCATTGCCTTGTTGTGAGTCACATGTCAAAATAAATGGCGTGACCGGCCCTTTCCAATGATGCTAGTCTATGAAATGAATGTTTGTGAAGTAATCGGGTTTTGAAATGACATAAAACTTACACAAGTGATATGCTCTCATATTCAAATTATGGCAGATCTGGTTAGTCTTGACTATGCTGGAAAAAAATTATCGCTGCTGGATCTCAAATATGTTCTAAGGCTTCTTTTGCAGCTGAGCTTCACTTTAACTTTTTAGAATTATGTACTGATATTCGGTTCGACCCCCGGCATATGCAGTGAGTCTACCCCACCACCCCCAGCTAACACCACCGCTGAAAAAATCCTAGCAGAAACATGAAAATGCTGCACATCTGGTATAGAATTGCTGATAGTGTTTTCTTAATTGGTGTTTTATTTGCAAGATGCAGTGCATTGAGCTGTCAGGGCCACCATACCACCCAGCGTGAGAGATCATAGGTGGCTCACTTCCTACAGAGAGACGTGTTATAAAGTGAATGAAACGGTTATACCTGCAGCAAACCCAAATTCTCAATTCAAACAATGTTTTGGGGATCTCCCCCCCCCCCTAAACTTTCATCAGGCTGAATCAATTTGGTTGGCACATAATTATTCTAAAAGGATAATAGACCTGTTATCGTCACTTTTAACTCAAATTGGATTTCATTTTCAGGGGCATTTTGAGGAAAGCATTTTTAAAAAGCAAGGGTAACTTCAAACTCATCTCTTTTTCAGTGATTCAACTTCAGTCGCCCTGTCGTGTGCTACAATTCTGCTGGTGATTAAACGATACTGTGCCGAGTTTGTCCAAAAGCAGACAGTAATTCATATCCTCTGAGAAAACACTTTTTCCTGTCAGTCTTACCTCCTTCTTGTCGATAGAGTCGGCAGGAGTTAACATAGCTTCATCCCCCCTTTTCTCATACTCGGCACGACATGTAATTAATTCTTACAAAGACCAATATAAAGCCAGAAAAATCTAATCATATCTCCATGTTTTGGCTTTTTTTTTTCTTCTCAAAAACTCACATTTCCCACTGTAATGGATCTCTTCCCACAGTTTCTCACTTCAAATCTCTGAAGCATATGCTCAAAATTTTAATTATTTGACACATATTGGGATGGATTTCCTCCCCATCTGCTGATGGTGTCCGCTGTGGTTTCTTTCAGACAATTAACATCGTGAAAAGTCACTCAGAAAATCTGTACGCTTTCAGTCATGGTAACACATTAAGTCTTAATAGTTACTGTTTAGCAAATCACTAAGACACTCTGATTTTTCTTTACTGGATTAACATCACAGATGAATATTTGGAGTTGCCAAATACAGGCTCATGAATGTGTTTGTGTAACTGGCTGCAAATGTTAAAATAGTTGTCTGAATGGCTCAATAATCACTTTAACTAGATGGTGAAATTTTTAGCTTCTCAAACTTGTTTCTGTTTTGGAATAAAACTTCTTGGAAGAGAAACTGTTCACTCTCACCTGCTGTGAAATGTTGGAGGACAGTATGGCTGCACAAATGTACAACAGACTGTGGGAAACATTATGTTCTAATGCCAAAATAGAAACTGACGGAGCAGGATCATTTTGCATAGCTCTTTGTGATCATGTAAGCAATCATTTTTCGTGGCTCTCTGTTCTAATTGCTGGAATATTCTGAAAATCTGAACATCACGTGTAATATAATGGCTGTAAAATTGTGACACCACTATGTTTATACGCTGTGGACCAACGTAGCTCTTCCACACTTTCATGTGAGCCTGGGCTGCTATTCTTGCTGCTCTCATCAGCCTTTTTTTTTTTTTTTTTCAGCAAATAAACCTGTTAAACTCGTCCAGCACTTCACTAATCAGCGAAGAAGCCTGTGTATCACAGCTATATTTTTAAAATGAAACTTCAAAAAGTAAAAATGCAGTAAAGCTTGTCAATCAATTTGTCCCATTTCTTTCTTCTTTCCCCTCTATTTAATTTTGACAGTTTGAGACTCGGAGCAGCAATTTTTGTCTTCAACCTCCCTCTAAAATATAAGATCCATGACATACTTAATGATAGTTAAACTTTGAATGCCAATCTTTATCGGTGAATTTTTTTTTTTTTCCCCTTAAATATATTGTGTTACCCAGCAAAAGACACACAAAGCGTGTTAAAGTTGAATTAGGAAAGACAGGCATGTTCTCATTGTTTTGTACTGCAGAGCGACACAATCTTATGGAACCTCTGGAGAAGCATTTTATAAGTGTAATGGTACATCCAGCACTAATTTGTGCTGTAAGACTACTTTTTATTGCACTATTACTGCAACTGATAATGTTCACTACTCCCCAGTTCCACAAATGTACAGAAAACCGCAGAGTCAAATCAAAGGGGATCCTTTTATGTTAACGTTTTTCTTCTTCTTTGCCGTCTCCCCTTTCTTCAGTCTCTCCACTATCACAAAAGACGTGTAAATATTTCCTCATTTTTTTCCATTTACTGTCATTCATTACTTTTCCTCTTAGTCATTAGTCAGATGTCTCTAATTCCCAGCGTTGTGGTTCCCTCTCCTCCTCTGCAGAGCTGATCTCATATCGCCAAACGTCTGCAGGTTACAATAGCTCATCTAAAAATCATTTTGCTTTTCATTATCTTGCCTCAGTTGAGTGTAACCCCCACATTCTGCATTTTCCAAAGGGGAAGAAGACATGCTGGATAGACAGAGGCAGGCTGATGTCCTACTATCTATGTATGAAAAACCAGCTGGAATGAATTCGTAATCTCACTCGTGAATGCCCATGATTTATTGATGCTGTGCCAGATAAACTTTGCCTCCGTGTATAACGGCAAACTCGGTTTGACTGTTCTCAGGAGGCGACTACATTACAGTGGGGTGACGTATCGTTTGTCAGGTGTCCAATATCTTTAGGTGGCTAAAGTTTGCTTTTGTTTCAAATGTCTTTAGCTCCTTGTTTTCCTGAGTTAATGTCTTCAGCCACCCAGATCAAATTTCCCACCTGACACTCAGCAGTAATATTAGTCCCAACTGTACTGAACAGCAGCCAGCACCACCGTCTCTGCAAATCTGACTCAGATGACTCTGTTGGTTCCCTTGGAAACCAGGTGCTCAGAGATCAGGAAAGATCCATTTCACACTTCAGCAGTGAGCAGAGCGACAGAGATGTTTAGACAAAGGGAAAGTGGGAGGCAAATGGGATTGGGAGGGGGACAAAGATAATTTGACATTTAAAAAAAATGCTTCATTCAGAAGGAAAACAGTAACAAATGGTTAGAAATTTTCTTTTCACTTCACCCCTCAAGTTCTAAAATGCACAAGATTTGTTTAGATTCGATGTCTGTAGAGAAAGGTGAAAATGGCTGCAGCTCTTATTTATTGATGCAGCATGCCTGCTTTTCTCAGACTAATAGAAGGAGATGGTTTAATGCGGACAGCCAGTAAAATGCTTCCAAAGGTCAAGATTTCCTCTCGCACACAGATGCTTCTTTGCCTTGTTAAGAGCTCTTCAAAAAGGTCATTGTCCAGAGAATACTTAAATTTGCAGTATTAACACACTGAACGTCAGGGAAATTGGATCGGAAGCTGTGCGGTATGTACATCTGTTTAAGGTTGAAATTTTCTGGAAACAAAAGATGATTTTTGTACCTTTTTTATGGGAGTGAATTCAGCCTGAGTTTGGAGCTCTCTGTTCATTTGTTGTTGAGTAGGTGGATGATCACATAGGGATAAAGCAGTCTGCATGGATACAGCAGTCAGAGCTAAGACGGTGGATTGCGTGAGAGGACAGTGCTATTTTAAAGTAAATGGCACTACTTTTGAGTAGTTTAAAGTACATTGATTCAACATGGGGGCAGGTGGCTGTCTTTGACAAGAAAGACAATGAACAAGCGGAGCTTCCTGATGGAGTGTTTCATCACTGAAACTTGAAGTTTCCAGACAGTGAGGGAGAAATAAGAGAGAAATAAGCATGATAGTTGTTCAAAATAAAAATTATTATAAAGTTTTATATTGACTATTTTTACAGTATCAACAGTCTTTTCCCTTCCTATACTACAGGTGTGCATTTGTAAAGATTCTAGTTGCTCCCAGGGGACTATGGTCAATTACAAAGAGAATTTGTGTCTTATTAATAAAAAATGAGGCCTAACATTCAGTAAACAAACTCCTCATGCTTGTTTTTAATGGTGTACTCTGCTGTTTTTAGTTAAGTAGGTACCTTCAAAGCAGTGACAGCTGTTGACCATGTCTTAGCTTGTCACAGTACTGTACAATAAACAAGTTGATACGTTTAAGAATTGTGATGCCAAAGGTTAATGGTCATATCCGCTTAAACTTGATGCTGATTTATAAAAAAAAAGGCAAATGCCCATTTGTATTGGGTTGATTTGAAATGTGGGGAAACCTGAGCCTGTGTGGCCTCGGATTGAATAACTGCACATCTGTTTACAGAAATGCCAAGCACAGTAGGGGGAACTACTGATGTTTGTCAAGTTGTTTGGATCCTACATTTAAACAGCCTGAATTAACCCACTGGGCCTGTGGAAGATGTATTTAAGATTCAAAAAGTGGGTTGTGTCTGAAATAATTTTACCTCATGTCTCTTTTGCTCCAGTATTTTTAAAAAGTGTAAAAATTATTGGAACTAAATATTTACTCATATGCCTCCCAGGCTGTCATCTAAGTGTCTGGAAATATTCTTCTGACGGATGATTTTCTTCTGATGTGGCATGAATCCAGTTACGTTTATGGATTTGTACATCTCAGTCAGGTACAGGCTGCACTGGGATGTATTTCAAGTTGCTCTGCCAAATTTCTTTTCAGCCACTAGAGGGTTTAGTGAGACGCAAAACATACTGACGCTATTGGCTGCTCCTAATAGCTCTCTGACAATCCCATCATGTCCTGATTCCTAGTAACACATCAACTATGGTTGCACCAGAATGCAGCCTCCAGGTTAAAGCTAGTGTTAGGTGAGTAACGAGTAAGTCCAGTAGAACAATCATGATACTGATAATGTGACACAAAGCTCAAATTATAATATTACAAAGGCAAAATCATGAACATGATAGTTTGCTAATGTTAACAGAACCTTAGATGCTAAAGCATCGAGAAGGAACGGCATCGCATCTGAATCATGTTTGAGTCCTTTGGCTGCTTTTAATGGTGGTCATCTTAAAAACAACCCTGTTTTTTTGTGTCTTTGTCACAGTGTGCTAAAGAAACTCTTCAGTCTGGCAACCACTGTTTCAGACTTCAGCAGACGAGATCCTCCATGGTGCTGTTTGACTACTAGTGGTTAAAAAGTGCTTTTTATAACCTTCGCTAGGTTCCAGATGGGGCTGATTGGCTGTATTCTGAAAACAGTTCAGAAAAGCCAGAATAACAGCAGAAGAGCTGCAGGCAGCAGAGTGTCATGGACAGATTACGAGACAACAGGGCCCTGGGCACAGACATGTGAAAGACCCCTACCTCCCCTCCACTCCAGATTATCTCAAAATAGTGTAGTCATTTTTGCGGTCTCTCTTTCCAGTCATTTTATGTCTCTTAGTGTTTTATTTATTTGACTGACTTTCTGATAGAAAGGTTAACAGGCCATTCACAGTTCTCTGGTCTAAGGCCCCCCAAGACCTTTTGACCCCCTGGGTCTGTGCCTGATAGGCCCGTTCAGTAATCCATCCATGGCAGAGAGACACCGGGTGCTGTCCCGTTTTCACTTTATCATACAGTGTGTAAAATCTTACTCAATGCCAGCACTAAGTGGCTCGACAAGTAAGCAGATGCAGGAACAAGGCTGTTATCTGCACGCCTGTCAGAGCATCTGATTGTTTTATTTTTGCCAGAGATCTAAAGTGATGATATCAAAGGCAACTTTAACAGCATATCTTTCCTATTACAGTAAGATAACACTGGGTGATAAACATCTTATGACTGCAATATACAACTCTGTGCACCTTATCACAAAACACCTTACCTCTGCAGCATTAAATCAGCCTACTGATGTATCTGCTCTTCTTTGTGTACTCACTGCTTTCACTATTGATTTGCTTTGCTGTGAGTCAATAGGTGCACAGACAAAGTACACGCACGCACATGTATACGCTTTAAATATTTAAAGGTAACTTCTAATGTACACTGTCATATGTACTGTATGTGCACAGACACACACACACACACACACACACACACACCTCATTTACCTCCAGATGGTTCATTGAATTACTGTCTACTGTAAAGCCACTGAATATAGGCAGACGGGAACCAGGTCTAATTGGTTACAAGAACTTCAACAGCTGGACTGATATGGGTGGATGGAGCTGGTCAGTTGCCTCACTGATCGTGACCGGAGAGATGTGTGTGTGTGTGTGTGTGTGTGTGTGTGTGTGTGTGTATGGACACGGGGTTGGGGGAAGGATTGTGCAGTAGGGCAACTATTATGAAACTATAGAATTTAGGATAGCCTAGGTGGTGTGTTTGAAACTGCACTAGTGAGCAGAAAAGTATAAACTAGAACAATTAAATGGTTGAAATACATAGTTGACAGTTTAAAGCTGCATAATTAAAGGATGAAACAGGTGAAACAGCTGTTGTGTAGCCAATGAATAAAGGAAGCTGCAGTGTCAAACAAGTATCCTTTACTTAACTGCTTAGACACGTGTTAACAATTCCAAAAAAACAAGCCTATAAAACATATTGTGAGCTATAACTGTAACTTCAGCCATCTTGAATCTCTTCTCTACCCTCATCACATTAACTTACAACTGTGCAGCCTAGTGGTGTATGAGATCAGGCATCCAGAGGTGACAAGACACGACAACGGGTAGCATAAGGTGTTAGATAAACGGCTGAATTAGCAGATGAACTGATTAATAACAGTAAAAATAATGGGTAAGTATTGGGTAAGCTGTTATGTTGAGCCCAAAGGTACTGATAAACCTTTAAATAAAATGGTGAAAAAGCAAAATGGTTGAATTTGAAAGTAGCAGATAATGGGTTGTAATCGTTTACTAAATGTATGGATAATTATTTCAAATAATTTAAAACTTGTAAACAGTTTTAAAAGTTTAAAAAGTTGCACTGTTGAAACATTCAAATTATTAATGAACAGTTTAAATAGTTGGCTAAAAGCATATATAGACTTCAGGGCCAGGGGCCCAAGGAGCCAGGGGGCCCCTAGACCAGGGGTCTGTGAAAGGACTGTTAACCTTTCTATTGGAAAGCCAATCAAATGTCTGCAAAAAGCCACATGAGAAAAAAATAGATGCAATGATGCACCAAGAGATAAAAAATAAAATAAAATAAAATATAAAAACAAAAACAGAACAAGTAAAAATAGATGCAAAATGAGAAGAAATTGACATGGTGGCTACAAATATAGATGCAAAACAACTACAAAGGGACACAACCAGCAAAAAACATGACTACATCATGCAGTTGCTCAGTCTGAGTCTAGTTCCTGAAGTGTAGAAGAGGTGGTGCGTCTTTTACATACAGTGTCTGTGCTCAGGGGCCCACTGTCCCATGATCTGTCCATGGCTAAAAGTAGCATAATGGATAAAAAGTTAGAATAATTATCTAAAGGTAGAAGTTAAATGGTATGAAACGGCTAGATAAAAGTAATGGATAAGCAATTGAAGTAGTCAGCTGAAGGAAATAAACAGTTCAATAGTGTAGATGGCTTAAAATAATGAATAAATAGTTGAAAAATACTGTATCTGCTTTAATTCATTAAGTGTTAAAACTACTTGAAATCAACAACATGACATGTAGACCTAGTGGTGCTGTTGAAGAAGCAGCACTTGAATTCATCTGTCATGACTGTGGGGTTTGGACAGAACGGTTTAACAACCGTTGTCCTACGACATCTACTGTATAGTGCCACTCATGTATCAAGTGAAGGTATTTCTGAATAGTGTAACCTGTCCTGAAAAATAACTATGTATGATGCGTCTGCATGAGAAATGTAGTGACAATGCCACAAGCCCAGGAGTAAAAGAAAAGCCTGGAGTTTGAGAGGTTTTTCACCCACAGCTACAGTTATTCAAGACAACTATCTGCTCCTATTGCTTGGCACAGACACAGTGTCAAAGAGTGAACGATGTGTTTGCGTATTTACCCCGGTGAAATCGCACAGTAAAACCACTGAAAGAGCATGCAGATATAAACCGTTTCAGATCAGTGTTTCAGAGTCAGTGTCCAGAGGCCACCTGATTGCTTCCTCCCACACTGGTGTGTTCAAAATGTTTTGTACATCCTGTGGATTTTTGCAGTATATTTTATTTCCAGTAGTGCTGATTAGCCATCTGCTGGGCTGTGTGAGGAGAGCGGCTCATTGTTCTGCCTGTTGTATCTGCGCTGAAGCGACAGCACCACTCCATTTTTCGCGCAAAGCTGCAGAGACGCCTTGCGTACGAGCAGCTATAGGATGCAGAGTTATTGCACACAAGAGGCTGCCCTGTCAGCATCTGTCTCTCAGAATGAGCTGTCCTCCAGCTAATTTCTCTCAATGGTGATGGTACAAAATACAGTATATCTGTCTTAAGTATGATCAGTTGAGCTGTAGAACGATGTGTATCATTCATTTTGAAACTCATCACCTATGCATGTCAACATTTTGTACAATACACTGGAATCGATTTAGCCTGCAGCAGTGAAATCATTTTGTTTGTTGGCTGTAAAAGGTATTATTTTGGCATGTGTTTGCATCACTGTAAAGTATGCTATGTATATTTTTTTCAGGACCTGGTGGGGAGTGCGCCGGCTCAGAGGAACTGGAAGGGAATAGCCATTGCCTTGCTGGTCATCTTCATCATCTGTTCCCTGATTGTCACCTCTGTCATTCTGCTGACCCCTCGTATGTAGACATAGATACACAAACATGTATGCTACATAGCAATTAGAGTGTACACACTTCCAAGCTCTCTTGTTAGAAAATGCTTAGAAATATCTAATGTGCATCAGCTAATCCTAGAAATTGCCTTGAATGTGGACAATTCTGCATGTTGTGATTTATAACCACATGGGAAACGTATTGCCACTAACAGACTTTAATGTTCAAACAAAGATATAACTTCCCTGGCAGTGGTAACAACACAAACAGTATGCACTCACACACACTTGGACTCAGTATACCTGTATTCTACACAGCCTGTAAAAAGCTAAAGCATTTTACACCTCTGATGAGACTGAGACCACATACATCTGCCAAAAATGTACAGTCCTCTCAACTAATTATTGCAATGATAGAAAAATGTTTAGAAACTCTGCACCTTTACATCTGGAACCCAGTATCCATCAAAATACACAAAAAGCTAAACTGTCATGGCATATACTGTGCCAGATGTTGAAAATGCTGCAAAAACCCATCTGGATCGTCATCTTTGCTGTTCATGAGCCAAGGCCTAATGCGACACCAAACTCTATTAAAATCTGTGAAGCAACCAAGGCCAGTGGAGGGAAGCATATCCACACACCCCTATTCCAGTGTTTGCTGCCTGGGTATACACTCATTCTCCACAAATGCTCAGTATTAAATTCAGTATTGCATCAGATAAAACCCCTTTCTTCAGGATTCTGTTTCTTCTCGCAGAGCAGGCAGATATTTTAATTTGATAAACTTGTTTCTATCGGGGCAAGGTTAGACAGATGAATGACATGGTTTCTCAAGGTTGGTGATAGCGTACCGGTTTTACACAGAGGCGGAGTCATTGTCTCACTAGGTAATGGGCCTTTTAATGTGCAATGCCATTCAAGCCTGTTTAATGGAAATGATTATGCGGTAATAGCGCCAGTCATTTGTCAGATTGGCACAGATATACCGTCAGAGATGCCATTTACCTGGAAATTGGCTTTCTCCTCACACTCTGCAGCTTCTTGCCAGACAAAAGAATATCTTCGATTATTCAAGTTGATAAACACTTGACAATGTCTGATGTGGTATTTACACACTCAGACCTCTCCTCTCAGTTACAGCGTGACACCTGCCGAAGAATCTGTCAACTACTGTTTTGTACAATAAGACTGGGCTGGCAGCCATTGTGACAGCATGTGTCTAATGGTTGTTTTCTGAGTAAAGGTGTGGTACACATCCACATTAACTTGCTTGTGTTCTTCTGTCGCCTGCTCTCAGAGCTGCCGGCTTCAGTTCTCATTTTGAGTTTTGGGGATGGAAGACCAAACGTTTGCTGCTTGGGGGGGGAGACAGTGTTCTCAAAGTCAGAGCACAATATCAGGGGCCTCTTTCTTGTTTGTAACTTGTTCTAAATTGCTCTAGATATACTGGGGTATAGTTGTTTGAGATACTATCTTCAGAGAAAGAAGAGGAGGATATTACTATGAGATGCTGACAGTCTCTGGTGTGTCTGCATGCGGACCCCTAGACAAAGCAGCATAAAAAGTCAAATGATTTTCAGGTTTTTTCTTTGAGCCTCTGTACATCATACTAAGTTTACGAGTGTTCATATTTTGATGATGCTCTCGACAGGCGAAGACGACAGCCTCGCCCTTAA
Organism: Monopterus albus; assembly: GCF_001952655.1. NCBI lineage: Eukaryota > Metazoa > Chordata > Actinopteri > Synbranchiformes > Synbranchidae > Monopterus > Monopterus albus. The sequence goes on along the minus strand of NW_018127908.1, from coordinate 2,105,270 downwards.
GAAGAAAGTGACTGTTGAGGATGTTTTTGGTCCAGACTTTCACATCCATGACCCAGATGCCAAATGGCTCAACAGTGAGTGATTAGTTTGCCTTTTTTATATTTAGTCTGACTCCTGTTAAAACAAAACGTATGAAGACATTTGTCAGAAAAGAGCATATAACGTATTACAGTGAAAACAAAGAACATCTTTGTGAAGCCATACAAATAAAATTTGCCACAAAAAAAGTTGAGTAACGGCAAACAAGCAGCAATCAAGTGACAAAATAGAAATCAAACTATTGGGAAGTAAAGCTTTAAAATCTCCCAGGATGGAGCCTGGTTGTTTGAGATTTGTTCCATTAAAAAAAGGTATGGGACTTCTGAGGATAAGAGGTCGGAGCATGTACTGTAGTTACACAGCTGAAACGAGTGAAGAGGTGAAGCAGTTTGTAAGCACTAAAATAAAATGAACTTTATCAGTTTCAGGTAAATTACATAACAAACAAAGGCTTTTCCTACAGGGAGACCATGAAACCTGCCTTTTTCTGAAGCTAACGACAGAAAACCTGAGCCTTGCACACAGAGTTAATCTTTATTTCTCTTCCGTGGTTTTTGTCTCCATGGCAAACAACTGCACCTATTTTCAAGCTCCTTCATTATGTACTAAAAATTCAGCATATTTTAGTTGCAATTTAAGCTGGTCCAGACTGAACAGAATGGGTTTGCTGTGGCCTCTGTAACCTTGACAGGGTAGCCAGTAGGAAGCTGCTGGCTGAGCTCATAAATGTTGGATCAGCTGACTCGGTGCCCTCTGGTGTTCGACAGGAAAAGCACTTGAAATAACTTTCAGTTTCTGCATGAGAAACTTAAGATTCTTCATTTCTACATGTATTATAAGAGCTCACACCCATCTGAATCAGTGGTATTATTTTATTGTGAGTAGGAAATTCATGCAACATGCGTATAGTGCCCATCAAACTTCCCTTATAGTGATGACACAAAATGACGGAGATTCAAAAGTGTCTGAAATCTCAATTTACTGCTCACTTTAGTGATTTCAGACGCAGGTGTTGTTGCTCAGCAACAAGTACATTCTGTATACGGTTGTAATTACACATGATACATAGCTGATTATATATATTAGATGAAACTAATAGTAATTTAAAGACTACAATATGTGTCAAACCGAAAACTTTGAATTAATTTCTAAATCATGAGAATCCTAAAGCTTTTCACTGTTCAACTATAAAGCTCTATTTTCAAATTTAGCAAACAAGCAATTTTATTGATTTTATTTTTCTTAATTTCCTTTGAAGCCATAAACATTACAGATGATGTTTATACTGTAAAAGGTCTTTTATTACTGTGTTGTAAAGCTGTTTGTACTTTTCTGTGGAGATGTGCCAGACATGCAGTATTGTTATGATCCTCAGTGTCTGTAGCAATTAGCAAAAAGTTTTTTAGTTGCGTTTCAAGGCAAGCAGTTATAACTAGAAACTTTAAAACTGCACGGCTAAAATCAGAGGGTCCACCAGCCACATTTGTATATAACCACCTTATGCATGAATATACCTGGCGTCTTGCACGTAACACATCTGAATGCAGTTGTACAGTACAACTACATTCACATGATCACCAGCAACATTTGCAAACTCTGGTCCTTCTTCTGCTGACACACATTACGACCTCACATCTGTCCTTTTGTTCTATAGTTGCACACGCTCCACTGATTATTTCCACTATCAGCTTATTAACATGTAATTAGTCAAGTTCCTGTATTTCTGTTCCCTTCATTCATAACAGTGATGAAAACGTCCTCAAAACCTGATGAAACCTTGGCAATCAATTGTGTGACATTGCATCTTGTCAGTTAACGCAGTCAACTCCCATTCGGCGCTAACGACCTTCTGATAAGAAGTCCAGTGGGACAACCTCGCACTTCAGTAGTCCTCATCAATATTTTGTGGGCTTTATTCACAGTGGTGTGTAACGTATCCCTGTTGTTCTTTGATCACTGCTTGCCTCAGTAGTCTTTGGACTCACCTCTGAGTTTCTGACACAGACTCGAATCCAAAAACAAAGGATCAAACCTTCACACTGATTTAAAAAACAAAGAGCTGCTGCTGCTGCTGTCTGTCTCACGCACTCATACTTTTGAAATATAACAGAATATAATATTGTTCAGTAATGAAAACAAGGTATCAGCAGGGGACATCTTTGTGCATGTACTCATGAAACAAAAGACCCAACTCTGGCAACTAAATTGCCATTGCAGCCCATTATGACTCCCAGCTCAGATCTTATTATGCAACAGACTGGGGTTAATTAGCATTCCTAGTATCCTGGAGTCACCAATGTTATCAACTATTGCCTGTGTCAGTAGTCACTCAAAATGTCCATAAAGTCAAACAGAACAAGCTCTGCAAAGTGGCAGTTTCCGAAGTCACAGACAGGCAGTGGTAGAAGAAGTGCTCAGGTTGTTTACTTGAGTAAAAGTAGCAACAGTGTAAAAGTACTCTGTTACAGGTAAAAGTCCTGCATTCAAAATGTTACTTAAGTAAAAGTATTGGCATCAAAACTACTTAAAGTACTGATAGTACTCATTGTGTAGAATAGCACATTACACATGTATATACATCATATTTATTGGACTATAATTATTGTGTACATCATATTTAATGGTGCAGCCAGTAAAGCTAATGTTAACTTTGAAGTACTTTACATACTGCTGGGTAGCTTGTGAATTTCCCACCAGGGATCAGTAAAATCTTATAATTATACTGTGTTTTGTTTTATTCATCTCATTTTGTAAAGTAACTAAAGGCATCAAATAAATATAGTGAGTAAAAGGTACATTATTTTTCTCTAAAATGTAATGAAGTTGAAGTATAAAGTAGCAGAAAATGAAAATACTCAAAAAAGGGATACCTTTAAATTGTGCTTGAGTAAATGTACTTGGTTACTTTTACCAACTCTGCAAACTGGTGCAACTAAATTAGTTTTGCTATTGTGTGTTCTGAGCCAGACACTTCAAGTCACATTTACTGGGGTAAACGTTAGTTCCCAAAACTTGGCAGTAGGCAGAGGTAACTGGTTAGGGTGAGGTTGGAGTAAGGGCAAACATTACAGTATCTACGGCGAAAAAGGATAAGTGGTGTAAGTCACCTTTATTGGCCAAGTATGTTACACACCAGGAATTTGTTTCCAGTACAGAACCAAGGCAGCCATCTGTGGCGCCAACTCAACCAATGGCTCTAACCATTGGGGGCAGCTTGGGGGTTCAGTGTCTTGCCCAAGGACACTTCGACATGTGGACTGCAGGCACCGAGATTCCAACTCCCAACCCTCCGGTTGAGAGATGGCCTCTCTACCCACTGAACCAAAGTCGCCCCACAAAAGACATCACTTCCCTCAGAATCTACTTTGGATCCAACACTAACCCACTTGTTTAGTACTTCTGCCCGTGTTTGGTCATAAGGCAACACATTTTAGCTATTTCTGAGAAAATCTTGGGGTTGTAAAATTCAAACTGATATGAAAAACACACTTAAAAAGAGAGTTTGTGTTCCAGAGAGTTTAATTGAACTTGCCAACTAACACACTTTGACAGCCAAACATTTATGAAAGTGTTAAATCTTGTATCTTGACTTTCGGACCACTTTATTTTTAAGCCTTAAGGTAACCAGAGAAAGCCATTCTGGAATCTGAGAGCTTCTCATAAAAGATGGGGCAGTTTTGTTGTCAACAGAGCAGGAAGATGAGGACAGCAGCATTATAACAGTCCTGGATATATGACATACTCACAGCCTTTTTCTGAGACTGTCTAACAATGGGAGATGTTTTGATCGTTTGAGGCCCTAAAACAGATCCAGCAGTCGGCAAATAAGCCATGATTACACAGAACAACAAGAGTAAGAACTGCTTGAATTTAGCTTCAGTGCTTGCTCACTTACTGTCGTAACGTATATTATAACTGTTTTCAGCGAAAACACTCTTAACAAAATTCATTGTACACAACCTGCCCAGCACCAACCAGCGCACAGACATAGTGAGCAGCAAGATATTTCCACCCTCAGGAGCTGGTGGAAAGCAAGTGAGAGTGTAAAAGGATAATGAATGTATAGCCAGAAACATGACTCCAAATGAATGCTAATGTTGCTCTGTAACTGCTGTGTAAATAAGCAACTGTTGACAAGTTTGGCGTATGAATTTAACAAGTGATAATGTGTCAGTAGTTGTTTAGAACTTGTTTTCATTGCCCCTAAGTGGCCAAAAATACATGTCTGTAGATTAAATAGCAGTTTGCTTATTCAACTTAACTGATAAAGGTGAGGAAGGTTAGCAAGATGCTATAAAAAGTAATCTAGAATTTTTCCCATCTCTTAGAGAATGAGCTCCTTTATCGCACAAGAGATGGAGACATTGTCAAGCTTAACGCTGACACCATGCAGAGCAGAGTTGTCGTGCCGAACCAGTTGTTTGTGAGTATCAACTGCATTTTAATTCAAGAGCAGTGACTATACACTCTACTGCTGCTCTGCTGGGTGTGATACTAACGCAAATGTGTTTTTGATCCCATCCAGGATCGAGCCAGAGCTACCAAGTATCAAGTGTCTCCAGACATGCAACATGTGTTGTTTGCCTTCGAAGTAAAACCGGTGAGAAAACGTCAGTGCCACCTCACACCATGTAATTGTGCCAGATTTGACCCTTGTGTGATTGTGATGCTACTTATTTTCACAGATCTACCAACACTCCTATGTGGCCAAGTACATTATCTACAGCCTTGTGACACAGTAAGACTAACCTCTAGTTTCATTTCAGTTCAGCTGAGTTTTGTACGCTGCATTCAACCTGCCCTGCTTTTAGTCATCCGTTGATGCCGACTCAGTTCCCTACTGTTCGGTATTTGTAGAGAGCTGAGCACAGTCAGCATGGGCTTAAAAAATGAGGATGATTGATGAAGTAAAGGAACAAGAAAAACCAGGACTTCCTTGCTGTGACTATACATTTGTAGTCAGCTATGTAATATACACACAGGAAAATATGATATTGTTTCTTTAATGTGTTGTCTCCACAGGGAAACCTGGTCTCTGAATCCCCCTGAGGTGCAAGACACAGCTCTGCAGTTTGCCGGATGGGGACCGCGAGGCCAGCAGCTGGTAAAGAGACCATACACTCGCGATTACATTCACACCGGTGGAGTTCTGTTAGAATCAGCCTCGCACTGCAGAGGAGCCACATTAGCGATTTATGGTTTGTCATAGCCGAACAGACAAATGTTGTGGCGTTAAGAGGTTTATGAACACACGAGGTGAACTTTCTTTGCTTTGACCTCTGTCAGTGTCACCCATGGTAATTTTTACTTTCACAACTTTGACAACACTTGAGCTGGTGAGAGCCACAGTGGCAGATGGCATCTCAGTGGCACAACCCAAGGGTTGGACAGTCTGTGGCTGCTGGGGGAGCAAACACATGGCGCCAAATAAACTGTGTGTGTGTGTGTGTCACCAGTCACGTTTGGGGACAGATTTTGTAAATGCAGTTGGACAGTTTATGCAACTGGGCAAACAAAAGTGATGTCTTCAATTTGGTTTCACTACAGCTCTGCTTGGCATTTCCATTCATTCAATTTTCCCTTGTACATTGGTGTGATGGTTTTATGGAGTGAGAAGCTACAGTATATTTCTTTTGACAAAATAAAATATTTTTATTGCTGAAAAGCTTAGTGCAGAAACAGTTATAGAATGAAACTATCTGCTGGAGGTCCTTGGATTCAACATGGTTGAAGGTTTGAAAATAAATACGTCTGAGATGGATAAATCAAATCAAATCAAATGGAGAGAAGCCACTTTTAACCATTCAACAATAATGGTAGAGGGAACTATTTTTATAAACTCCTAATTTTACTAAGCTACAGTTACCCAGAGTCAGCAGAGCTATAACTATTTGACCATGAAAAGTACAGAACAACTATTTTATGTTCACAAATTATAAATCTTTCTTCACCTCTGCACCAGCGATAGCTGTGGCCAGAAGAATTATGTTTTCAGGCTTCTGTTTGTCCATCTGTACGCGGCCGATATGTCAGGAACACGTTGAGGGAGTTTCTTCAAATTTGCCACAAATGTCAACTTTCAAGCATGAACAGATTAGATTTTGGTCATCAAACATGAAGATGAGTGACCTCACTTCTGTCCCATACCAATGAATTTGACTGGTTGGTGGAGGCATGCAACCGTGAAGTGGCAATTTTAGTTCATGAAAAAGTAGCTATTTTTGCAGCTGGTTACATGTGAACACAAGGATGTTTCACTAATGTTTATGCAAACAAACTGCATCAGAAAACATGATGCAACAAATTTAGATGTATTGTCCAAAGGCAGATGTAGTTGATTCCTCTGTGCCGATGTACTTCACGGTTGTTGTGCCACACTGTTGCACTTGGTGACTTGTTTGTTGCGATCAACATGGGCACTTTGGTTTGTGAGACTGTTCCACATTCATTGTTCTCCTGCATACTCAAAAGGGCACCTAATGTGTAATAATCACAGCTGAAAATAGTCCCAGACAAATATGCAATTTACTTGTTTTTAAGAAAGTTTGGCTAAAAATTACAGTGTCCAGCTGTTTTAGGAAATTACAAAGTCTTTTTGAAAAAAATGAACATACTGTATGTTTGACTCCTGTTTAGTCAGACATCTTGCGTAGGAACCAATGGGCTTGAGGCTGAGTACCTCAGAACAGTCAAAAAATATTGAGAGAACAGACACATTGTTGGTTTTGCCCTTTCCATGAGGTTTGACAGTGAGAAAAACACAAAGCAATGTTTTTTTCTTTTAATGAGCTTGAAAGTGCCTATGATTCAAGCACCTCATTATCTTTTACTTTCTTGCCTCACCTTATTCATACTCCACTTTTTTTGCCTTGCTGACTCCTGTTTGGGCTGTGAGTGTGTGTGTGTGTGTGTGATGACAGATAGCCCATTGGGTATTCAAAATTTTCTCCTTCTATGTAATTGCTTTTGTCATATCATTTGCTTAAATTACAGATACACTGCTGTAAGAAAATATTAACATTTAAAGTGTGTGATGAGACCTGGCCTGCTGAGGGATGAAGGCATACTAATTTTCATATGGTAATATTGTGCTTAAATGCTCCTTTTGCACAAGCTGTTACTGTAGTTCCATGTTTGATTTAATGAACAGCTGAGAAAAATGAGATGAGCTCTCACCTTTTGTCTCTCTCTGACCTGGCGATGTGGGATGTATTGTCGGTTCTTTACTCATGGTTTGTGAAGGTAATAATTTCCCATTAGGTTCATCAAAATTGGAGCAATTTATCATCAGGTGTTATATCGGCGCATAAAGATGAGAGGTATGTGTGTTTGTGGCCGTATGGCTGTGTACGGTGAGAGGAGCAGGGAGATGAAGCCTGTGTCGTTCCCCATATTAAATCACAAACAATTACCCTACCGTGACAGAGCAATCAGTGTGGCTGGGTCAACACGCACCTGAGGAAAATCTCGCACAAAGGTGGATTTTAAGAGGAAAAAATGAACCCAAATAAAAGTATCATTTGACAAAATTGGGCAATATTTCAGAATAAAAACGTACATGCAGACAAACATAAGAAGCCCTGCTATTCGAGCTCCAAATAGCTTTGATGTTGCTGCTCTTATCTCTGACCGTTTCAAATGAATCTTTTGCATTTTGCTTTTTCTCTCATTTAAATCCCTTGAACACTAAGTGAAGACACAGTCACCTGCTTATTCCAGTTTTTCCAGGCCATTGGGGATAATTTGTCACTAAATGCTATAATGGGTTCTCTGCTCACAGCGAACCTGGAAACTTTAAAACTGCATTAACTAATATTTACCACAAATTCGGCAAATCAAGTAAAAAATTGTCTAGAGGTGTTTTTCTCCCTGCTGTGCTAAACCCCCACCCCACTCTGCTGTCGTCAGGCCTTGTGTTTATTTCTTTCCCTCTGTGACCACTGTTAAAATCTGCACCACACTTCTTCCATGGCCCCGCTGATCTGAGGTTTTAGGATACGTTTTTCAAAGCAGTATGGCTCATTTCAAAGACGGACTGTGGAGGCTCCCTGACCAGGTACAACCAAGGATGGGAGCGGATGTTCTGTAGAAAGGAAAGAGCGAGACAAAGAATGAGGCAAAACCGCGGTTAACATTGAGGAGTTTGTTCAACTATCAAAGTGTCACATGGAATTTCTCATTTCACATAGAAGACGAGCAGCATTTGGTGCATGGTGCATTTTGCACCATTTGGAGACGAGCGAGGGAGGACTGGCTAACACCATGGTATAGAGCATTGCAATAATTAAGTCTAGAAGTGATAAATGCATGGCTTGCAGTTGGTACTGTATCAATATTATTGGGAATAAAAATTGCTCCTTATAATTGACTTGTTACTGTAGATGCATCCACTACAAACATTACTAATGTGTGCATATTGCTAAAATGTAAACCTCTTTATTTGACATTGTGTTGCTGCAATGCCACCAGAAACCACAGGCTTTATATTCCAAATACAGTTGAAGTCTGAAGTTAACTTACACTTAGGCTGAAGTCATTTAAAACTGATTTCTTTAATTACTCCACAGATGTCATGCTAACAAACCCATTTTGGCAAGTCAGTTAGGGCATGTACTTTATACATGACAAATAATTTTTCCAACTTTTTATATAGATAGATTAATTCAGTATATCACAATTCCAGTGGGTCAGAATTTTACATACATTCAGTTGATTGTGTCTTTAAACAGCTTGGAAAATTTAGAAAATGAGGTCATGGCTTTAGAAGCTTCTGATAGGATGTATTTTAAGGCCTGCCTTCAAAACTCAGGTACTGCTTGAGTTTGTTTTGACTCTCACATCACCCTTAATGGTCAAAAATTAGAGGGAGAAGTTGGTTAATGCAGCTTTAAGTGCCTCTTTTAATCATTTGGTGGTAATACTGTGAAGCCGTATCAAGGGTTTGAGACACCTGTTGCCAATAATAATAATTAGAATTCTGAAATTTCAAATTTTATCCGAGTCTCTTAACTTTTCCTGTGGCAGGTTTGCAGTGTTCACCATTGATCTGTTTTCCTCAGATGCTGAAGCTATTATTTACGTGTTTGATTTTCTCAACAGCATCCCTAGATCAGAGCACAAGGAGCCATGTCTCTTTTTATTCTTGTGGCAGCGATTTGGAGCTTAGATTTAAGTGAAGAGGCTTCAGCTGACAGCCCAGTCACACCAAACACAGCCTGAACTTTGGATACTGATCAATCCTGCATTCATCTCCATCATACTGGCACCAGACGAAGCAGCAAAAACACTGGAGTGAATTGATGGAGGAGTTTAGGTGTCACACATTCATCAGTATTAATTCCTTCAGGTGATGCAATCATTGGTACTGAGGGTTTAAATCAGCAGAACACCTAACCCACTGTTTAACTGAGCCACCGTCAACCACCAATAGACGGCATAATGTCTCGGTAAACACTAGGGTGCGGTTGTGCTTGTGTTCTGTATGTCTTCAGTGATGTGTGTGTGCCTGCAGGGTCTCAGCCAGCTCCGTCACCCAGATTAGCAACACAAAGTGCATCATCCTGCTTTGGAGAGGAATCCAGTTCATGCCATTATGAGGGAAATATCCATTAATACAGTGCTTAAGGCAGGTGTCGACTGAAACTATATTAGCTTGTAAGTGTCACTGAGCTGAGCTGTGTTTCTATCTGGATTAAGATAAAGTCCTGTTATGATAAAGTACCACAAGCGTGTTTGGTGTAAAGGCTTGTACTGTAGATAAAAAGAAGCTGATGAAAAATGTGCACGGCACTGCAGGAAATAGAAATTTAGCTGCAAGTCCAGCGATGGAGCAAAACCTGATTCTAGACTACATACAGTGATTCAGAGACTAATGACAGTCACTGCTCTGCATGTCTTTATCTAGATCTTCATATTTGAAAACAACATCTACTACAAAACGACAATAGACAGCCGAGCAATCCGCCTGGTTTCCACCGGTCAGGAGGGCGTCATCTTCAATGGCCTTGCTGACTGGCTGTATGAGGGTAAGACAGTTGCATCAAAATACACACACAAAAGCACAGGATCATATCATGTTGTAAATAGTGGACTTTCCTTAAGGGTCACAGAGAGAGTAGGAATCTGCCACTTTCAGAGTGAACAGCAGTGAAGGAAGTGAATAAAACCGGGCCACATTCTGAAGTCTAAATATACATAAAATGATGAAAAGTACATGAACACCAAAGCAGCACAATGAATATCTCATTTCAAAACTAGAGCTACTATAATATGCCAACAGCCTTCACTCTTCTGCCAAGGCTTTCCATATAAATTTGCTCCCATTCACCCACAAGAGCATTAGAGAGTAAATTAGAGTTTGGAGACTGACATTGGGTGATAAAGTCTGGCTCTTAATTCATCTCAAAGGTATTAGATGGGATTTGTGTCGGGGCTCTCCGCAGGCCTCACGTTCCACACCAATCTGGGAAAACCATGTGGACCCTGCTTTTTGCATAGGAGCACTGTCATGGAAACAGAAAAAGTCCGCCTCCCAGTTTGGAATGACACAATTCATAAACCTTCAGTAGTGAATTTCTGGCCACTTTGTGGGCAGTGACACAAGCAGCAGGCATGACATTAATATTATCACATTTCAAGTAAACATGTTGAATGTGCTGGTAAAAGGCTTGTGTATTTCTGCTTCCCACAGACACGGAACAAATAAAGTTGATGCGTGTCCAGTATTCACACTTCTTGCAGCTCTGTTGCTCTGGTCTCCACCAACTCCTTAGAGTTGTATGTGGCTCATTATGTTCACCAGCTAGCTGCTAATTTTGTCTGCTATTTGGTAGCCTACAATAGGTCTTCATTTTTTTTTCAGTTTTTTTTTTTTTAATGGGGGGGGCAAAAAAACAATACTATACTCTAAAATAACAACAAGCTAATACAATGCTATAAGAACAGTACAAGTAAATTAGAGTAAATTCACAGGCCCACACATTGAAAACGGTAAGCTGAGAGATGCTACAACACTCCACTGCAGAATCTTATAGTGTATTTACCTGAATAAAGCTGTCTTATGACACCTATCCCCTACGTCCCCCCTCCCTAAGGCGTGCTGGGCTTTCATGTGCATGATTCCATTTGACAGAGCACAGCTGGCTATTTTTCAGTTTGTCAGTGCCCCCCTTCTTTTTTTAGACTTCCCATGGCTTGTCTTTGTGTTATGGCCATTTTAATTAATTCACATCTGAAACACTGTGGTCTTATTCAGCAGATGTTCGAAAGCCTGCTTAACTGTAATTCTGTACAAGACATTTTTCTGATTGCTTAATATTTGAGACAGATATTCCAGTTAGATACCACTTGTACAGCAGCTTGTTTACAGCTTGCCACATTTAAGTGAACAGTTCTATTTGTTCTAATTATTAATTTACGATTTATTCAGAGGGTGGTTTGGGATAACAATTGCAGTGTAATTGTATAATATAACTGCAAAGTGCCAGATATGAAATTCTGCTGAAGTGCAAGGACTGCTTCAGTGTTGGCTCCAGTCAGTTTTTCCATTAATAGCATTATTTCTTTGCTGTAGACACAGAATTTGACATGAAAGAAGTAATCCATTATCAGTGCTAAAGTTTGGCCTTACTCTAATGGATTTATCAGTGGATAACAAGCTGTCATACAAAAACAGAACATGTGGCATGTTTTTTATTTTTAAGCACATTGCTTACAGTGCTAACAGTATGTACTGTGTTGTTCTGCTGAGATAGATTTGGCAGATGTTTGAATATGGTTCAATGAATATGCCTCATTTATCTCAAGTACACAGTGTTGTGCAGCAAATTATCTTCATCCTTAAGTGAGAAAATTAAAACTTTGTGTTCAAGAGCCATTAAAATTCCAATATATTACACTATAATGTAGGAAACATTCAACAAATTAAGCCATTTTTATAGCTGCACTACTTTATCAAATAGACTGTTTCAGTTGATGAACAGAGTTTCTATATCAAATGAATTAGGATCTCAATGCTTCACAAACTAACAGAAAAATGCAAAAACACAGTCCTGTGGGTTTAAATAATACTTACAACTATGTGCAAGCCTCTGGTATTGGTCAGTGTTCATAATCAATCATCAACTAACATGCGAGTTTTAAATCTGATTGAGATTAAACATAGTGAAGTTGAGGGATTGATGTTGCCTCTGACAATGCCTCCTGTAAAGCCATAGGTTTAGGAGGTTTACACAGGAGAGATTGTCAAGAGGGCAGTGTGTCACCGTCAATCCACAGCACCGCAACACTGATTTGTCACAGTGGCTGTGTGAGAATAAGAACCACAAACCATACAATCTGTCTGTGGAGCGCTGACAGGAAATACTACTGTTTTTGTTTTGTATTAACCGATCTGGTGTTTATCCTATGGTCGACATTACATTTCAGTAAAAGTGGCATCATCAAAGAGCAACGGGAGTGTTATTAAATGCTCTAGTTTTCATACGTAGTGGAATAGTATAAATCCTTTGTTGTGCTACTACTGGGTTACAGAAGAAATAGCGTAGGCAGACACTTTGTGGACACAGGCCTTGAAAATCCTGCTGCACTCCAACAAATGAGGTGGCCTTAGAGTAAGAACTCAATCTGCAGTTAGATTTAATCTCTGAGTCTGCTTTGCCCATTTTGAACCTGTTATAACAGACTGTAGGGTGAAAAAATAATTATAGTCTGACAACATCAATGCAACAAAATCAGTCTTCATCAAGGTTGGCTATTGTTTGGATCTCCACATGTAGGCACAGTTGAATGTTTGTCAGAGCGCTTCTGCCCCCTGCTGGCTGAAAGTCACTAGTCGGGAAACTGCTTTTACACTCAAATGGCAAGCAAAGCAAGTAGACAGAATAATACTAATAATAATTTCTTGAGAGGAGGTGTTCCTGCATGTATTGTCTTTGTTCCAAAATGTCAGCTCCGTCAGTTACAGTAAGTTCGTCTCCTTCCCTGTGGAAAACCGAAGGCTTTGTTTTTAACCAATAAAATCTTGAACAACACAACTAGGTTAGGCAAAGAAAGCCTTGTTTATAGAGCACAGAGGAAAAACAGAGATTTGCTAGAAAATTATGAAGAGGGGAAAAGGTCCCCACAAAGACTGTAATTACCTTCACATCAACAGATGTGTTATGTGAGACAGTCCTTGATTAATGAAGATCTTGGTCATTCTGATAACAGCTATATTTTTCATTTGATTCACAGGCATTAAACCTCCATCATGGTGCATAGTATTTACAACTCAATTTGTGGTTGCACTTTTTAGTTTCTAAATTAAATTTGAACAAGTTATTTACTTGATTTTTTTTTTTTTTTTCCCTGAGGACAGCACAAAAGGTGGCCACCATAAATCATACATGCTATGAATATTAAGCTGTGTATTTCAAATGTCTTTATCAGCAACCAATAGGAAATGGCAGCCAAGTAAACTTATTGCAGGGAACTGGCAGACAAATATGTTAACTGTCAGGATTCATTAAATGTTTAAATGAATTTGACAGTTTTTTCCAGGGTAAATTCCCCAAAGTCACCTTGGTCTTGGGAGAACATTAGATCAATGTTTATTTTTTCCATATAGAGTTATCAGGATCCAAAAATCTACAATCCTTAAGTGCACAGAATATAGTAAACAATAGCACAAAAAAGAAGAAAAAAATTAACTGGTGGGAAAGACGGTTTTGGTCTCAGGTTTCATGCATTCTTACCAGTGTGTAATAAATTTCTTGCTTGTTTTGTGTTTCAGAGGAGATCCTACAGACCCACATAGCACACTGGTGGTCTCCAGATGGGCTCCGTCTGGCCTACATGACATTCAATGACTCGCTGGTGCCAAAGATGGAAATCCCCTTCTTCACAGGAACACTGTACCCTGCCAGCCTGGAATATCACTACCCAAAGGCAAGTTGATTTCAGCTGTAATCTCACAACTAAACTTTGGCTTTGTACAGACAGTGATGAAAGCGCTAAGATCTTTAGGTAAATGTACCAATACCACAAAAGAAGTCATGCTTTCATAATATTACATTGTAAAATATTGGCAGCAACATTCATTCATTCATTCATTCATTGGCCCTGGAAGGGGGTCGGGGGGCGGGCCGGAGCCAATCCCGGCCAGCAATCGGGCGAAGGCAGGGTACACCCTGGCACACAATCCATCGCAGGGCTAACACATAGACGAACAACCACACACACACACACACACACACACACATGCACATGCACTCCTATGGGCAATTTAGAGACACCAATCAACCTAAGCTGCATGTCTTTGGACTGTGGGAGGAAGCCGGAGTACCCGGAGAGGACCCACACAAGCACAGGGAGAACATGCAAACGCCACACAGAAAGGTCCCAGGTGGGGCCCGAACCCGGAACCTTCTCGCTGTGAGGCAACGGCGCTAACCACGGCGCCACCGTGTGGCAGCAACATGTACTTTAAATATTGACAGTAAAAACAATCATTATGTAAAATGGCTCCAGTCAGAGCATTAATTTTCTCCTATACAGTACTGGAATATAATCATGAAATCATCGTTTTACTGTCAAGGTGAGACTAACGGTAATGACTATATACAGTATGCTGTAGGTAGTTGATTCTATAAAGTACATATTTTATAAACTGTTTCTTACACAGACAAATAAGTGTAAAACGTTCAATATGTCCACCTATAAAATGTAGTGGGGTAAAAGTATAAATGGTCATAAAATAGAAGTACTTCAGTAAAGTGCAACTACCTACCTGAATAAACAAGTTAAATTCCACCACTGTACATGGAAGACTTGGACAGAGTTAGTTTAACAACAACAGAAAGGCAGTTTCTCACCGTCTTAAACTGAAATCCAGTCTAGCCTATCTCATTTCCTCTTGGCTCTTTTAGGCAGGTGAGGAAAACCCTGTGGTGTACCTGTCAGTGGTGAGCCTCAACGGTCCCCTGCACACAGTGGTGATGAAGAAACCTGATGACCCCCGAATAGGGTGAGTGACGGTATGAAGGTTGTATATTGTATAGGGAGCACTAAAAATAGCCCTGTGGCCTTTTCTTAAAGTTGTGGAGATGGAGGTTGTGCAAATGATGTATTCTCACCCTCTGGTTTTGCAGGAGGGAATATTATATCACCATGGTGAAATGGGCCACCAGCACCAAACTGGCTGTCAACTGGCTGAACAGAGCCCAGAACAACTCGATCCTGACGCTGTGTGAGGCTACAACTGGAGTCTGCATCAAGGTAGAACATTCAGCAAATTTAAATGTGAATTTTCTGTGTATTTCTGGTGATATTCTGTTTTTTTTTCCTGATTGTGATCAAATTCCATTAAAGCAACAGTTTTAACTTACTAGCACAGGGGTCTTCAACCAGTGGTCCTCAGTCCCGTAGTGGTGCACAAAGGCATTGCAGGTGGTCCCTGATCATGTCTTCATTAATGTAGTTTCACTGTAGGAATTTATTTTCAATCATTTCCATGTATTACCTATTGTTTGTGAATAATCAAATTCATCCAAATAAATAAGATTTTAAAAACCCAAGTTAACTTTCAGGTTTAAAATATTGTCCATCCGGTGTAGCCACCTCATAATTGAGGTCTTCGGGTTACTTATTAGTCAGAATGGTGGTTTTGGATCACAGTTATTTGAAAACCCCTGTACTAACAAATTAGTGCCCATGTCACCTATAGTTTATACCTCTGCGCCAGATGTTTGACTCAAAAGCTTTCAACTCATATACACTTATAATTTTCAGAAACATGAGGATGAGAGTGAGAGCTGGCTGCACAGACAGGTATGTGATCAGAATACTGCTGTGCTGCTGTTGTGTAGCTGCTGGTTAAAAAAAAAAATTGTTTTCTCCATGTGTCTGAGTTTGAATGAATAGGAGGTAGAAAAAGCCCTCCGGCAGTGTTTTTTAATACACAGTACACATGCAGATGTTGTTCTCTCCTTTCTGCAGAACGAGGCGCCACTCTTTTCCCAAGATGGACACAAGTTTTTCTTCACCAGGGCAATCCCTCAGGGTGGGAGAGGAAAGTTTTTCCACATCTCTATGTCAACCTCAATGGTAAGTAATGGCAAAACTAATGGTATAATATTTGTCTTTTGAGGTTTGGTGCAGAATATTTAGTGGACCTTTGTGTTGTTCTCTCCCAGCCCAACACTAGCACAGATATACTTCAGTCCCTGACCTCTGGTGACTGGGATGTGACCAGCATCTTGGCCTACAATCATGAAAGGAACCTCATGTAAGACATGTATCTTTGCATGCACATTTTTACCAGCCAGTACTGCAGAGTCATGGTCATTTTGATGACAACGTTGATGTTTCTCAGATACTTCCTGAGCACAGAGGACGATCCCAAGCGACGACACTTGTACAGGTAGGATTTTATTACAAATTAAAAGCACTTCAATGAGTGCTGTTTAAGGCATTAAAAAAAAACTTACTCGGTGCCATTCCACAGTGCTGACACAATCCCTCCATTTAACCGCTGCTGCCTGTCTTGTGAGTTCAAGTGCGGCTATGTGGATGTTTCATTCAGCCACGACATGCAGTACTTCTTACTCAACTGTAAAGGTGAGCATCCTCAACCTTGAATCTTTTGAGTTGAGGCTTTTTTTTTTTAAATCAGTGGAGTGTGTTTGTGTGTGTGTGTGTGTGTTCACATCCCAGCACTGTTGAGCACGAGCATCTTCTAGAGGATGCAGGGAGCCGTGTTGGCGTAGGAAGTATAAATGAATTAGGGCTCTATGTCAGGGTTGAGAGCCTATATCGAACTGGACATTAGCAGTTAACCTCAAACCACAGGTGGATCCCTGTGACTAACCACAGAAATAAATGTCTTGTCTGACTGCATGGAGCTGCTGGCAGTGAGGGTTTGGCTTTTACTATGTAATAAATGGAAAGGAGACCAAGTCGTGGTTAGCACTCTTGTTTACTAGATATACTTCTGTTCCTCAGAGACCCTTTTTTTGCCCCTGTGGCTTCGACACAGAAATAACCATGTCGTTTCCATGGAAGCTGATTTGTTTAGGGGACTCACTCCTGGCACTTTAGTGGATTTCTTCATTAATTGGCTCTTTAGAGAGTAGCACCATTGTGAAATAATAAACCCACTTCCCCATAGGACAGTACTAGATTATTAACTGTGAACTTGGCTGAGGTCTGAAGATGGTGAGATGTTTCTGCAGAGAAGAGTTTGGTTTCAGTGTCTTGGTTACTGATTTGTTTTACACATTTAGGCCTTCAGTCACACTCATCTTATGTAATACTGTATCATGCTTATCAGATTTTGGTTTTTAATTGCACTCCTGTTAATTGTCTTTACCTAAATTGTTCTTCATAGGCCCCTACATACCGAGCGTTGCTATCTACATGACTGAAGACAAACAGAGTGAGTGTCCTCTCTGTAGTGGGGTGCTTTTCCATCAGCAGTACAATAAACTGTACTGAATTAACTGCAGATGTTTTCACTGATGAACAGATTTGTCAATGAGAAACTAACATGACCTGTTTTCTGCAGAGGTGTTTGATGTGGAGACAAACGAGAGAGTAAACCACACATACAACAACACACAGATGCCCATAGTGGACAACAAGACCATCACCATAGATGACTACAGTACGTGTTCATATTGAATTAGTAATTTCATCTAGACAGCACTCAGAATGTAAGCCTCCACCAAGGCAGCTTAAATTGCCTGTAATGCCATTACACCTAAAATATTCCCAGGATAGTCTCACCCTCATAATATGATTTTTAGCTCCACCCGTCTTCACTACAGTGCTCAGCCTCACACTTTCACAACAAAGGGACTCTCACAGAGTCAGTCTTTCCAACACTCACAATGGTGAAGAATCTGTTTAAAACTTCCTGAATCCAGATCAGCACCAAAACCTAATGGATCGTTCCATGGGTCATACCCTACCTCTACAAAAAAATGTCATCAAAATTCATTCATTACTTTTTGAATGATGCTGTGAACAATCCAGCTAACCAAACCAACAAGCTCCTTAGTGGAGGTAATTATAGTCAGTCATCTTGTATTATAAGATTATTATTAACCCTGTCTCATGTGTGTAGCCCTCACGATGCAGATTCTGAAGCCAGCTACTTTCGTAAACACAGCCCAGTACCCCTTATTGCTGCTAGTGTAAGTATAATTAACAATTACTGCCATTTAAAATGGGGGAATATCACTTGGGTGACTCATAAGAACTGTTAACAACAAACAGAATGTTCAAGAAGGCTGGATCTGACCATTCTGTATGTTCCACAGGGATGGTACGCCTGGTGGGCAGATGGTGACGGAGCAGTTCCAGGTGGACTGGGCCACAGTTCTGGTCAGCAGCTTCAGCACCATCGTCATCCGCTTTGATGGCCACGGCAGTGGCTTTCAGGGCACCAACCTTCTCCACAAAGTCAGAAGGAAGCTGGGAAAACTAGAGGAGAGGGACCAGCTGGAGGCTCTCAGGTCAGGATCGTGACAACTGTGAGCAAGGCTGTAGCCAAGGGCCTAATACCTTTACTGATTTTCTTTCATTTTCAGGTTCATATCCAAAGAGCCTTACATTGATAAGAATCGAATGGGAGTCTATGGAAAGGTAGGAACACAGTGTCTTAACTGCAGTTCACTGCATGCCTTTATAGTAGGGCTGGACAAATAGCCCCGGCAAATAGTACAAGTAAACCTTAGAACTGCAACTTTGGTGCCCTGGAAGGATAAGTGTAGGACAGTTTGTTTTATGACTGGAATTGCTGTACCTAAATCAAATACGGTCATTTGGGACCACCTAAACTTGAATTTGTGTTGCTTCTGGGGGAGCGCAGGTCTCTTTTGGTGGAGCTCGTTGTCACCACTCCCTGCTCGTCTGCTCTCTAGGCAAGATGCAGCATACTGTATTTCAAACCCATGGAGAGGGCAGAACTGAATGCTGACAGCTTGTGAGAAGTGCCAGTACACCAAAGACTAAAATGCATTAGTGCTGGTACTGTGTACCGGCCCACTTTGAGCACTGAGATTAATGGGAACACACACTGAAATTTCTGAAAGCCTCCTCTTTCATTCTTGGCTTAATAATCAAAATTCCCAACAAGTTAACAAAATAGAAACTTGCACAGCCTACCGTTTTTTTTTTTTTGTTTTTTTTTCTGAAACGGGGACATGCCAACATACTGTGGAGTTGGTCTGTTTACTGTGAGACTCGCGGTGAAGAATACCTGGTCCGATGATACTGATGGCCCAGCAATGCAAAGATAGTGTCCAGTCTGGCAAAGAATGTCTGATTACATTTACTGCTCACTTCCATTAGTTGATCTGTAGGCCCTATAGCCTAATTTCCAGCAAACTGCTTAATTTATTAATTTTTTTAAACTGATAGTATTAATCAGTTGGAATTCTTACTATCAGTCAACTGTTAAGGGCGTGCATCCCTACTTTATAGAGATATGGCAACTGCCTCATATAAAAACTGTCACCAAATGTAATTAATTTGGCGTCTTGATGTTTCTGTCTCTCCTTTATCAGGCCTATGGAGGATATTTAGCCACAATGCTTTTGAGCTCTGAAGAGTTTACCCAACTTAAATGTGGAACAGCAGTCTCACCCATCACAGATTTCGAGCTATATGGTACAACTTTCCAGATATTTTCTTCTAGATGTCATGACAGTGTTTAAAGGTGTTCCACCCTTTCTAACCCAGTTTGTCTCTTTTCTAAATCGCAGCATCGGCATTTTCAGAGCGATACCTTGGCTCAAAGACGGATTCTAGAGTATATACGGTAACGTTTCAATGCTTCTGTTACCTGAGTGAAATCATGCACCATGATGTTTCTCTGAAATGAACGGAGATGGAGTTAAAGGTCATTAATAAGAGGATGTTAACAACATGGTGGATTTTCCGCTTCTTTCCTTCAGATGGCAAATTTAGCACACAGAGCGGGTCAGCTTCTGGAGAAGCAGTATATGATAATTCACCCAACTGCTGATGGTAGCGAACGTCTCATGTTTCTCATTGCCACAGTCAGTACAACACCAACATGATTGGTGGCTAATGGTTCTCTCCAATCTTATGTTCTCTGCAGAAAAGGTTCACTTCCAGCACACAGCCAAATTTATCAACCATTTAATCAGCGAGAAGGCCAACTACACTCTACAGGTGAGCTGTAGTTTATTAAAATCACAAACAATTTTCTTAACCTAATTTAATTTGTTTTGCCTAACCTAACCTAATTTTAATTTGTTGAATTTAATTTAACCTGCTCCTGATAATACGAAGACGACGCTAACTTCAGTTTGATGTACGGTAAATCTAGAGGAAATGAATCAAAAGCTATGTTTAAATCAGTTAAAAGAGAAGCTCATATTTTAAGTTTATTTTAAAACACTCACATGTACTGTATTGCCCACTGAAATGGTGCTGAGTACTTGTTACTCTCTATACTGGATGTGACACCATCCCTTTCTAATGTGCAGTGTAATAGATGGGAGACATAACCAAGAGCCCCAGGTTATCCCAGCTGTCTGAGTTAGTCAAATTAAGTGGGCATCTTCCAAAGCCCTGCTTTCTTTCTGAGCTGCAGTAGAGGGACAGTAACTGAAAAATTGTATTTCATGCTAAAAAGACTGCCCAGGGAACAGAAGAAGACCGTATTAAACACTTCAGAACAGCTACGTATGGATTATGTAGTCAAATTTATGATGCCCAATTACAAAAATGAACTTTAAATATTTTAATACATGTATTGAATCATACCTGTTCTTAAGATAGGTTTGAAAAATGTGAATCTTGCACTGTGAACCTACAGTATGTAACATTTTGAACAGCTACTACTCTGGACACGAGCACAATTACAGGTTAATAATGCAATGTAGTTCAAAGAAAAGTCAAGCAATCAGCAAATGTCCCCAGTAATTTCTGTAATACAATAATCTAAAGTAGCTAACGATAGACACTGTAAGACACTGGTCATGGCAGATTAATTAGGGCTGAAGCAGCTCAGTGTATTTACTGAACATATTTTAGGAATTCTTTTCATTTGTGCAAAGTTTTACTTTTAAGCATTTAAAGGAGAAGGTTGGTGGGTTTTAGAAAACTGACTGGCGGTTCCCCTTTCCCCCTACATTATATAGACCTTTTTTTTTTTTTAACAAATCAATTAAAAGGTAACTAACAGTTAATACTGAGTTGCAGTTACAGATAAATCTGCTTCTCTGCATTTCTCTACAGATCTACCCAGATGAGGGACACTTTCTACACAGTGAGGGGACACAGCAGCACCTGAGCCAATCTCTGGTCAACTTCTTTGAGGTGTGTTTTCGGGTGCCAGAGGTACAGACCAACAACCAGCAAGAAGAAGAGGAGGAGGGGGACAACAGTTAGACCTGCTCCTTTGAGCAGCCCTGGCCAGCGACAACAGCACAATATGCAACCAATCTTTCTAACCCAATCACTCCACACCACCTGCGGTCCAGTGTGATTTTAGCTCTACTCTGAAGTGCAGCACCCGCATGTGCAAAAGGGCCCTCGGCCTGCAGCCCCTCTCCTGGCCGCTGACAAGAAAACCAGTCAAAGACAAATAAGTCTCAGATGTGAACAGTCATAGCTCCCTCTGCTATTACAATAAATGGACCAGTACTCCCTCTGGTGGACAAATAGAGGACAACAGTCTACTGACCAACTCTCCACTCCCAAACCAGACACACTGAGCGCTTTGCAGCAGAAACTGGTCCCCAGTAAAGATCAGTCTGTTGTTAAAAGGCTGCCGGTTTCTGATAACCTCTGCCAGCCAACTTACTGATTATTGTGTTGAGTATGATTACTACTACTTGTTTCTCAGAATTTCACTGTTCAGTGTCTTACAATAGTACCATGTCTGCAGCAGTCTTTAGTTGCTTTACAAAAGGGCACAATGTTTAACTTGTGTTGTACTCCTAAAAGACGTGTCTATACAAAATGTTACAAAATATTTCCCCTCCTCCCAGTTCTGAATGGAACAAAATTTTTTTAGTCACTGTGCCTTATTGTGGGTGAAATGTTTATGTTAAGAGCCCACACGACACTGAAAGTGAGTAAATATGGATAGCCCTTGTCTGAACCGTGCATTTTGTTAAAATCAGATTTCATTTTTCCTCAAAGAAAGTTATTAGTGAGCCAAGCTAAAAACACAAGCTACTGCATACAGTATTAGCTCTCAAAACAGGGACAAGAGTGAATACAAAGTAACTGTACTGTATGTCCATTTGAAAGATGTTATTATACTTGCAAGGTGTAAAGAATATTTAGTTTGCAAATGATTTTCTATTTACCTTGCAAACTGGTGAGTTAACAAGGCTGACTTTTTCATAATTTTGTGAATTTCTTTGACTTGTGTGTTAAATGTCTCGAGTCTCTCCTCATGTCACTTCTGTTAGTACTGTCAGTGGTTTCTAGTCAGCTGATGTACAAAGTGTATAAATCTTCTATTAAGTCTTTATGTTATATGTGCAACTTGTATATAAAGCATTCTGAAACGTATGGTGTGCTGGTTTTCTTGCCTCAAAGTATGTGAGCTTTTTGAACATCCAGAAGACTTCTACTACTATGGATGCAGGGAAGGGCCTTATAAATCTTATAAGCAACTAGACAAATGCATTTCCTGAAGAAAATCTGTATGGATGCTGATTGCTGAAGAATTGCCCTTAAAATACTGAAATCCACAGCTTGGTGGTTAATGCCACTGACTTTGGTACGACTTCATCATGCCTTTTTCTGTTGTGATCTGCCGCTATATATAAAATAAAATTAACTTCACCTTCAAGGGGGAGCAGGACACTAATATTGCCCTAATACAGTGACATTCATATATCTTTCTCCCAGAGCCTCCAGTCCTACTGGGAGTGCTGGTGTTAGGGCCCTTCATGTACACCAGAAGCCCTTGGCTTCATCACTGGATGGACATGATCAACATTCCACAGGAATCGGTGAAGCTGTGGCACAGATTGGGCAGATGCATTTAAGCAACCAAACATGAACAGATCCACAAACACACATGTGCATGTACATACACACAGATTCAGAAATGGAATAAAAGTGCTAATAAATGTGTTCATCGTTTGTAAAACGCCTTGAGGCGATTTCCATCTCCTAATAAAAGCATGTCTAGATGAAAGGTGTGTTTGTAATTGCATGTGATTTTTACTTTCATTCTAAATAGAATAAGTGAATGTATTAATGTTACGGCATTCTCATACTACAGACATTGAAAAATCTACCGTTTCCCCTTAATACATCCGTGGGCAGAATGGTCTCCATCATGCGATTCGGTATCAAGCTGTTATAATATATTAATGGGACGTACAAGGGTTGAGTTTAGTTTATTATTATAATCGGTCCTAATGGTGTTTGTGTCTGGTTTGGCACCATGAAGATAAACGAGAACACTCTATTGGAGGGACACAAAGTTGTTGATTTCTTATAATGCAAAGCACATGCCCAGGTAACGTTAACATTAACACCTGATCGGTCTTGTTACACACGCAAAGTTTGTCAGGTTTCTTTTATTTTCTTCTGCTGATATCTTTAGTGATGCAGGTTTGAATGTCATTTCTTTACTATTGTTAGATTTTACCCAAGTTATTTTATTGAAAGCGCGAGAACTGAAGACAGAAGAGGACTGTTTAAAATCAACAGGAAGTTTACTCAAAGTCTGGGCACAGGTGAAGTCTTACAGCGCTGGGATCAGAGAGACAGCTCCCGCAGGAAATCCATTCTCTGAACAACGAGTTACATCTTCTCATTACATTTATCTTCTTGAGCTAGGCCTGCCCTGGACAGAGGTACAACATTTCACACTTCATAATCCTATTGGCCATTCGGCGTGAGCAGGTCAACCCCTGCTTGCGTCTGCTTGCTGAAATGTGATCTAAACCAGGTGTGTGTGTGTGCTTCTCAGGTGGCAGCTTGATCGATGAACACTGAATATTGGGTGGTCTGGGCTGCAGGCCCCCCTGTGTGTGTGATGCTATTGTAGGACCTAGTGAGTATGCTAAACGAGCCAGGTCATCATCTCAGGTTGTAGGCCCCCTGTCTCTGCAAGATACCCCATGACAAAGGAGAACTTGGAATATGCTAAACGGGTCTAGGTGAAGGTGCAAAACAGGCCAACAAGTCTTTGTTAAAATGTAAAATAGGCCATCTGGTAACTTGAAGATACAGACATCCTGTCTCTACAGAATTTGTAGTATACAGTTAAAAAATTTCACTCAGTAAAAAACAGCAGCCATCAATACAGTTTTAATATGTATAAGCAAAGAAAATAAAGGTATGAAAAGTAACTAAAAGAAACTAAAATTATGAAAAGTAACTAAAGCTTCTAAATAGGCGCGCCTGACAGCCTCTACTCAGCTGGCCTAGACCGGACTGGGGCCACATGCACAACTATCCTTCCGGGTTGCGAGAGCAGACGTCTTTACTGCTCCTCTTGTCTGTTCTATGATTTTTCATATCTTCTACATTTTCAAGTCTTTGAACAAATTCTACAACTATTACAATGCCTCCAAGAGGGAAAAGAGCTAATAAATCAGATGCGAATGAGGAGGTTGAAGCAGAAGAGGATTATATTTCAGCGGCGCAAGTAACAGAGATGTTGAGTCAGCAGAAGCAGATGTACACCGCACTGTTGAGCCAACAACAAGATAACTTCAAAGGTTTTGTGCAACTACTTATGGAGACAAATAAGAGACTCGACGACATGACCAGAGAAATACAGGAGATTAAAACACGCGCACACTGGAGGGCGGGAACCCTGTGAGGTCGCCCCTCACAAAGGTTCCCGAACCCATCCAGCGGGGGCCTGTACCAAACCGGACCAGGACTTCTGCTCCTTGGTTTCTCCTCTCCTCCATACTCCTGAAAAGAAACAAATATAAGACAAAATGCAATATTTAGAAATTCAGATGAAGTGGGAACCGATGACTACATAAAATCGTTAACATCATTAGATAAACTGATATTTACCATGCATATGAAAGGTCTTACACTTCATCCTGCCCTCCATCACTTCCTCTCTCCTCACTCTGAAAGATAAATAGAAGACCAGAGGAGCTGTAGCTCAGGTTTTAAGAAACTAAGGCACAGATGATTGGTTCATGACTACTATACAAAATGTAATTAAAGCAAATAAAATTATACTTACCTGTTTCTGGGGCCAGATTGGGATTAATATGAGTTCTTTTGTAAATCAGAGATTAGCTAACAAACAGACAATGTGGAAAATTATTTCGATGGCACATTTTATGTCTCACATTTATGGTTTGGGATTAAAGTTATAAACTGTACACTTACTTTGACCTGTAAAGAGAGATGGTGTTCTCGAGGGTTTTAGTTTTTGAGATATCCAAAGTAATTCGTTGGTAACTCACATTTCGTTTTGGCGATCACAGTCGCGAGCCTTGTATATTGCTGAATACGTAGCATAATTAAAAATCGCACCTGTCCTGTTGAATGCATCTGGTCAGAGGATCGTCAGTGGATGTACGGGCAGCAAAATGGTTTTTATGTCTGTCTCCGGTTCCGTGAAATCGTCGAGTGAAATAAACTTGCAAACCAAACTTTAACGTTGGCTGAGTCCTTTGATCTTTCAGCCGCTGACGTAACATCCAACAAGTACGTAACAAGTACCCCCCACCCCTCACATATGCATATGTGCTGCTTTCGACACGGTTGACCAAGATATCCTATTTTCTCGACATGAGGAGTTAGTGGTCATCCGTGGTACTGCCTTGGAGTGGTTCAGGTCTTATCTGTCGGATAGGACGATGTCTGTTGGTATTGATGATGTTGAGTCCTCGTTCACCCCGTTGGTATCTGGAGTTCCGCAGGGCTCAGTTTTGGGGCCCCTGCTCTTTTCTTTATATTTACTTCCTCTTGGCTTTATTTCAGAAAACATGGTGTTTCTTTTCATTGTTATGCGGACGACATGCAGATGTACATGCCAATGAGGGGAAGGGACACATCCTCAGTTGTTTCTTTACTGTCATGTTATGATGACGTTAGGAACTGGATGGCTTTAAATCTATTGAAGTTAAATGACGCGAAAACCGAAGTTATAGTGTTTGGCCCAAATAACTCTGGTGATTTTCCCCCAGTTGATTTGGGTTGCTTAGAACGGTACGTGCAGTCAACCGTGGGTGTTAAAATAGACTCTGATTTTAGAATGGAACATCAGGTGAATGCGGTTGTACGGGCCAGTTTTTATCATTTCCGGCAGCTGGCG
>NW_018127908.1:2059445-2078785 GCF_001952655.1 Monopterus albus | reverse complement strand
GAGGGCTAGGCGGAGACTTAGGGGGGACAGAGCATTCTCTGTGGGGGCTCCTAAGTTGTGGAATGCATTGCCCCTTTACATTAGGCAGGCCCGCTCATTGTCCACTTTTAAAACTTATTTGAAGACTCATTTGTACCGTTTTGGCGTTCGAACCAGTAGGAGCCTCTGTCTTGTTGAGCTTTTTTGTTTTATGATGGGGGGTTGTTTTAGTGTGATCCTGTTTTACTGTTGTGTTTATTGCTTTTGCTTGTTTTATTGTGTTTTAACAGGTTTTAGTGATATTGTGTTAAGCACTTTGGTCAGCTTCGGCTGTGTTAAACGTGCTATATAAATAAAGTTGTTGATGATGATGATGATATGTCATATGCCCAGTTAGGAAACGTGTTTCCCTGTACAATGAAATTCTTACGTTGCCGTCCACATGAATGCCATAACAATACAAGTGAAATATAAAGCAGATGAGCAATAACACAAATCTAAATAGGCAGTAACACAAATCCAAACACTTTAAAGCAGCAGGTGAAGGAAGCAATAAAAATACAATAAGAACACAATATAATGCAATTATGCATGTCCAAAATGAGCATGTAAACGGTACAGATGGAATTACATGAGGTAGATCCTGAGTCAGCTGTTTAGGAGTCTGATGGCAGATTAGGTGGGAACCGATGACTACATAAAATTGTTAACATCAAGATCAAAGATTTTTATTGTCAATTCATTATATGTGCAGGACATACAGAAAATCGAAATACCATTTCTCTCACCTAGTATTGAATGCCATCCCATTTAGGAAACTAAAATATAACTAGAGAAATGCATTTCCTATCGAAAATGCGTGTGGATGCTATGTGCTGAAGGATCACTCTGAAAATGCTGAACATTTTGACAGCTGAAAGGCATATCTACCTTAAAGTATGCTGAAGTACAATTTTCCCATTAATTTGAATGGGGGGAAATTTTCAAAATAAAGCTAAATATTTCAGAAGTGTGAAGTGTATAAAAATTCTGAGTCGAAGCATGAAAGTCCTGGGAGACTTGAACATTTACCTGTTATGGTTTAGTCCCCCTCACCAGACTTGTCAGCCAGTGACTCAAAAATAAAATAAAACACACAGAGACATGTCCCAATTGACAAAATTTATTTCCAGTGTTTCAGGGGTCTGTGCACACCCCTCTCACAATCAGAGGAACACAGCATTAGTACAAATGGTCCAATTCAATGAAGTGTTTCCTCCTGCAGGAACCTCTCTCCCACAACTCTCACACAGGCCACATGAGCATTATCAACATCATCGTCATCATCACAATACTGTACTTAATCCTGCAATTTGATGGATATGAAAAGTAAAGCAGCTAAAACATGGCATTTATATGTACATTTAAGTTATTTATTTTACAATATTTAAAATTCAAGTTCTGTTAAAAAAAGAAGAAGAAAAATCAGAAAAACAATGTATAAAACATCTTAAGACCAGAGTGGAATGCCTAAGGAATGGAAGCTCTGTATTTTGTTACAACATAACCTGTAGAATGACTGAGTCAACAATAAAAATGTCATTCACAGTAACATTTTTGTGTATCTCAGCAAAGACACAATGGCACCCTTCACGTTTCCTTGTGAGGTACTTCCTATTATGAAGATTTTTTTGAATTTCATTACCCATTTTCTTTATCTTCCAGGTTTTCCTCCCATTTTGCAATCTACTGACACACGTGTGAACCACAAACACCAAAACAGCATAACATTTGCATCAGAGGGATGTTGTTCACTGCTCGTAAAACCAAGTAACTGGGATGAGTAAGAACTGTTACCATTTGCATAAGTCCAGTGTTTCCTGGTCACCTTTGTACCTTTGGAAAGGCCCATTTGACAGCAGAGCGCTTGTAGGCAGTCCACACACAGGCTGTACCAAAAACACAATTCAAGTACACAGAAAAATAGGGTTATGTACACTTTAGAATGAAACACAAGCATCTAAAGCTTTTAGTCAGTATGACAGCAAATATATCTGTACATTCTTCATTTGGTTACTGAGAGACTCTGTGACTTTGAACGTTGCAACTTTCTTTACACAAAAATAGTTCCTCTGCAATACTAAATATCTGTACTTTACTACTTCCTATTCATTCTAAAAGCCAGTTCATACTCAAAGTCACTTAGCTCTGAGTGTTCACACTTCCTTGCACAGATTTCACAGACTCAATGTTTATGAGCAACAGCTCCTCAATCTTCGGCATAACAGGGATTTGTTTTACGAGGGAGGAGGTCCTCTTGTTGAGTCATTCCAAAGAGAATGACTATAAAAAACAAAACAAAAACAAAACAAAACAAAACAAAACAGAAATGAAGGTATAATCAACATTTTGTTCCATGCCTTATATATGAGAAAGATCAACGATCCCTGTGAGCACTAATTCTCATCTCACAAGCACACACACCAGTTACAGACACACACTAAAGAAGATTTTTGTACAGCATGCTCATTCACTAACACTGGTCACACAACAAACATTATACTGACAGACTCCCAAGTACATAAGTGCATACACATCTCACAGACGGAGAACATACACAATCACACGTCCAACCCTTCTCACAAGTACTGATAGAATCGCGAATGGACCACCTGGGAACTGGTGAGTTTATGTGGGTGAGAGGTGGCTGAAAGGCTCAGATTTTTACTCTGGGGGATGTCCCCATTCCACGTGTCAGCTGGACAATGTGGGAGTTCAGAAGAGGACGAGGCGCCGAGGTCTTGGGGGTTTGAGCTGCACAGCACCCCCTGCTGTTCAGGAAAGTCCAGGCTGACCTCAGGATTGCTGGTGCGGTGGCGTTCTCGGGCAATCCAGTCCCCGATGGAGAAATCCTGAGAGCTGCACTTAGGTTTCAGCCGGTCCACAGCGGACAGCTCCGACCGCTGCTGTGGCCAGTCTCCCAAAACAGATAGCTCTGCAAAATCCCTCTGACCGCCCATGGTGTGTCTGCGTCTGATGTTCTTTTTCTTACTGCGGCCCTCCGGGGACCGGCTCCTCTGAGTGCCCACACCAAACATGTCATCCACAGACACTCGCAGACGCACCTTGAGTCGGTCCGTGATCTTCAGTTTCCATGCAGGCTCTGTCTTATCCAGCTCACCACGTGATGAGGAACTGAGGCTGCCAGTAGAACGACCTTTAACCGACCCCAAAACATGCGACAGCCTGTTGGAATCTTTATCGCTCCGAGCTCCGTCCAGCGAGGACTCACTGTCAGTTTTCTGCTGAGCAGCTTTCTTTCTGGAGAGTGTATCACCTTCAATGAGTCTGTGGGAGGAGAGAGGTTGCAAAGCTTGCTGCAGTTCTCTTTGACCAGCTTTCCCGACAGTAAACACAGACAGGTCACTCTCACTGTCTGTCTCCATCACTCTTCCCTCGCTGATAAGTTCACTTCTCTCGTCGTCTGCATCATCTCCACCCCTGCTTTCAGCCACAGATTGCACTTCAGGACTGAGGGTGCTGAGCTCAGCTCCGGTCAGGAATGTCATGGAGGAGGTGGTGGAGTAATCAGAGGTAATGGAGCAAACCTCAGCTCCCAGCCCGCCGGGGCCTGCCTCTGGACCCAGAGCCACTGTCCTGCCATGCCTCACTCTGGGCACTGAAGCCTGAGAGCTGGTGCTGTTCATCGTTCCAAGGTCGGATACTGTGTCGTCATAGTTGGAGGGCGGGTCTGACAGAGAGGACTGGTGAGCCATCGGCATGCGGTAGCTGAGGTTTGGAGAATGGGAGGGTGAGGCATAGGGGGAGCCAGTTTGAAGGGTGGAGGAAATGTGTTCTGCAGGGGGGGAGGGAGTGGGCTGTAACATCAGGCTGCTGAAGATCGACTCTTCTCTGTTGGTTTCATCAAGCTGTTCCTCTGAGCTGTCCATGTGCTTCTCTTTCTCACTGGCTTCATCCATCTCCCCTTCCTCCTCAGTCCGACTGTCCGAGGACCACAGAAGCTGCCGCTCGGTCTCTTCCGGAAGCTCGTTCTTGGAGAAGACACCGTCCAGGTCATCGTCTGAACTGCTGGGATGAGTTTTGTCCTTGGGTTTCTTACGTTTGCGGCTGGCGAAGAAGGAGGAGCGTATCATCTCTTTGCTACACTGATCCTTACCTGACCCCCACAAGCCCTGCTGATACAGAAACAAAGCAGCATTAAAGACCTATCAAAGCAAAATATATGAATCTAAAAACAGCAAAGCCAAAGGAGTGAAGCATTTATGTGAAAGTAAATGAAATAAGAGGAACACGTTACCTTTGATTTAGAGGAGTCACTACATGCTGAATCTGTATTAAAGAGAAGAGAGTCATTAGTGAAAGACTGACATCTTTAACTGTCAACAGTTAAGATAAAGAAGAGAGGAGGCAGATTAAAAGTTTGTTCAGTGAAACTGATACAGTATGATGAGTAGAATGAGAGTAGCTCAATGAAAGCAGATGACATTTTTTCAAATCCGAGAGAAAGACAGAAACAGGAGGGCAAGGAACCACACTAAGCAGTATGTGGCAAATGCAGCAGAAAAGGCCTGAGGTGAAGAATGAGAGGGAAGGAAGTGAAAACCCGGCAGTAAACCAAAACACGAAAAGCAGCTCATGCTCGTGTTGATGAACGGCGGCACGTCAGAGACAAACACACCAGTCACAGAGCATCACATGTAGCCACCAACCAGCTGTAGGCATTCTTTCCCAACTTAAAGACATCACAGAGGCGAGGGAGCGATGAGTTTGCTCTGACTGATAGGGGTCTGAGCTGAACAGATCAGTGAGTGTGTCGTGGTCAATACAGCTGGTGCAGGCACGCCTTAGTGTAACAGACAGATTGCGCTTACTCCAAGCTAGATAAACCCCTGTGGTGCCCTTTAACATGTAGCCTGCCACTCTCAACAACATGAAAAGAAAAACAACAAGTTCACAAAACGTTTTCCTCATTGTTCAAAAAAGAAAACACGCAAACTACAGCTAATAAGAAATAAGAAAGCCTATAGCCCTTTTTGAACAAAAATTTCCAGAAACTACGGAGCCACAGGAACGCAATACGGGAACTAATAGTGGTTTCCCGGAAACAGCATAACTTGAGGGGCTGATATATAAAAGTCCTATCTGAGCACTCGTTTACTTTTGCACAGCATCTCAAGAGCTGGGCAGATTAGGCAAATTTAGACAGCAAACTAAAATACGACAGTAGTGTTTGAGATGCAATTTTCACACAAGAGGAAACAATACAGTCATTTTATTGTTGCTCTTTGTATCTGTTGTGGTACTGATATTTAAATAGATGTAATAAATTCGCACAAAGGAA
The DNA here is from genome assembly GCF_001952655.1 of Monopterus albus. NCBI lineage: Eukaryota > Metazoa > Chordata > Actinopteri > Synbranchiformes > Synbranchidae > Monopterus > Monopterus albus. Next base: position 2,073,465 of record NW_018127908.1, on the reverse strand, counting down.
AACAGCAGGGGTCAAAAAGAAGTCTCCAGAGTGCCTGTTCCAAAAGCAGATGATTTGCTGTGGGTTTTATGGTTTAATATTTGGGATTTACAGTGTAACTTTTTTTTTGTTGCTCTTGTTCACTATTCCCCTCCTCCTCTCTCCTTTGTGCTCCGAGGTCCTTTTGCAGTCTCTCACTGTATCAGTTTTTAGACTCCGGAAACTGACCACATGACCCTGTTTTTAACACCAGTATGACAATAAAATGTTCGATTCTTGTGTTATTTAGAAACCAACTGCACCAAGAACTTATTATTTGAATAGTGCTGTAGGTAAGTAGCGCGAGCAGTGCTCAGCACTGCAGACTTGCCCTGTAGGTTCAAGGGACATCAGAAAGTGCAATGCATGGAGGAGGGACTTTTTGGGTGCCAAAATTACAGCAAGAAACTAAATGTAGTGACTGATTTCTGTGGCTGAAACACAGGTAAGATTAGTGAAGTTCCTGAAATGGTTCCTGGGCTCCAGTAAGAATTCCTGTAGTGAAAATGGGCTATTGATGATCCAGATTAAGCTCAAAATGTGTCCGTCAGTGTACAGTATAATGCAGGGTTGGGTAGTGAGACTGTGAGAGAAATGTTAGCAAGTGATGCAGGTGTTACATTATACATACACTATGTATCAGTAGGAGATAAGGAGGTAATGTGGCAATGTGATGTGTTTTAATGTTGAGTGAAGAAAAAGATACTGAAATAAGGATATCATAAATGTTAAATCAAATGAAAAAGACACAAGAGAAGGCACCTGACACTAAACAATGACCTGCTGTGGCACATACGACTACATCTATATGCTTGGAGCTGCATTCGCTGATATCTGACTATATGTGTAACTTTGCATCAGCAAGTTATTAACAATTTGGGGACGTGGTTGCATGTGTGTTTGTGTGTAAACGCATGTGTGCTGGGGAACATCCAGCTCAGTCCCAAAACTACGACCCCACCCTCAAACATCATGACAGATTATGCCACATGACCGGGAGAGAACCTGAGGTTGACCGTACCATGCTACTTGTCCTTGCGATCAGCTTAAGAGACAACAAGAGACAGCAGAAGGGCTTTCAGAGAAAGTGCAGCAGCATTGCTCTGTATCCCCTCAATTTAGGGTATTGGTTTAAATATGGAGACGTGCACACCACAGGAAGAATGACAAACATCGACTTCTCTTTCTTTCTTTTTTATCTTTTTTCCTCCTTTCGCCCAAATTTAAAAGAGCTGGGGGTTTCTGCAGACTAGGCAGCTACACTGGGCACAACACTCGTCCTTCTTCCTACAGTCCCAGCTGTCCATCACTGACAAAACAGAGTCCATCAGTGACATCACCGAGTGATAGACGCCGCCCACTTGGCCTGTGTCAAGATTGGGTAATGTGTGAGTGCTGGACAGGAATAAGGGAGAAAAACAACACACTACACACAAAAGGGCAGAGGTCAGAAGGGTTAAAACTTCCATCATTTCTTTTTGTTTCTTAGATTTTCTTTGGGAAAGAACATGCCGGGATTATGTGAGAGACGAGGAGGAGGGGAAGAAAAGAACCGAAAGAAAAGGAGTTGTCGTCTCAACACAGGTAATGCACAGGGAGAAAAATGACTCAAGCAAAAGAAAAAGAATAAAGCAAACTAATGGACAAAAAGTAAAAACTTGAGGACAATTTTATCTCTTTGGGCAAAAAAAAAAGAAAAAAACATCAACATCAAAACAAAACAGGCTTATCTAAAATTAAATAAATCAATTAAAAAGGCTCGACTAAATGCAAGGAATTTTTCAACAGTTTTCAAAAAGTTAAACCATAAAAAGCATTAGCTGACAAATTACTGAAAAAGCTTTCTTTAACAAACACAAATGAAATCTGGTAGACTTTGAAATTAATAAAAAAAAGGCAAGATGCTCATCATTTTAGCATTAACTGAGAAACAGCTAACTTTATGTCTATACAACACATCTTTTAAACTTTAATAATATTAATGAAATAATATTGCTGCCATTGTAATGATGGTTGCTGTGCTGATACTGGGGTGTTGAATCCAAAGAGAAAAATCCTGGTCAGTTACCTGAGACTTCGCCTGGTGAAGGCGCGGTCCTTCCGATGTTGGAGAGCAGGTGGTCAATATTGGGCACAGGCTGAGACTGCACTGTGCTCTCCTGCTCAGCTGTGGTCTGGAGTTGCACAGGAAGGGAATAACAGAGAGCAGAATGAAGATAAGTGACCGAACCAAACAAATAAAAGTGGAAAACCATAAATAAGGTGTGAATTCCATTTGATTTAAAGCTGCATTGACTGATAAATTGAAAAGATTAATTGATTTAGTTCTGTTATGATCTGCACCAACTCCTGAGGGAAATATTAGGTTCTTCAGCTACTAAATGCTTCACTGGGTTCACCAGCTAGTTGCTAAATGTGTGAGTCTGTTGTTGTTGTGTGGATAGGTAGTATAGAGGGTAGAGTTTTTGCACTAAAAAGGGCTTTCTGCTGCATCTCAAAAAAATGCCATGAGAGCAGTGAGGGTGAAACCAAACATAAGGCTGGTGATTTTCTATTATTTTCCACAAATCCCATACAGAGACTGAAATCAACAATACATTTCCTGTGCTCACAGTGATGTCCAGAACCACATTTAGTGTATTTGTCAGTGCAATAAGACCGACACTGTCATCCAAAAAAAATATTAAAATCACACCAGTGAGCCACAGTGCTACACTGGGTGACATGGGAGGACTATCTTTTTGTTTGTTTTTTTTTTTCTTTCAAAAAAAGCTCCAAAGAATAATAATGACCATAGCGTTTTATGGTGTCTTAGGTAAGAAAGAGTCAACTGCACCTTTTTAGAAACAAATGCTGGTTTTGTTGGTTTTAGTCTCTGTATGGGATGTTCTGAAAATAACAAAAAAAAATTGCCTTATCCTTTAAAGTGGTGGGCTGGAAAACCAAAATAATGAGCTGAAAGAAGCTAAAATGCTCTGGATGCTACAGAGTCAGGGATAATCCTAGACAGGTGGCAAATTAGAGGAAAAACTGCAAAAAGGAGTGGTCTCTTCCAGGGTGACACTGCCCTCACCATAGGGCACGGGGAGTCTCTGAATGGCTTGATGAGTATAAAAATTATGTGAATCATACACTATGGCCTTCACAGTTACCAGAATTTAACCCAATTGAACACCTATGGGAGATTTTGAACCAACTGGTTAGAGAGCATCTCCACCACCATCACCAAAACAACAAATGAGGGAAAAGCTTTTGGAAGAATGGTGTTCATCCCTCTACTAGAGTCCTGAGACTAAGAGAATCAATGCCAAGGTGCACTGAAGCTGTTCCGGTGGCACGTAGCAGCCAACACCTTACTGAGACACTTCAAGTTGGATTTACTTTGTCACCCGTCTGTATACAGTATATGCAACACCTTTCACATAATTCATTAAATTATTGTTCACATGAACATATTGATTAGTACAGCTAGAAAAAACATCTATAAAATAAACTAATTGTGATAAACATAAAGAAAACAGAAGAACATGAATTGCCACATACAACAGGGTCCTCCTCATCATCATCATCCATGAAGAACCAGTCATACTGTTGGATAAGGTTCTCAACTATTTTGCACTGGTCTGGCATGTGATTGACCATGTTGGTCATGTTGTCCTCAGAGGTTCTGACCAGTGTTGGACCAAACACAATTGCCAGGTTGCGAGGCTCCATCTAAACAGATGAGATTAAGACAAGTCAGATTTTATTAAATAATCTTCTAATGGGACACTGGACTTACACAGAATTGGAGGGTGTTATGTAATGACATTAATACTGACAGATCCTGCTAAACGTTATACCTTGTTCTTTTCACAGTTGTCAGATACCCTCTTGAGATGAGCACAGAGGAATTTCAGAGTTTCATAGTGATGATCAGGTAATTCATGGATCTGCAAGAATTGGCAACAATGAACAATTAATGGTACGTCTAACTCTCATGCTATTCAAATAAATGCTTCTTACATTAGATTCTTACTCACCAGCCTTTTGAGCTCCTTTAATCTCTCTACTGAATCTTCTGTTCTGTTGGCTTCAATAAAATCAGCATACTTTTCTGGTAAACAGAACAGAACTTTTAATCAAAACCACTAAGAAAATCAGGACATTAATTCAAGAATGCTGTGGTTTTTGTTGGGAATGTTTCTGTATTTTCAGCATCATCACAAGAGCTTACCATTTGTAAACAGAGGCTCCGGAAGTTTTCGAAAAAACGACTTAAGTAAACTACTGATGACATTTAGGTCCCGCCATTTCTGCAGACGAGTTAAAGATCAAGGCAGCATAATGTTAAAGCAGTCCTCCCAGTATAAACCAACCACTGCTAAAAGATGTTGTCAAGACAGACACACTATACGGGGCAACAAATTGTTGGCCACTCACATCTTCCTGGATGTCGATGTCAGTCATGCCTTTGCTGTTGAGCTCCTCCTGCATGCTGGAGATGGCAGCATTGTTCCCAGGGACTCTGTAGATTCCCGTGTACTCCAGCCCTCGCTCCTCCACCACCTTACAGCACACCTCCACGATCAGAGGAACAAACTGCACAACACACAGCAGGAAGACATTAGATATGACAAATCATTAAAGTCATTATTGTATTTGTTTGGAGGCAACGTGCTATTCATGTCTTCTGAACACTAAATAACACAGCATTTCTCTCAAATACATGACACTCACCCTATTAGCCTGTGCAGACGGACAGTCTTCGAGCCGCACCCCGAAAGTGACACCAGCTGGAGTCTTTTTTTCAAAGGGCTTCCTCATGATTCCTGCAATACCAATTTTCCAAGTACCTCTGTCCCTTGGTGGACTGGAGTCATCTGGCAGAGTACATAAAAAGATGTACAATAATTAGCCAGTTGAGGTTAGATGTGCCCTCTAACCAAACTGCATAACATTGCTCAGCATTTAGAGCTAGCTTCTTTACCTTTGAGCGCCCTCCGTTCCTCTCCTGATTTTGGAGAATGGGGACTGGAGATCTTGCTGTCTGCTCTAGTTCCCCGGAAGGCTTGTTTTATGCTGAGAGACTGACGGGAGGTTTTGGGGGAGGGTTCAGACCTGCTGCTGGGTGCACTGATCCAGATAAAAAGTTTGAAAGAAGAAAAAAAAAAAACATTTATCTTGACACCACGTAATGGGTAAATAATTTAAAAATGGGTAAACAAGTGGTAAACTACTCTTGATGATCCCCAGAGTGCAGTGTTGAGTCCAGTATACCTCATCATGTTGTATTCTTTGATCTTTCGACTGATCAAGTCCTGGCTTGTTACAGCGGCACTCTGTGACGACAGACAGACAGGAAGTCTCAGATGTTAAATCAATCAAAATATTGGTTCTTTAAAACTCAGTAAATTAATAGCTTTTTATATGTCTGAACAATAGTCACGTTACCTGATACTTCTCATAAATGCCAACAAAATCATTTTCTTGAGAGCCTTCTGCTTAAAAAGATAATTAATAGCAACTATTAATTTCAAAACTTTTACTATGTGGCAATCAGGAAGCAGTCACTCTGACAGATTGGCTGACTTACAGAATGGAACCCAGCCCAGAGATAACCACAAAAGGCAAACTACAGAAAGGCCAATAACTGTACAAGTGACACAAGTTTGCTTTGTGAGCCAAGTGACCAGCTATCTTCTGAAGCCAAGAGAGAATATAAAACACTATCAAATTAACCAGTATAGGCAACGATGACACACCGACCTGTATAGTCTTACAGCAATTGTAGTTTACAGGAAGCCCAGATGTTAAAATATGATTATACTGTAGCACAGTATGAAATTTGACAGCATAAAGATAATTATGTATTATATAAAATACTACATTAACCAGGATACAGAGATCCTACAGAAGCTTTTAATTTAAATATGTTGAGGCGTGACTGTATTTTAATGTTCTGATCAGTAGTCAAAATGGTCCTTGCTGACAACAGGGGCAGTCTTACTGGCCAGTATCTCTACAACACGTTACAAAAGTACACTAAATTTCCCCTGCTTTTCCTAATATTTCCAATCCTAACTAATCATGTGCTGCCAGACCTGCAGTTCATATACCAGAATGAACTACTGCCAGATGATATCAGTTACATAACAAGGTTCTGCTTGGCTCTCAGTCTGAAACTGAATTTTCCCCTCAAACCAAAGTACCACCTGTTCTTTCTTTGTTCTGCCCGAGTACATCAAGTTTCCTGTGACACCTTATTTTATGAATAAAGGCTTTAATAAATTTCCTCTGAATGAAAACTCCTTTGTATGTCATTCAAAAACAAACTTTACTTCCCTTTGTTGTTAACCTGATGGGTGTGCCTGTAATTTCTTTCAAAACTTTAGTCAAGTCTGCTCTAAACTTGTATACAGCTGACCACAAGTGCTAAGCTTTGCCCTGATGACATTTTACTGGATAGAATGATGATAGGAACCCGAAGAGACAGACCCTCCTTTTGAGATTTTAAAACTTCTGACAACAGTACATTTTTTTTCTCCACACCTCTATAAATTTAGTTGGAGGTGAGACTATAGGGGATAAAGTCCTACTCATCATGTGGTAGTAATCTTAACTTGGCTGCTCAGCTAAGTCTTAGTAGAACACACCTCTTCATCTGGGTTACTGTTTTCCTGAATGACACTGATCCAGGACAGCATTTCATCTCTCCCTTCCGCCTGGAACAAATACTCGCAGTCTGAGGTGGTTAGTCGCAGCACGTTCTTCCGTTTTGTATCACTATAAGAGATGTCAATCAGACAGGCCTTGATGCTGATTCGCAGTGGGTCCTCGTCAGATTGCGTTGAAGTGCGACTCAGGGCATCCTTCCTGTCTTTGTAGAGGGTCAGGTTGTAACCTTGTAAAACAGCATACATCTGCTTCCATGATCTCATCCCACCTCCAACACGCTACAGAGACAGAGAAGCAATAGAGACAAAGAGTAATATTTACACATCAAAACATCTGTGGCATGTATGAATGTTAAACAAAAGCATCAATGTACAGGCATAGATACCTTATTTTTATCTGTATTAAGTTGCCTAAAGCTAAGCAACCCTTCTTTGGATGAATCGCTGAAGACGTCTGAAGAGGAATCCCTCTGAGATGCAGAATCCCCAGATGATTTATGTCCATCTAGAGCCTGCAAATGTGAATAAACAGTAGGCCATTTTTCAGACATTAGTTGACAGTAGAGTGTGACATGAAACATGGGAAGAGTGAGAGGAGAAGACAATGAGCAACAAAGATCTCCTTGTGGAATCAGACTGAGAATGTCACCAGGACACTCCAGTAGCTTAAGCTTGCATCTTAAAACAAAGCCACAAAATCAAAATGGTGTCAAGATACTGTATGCCACACACCACGTCACGGGGATTCAATGAGTGTTCATAATTAATGAAACATGTAGGTTGTGTTAAACAGAAGTACCTGCATTGCAAGTCCCATACTGAAGCCCATTTCACACTTAACCAGTCATATATTTTCCAAATATTCATCCAAACTACACTTACATTTGTGAAGTGAGGAGGACATGGTAGTCAAAGAGCAATTTTATTGTACAGTTCGAGGTTTTTCACCTATGATGTAATAGAATTTACTTCCTCAATTATGTTCAAAACAAAACTGGACTTCATTTCTCCTTCTGGTTGTGTTATTGGGGCTATAGACATTTTGATAGGGTACATGTATAACAGCATAAGAAACTCTGGCATGGTGTGCTTACACCCATAGTTCCTCACCTTTCTTAGGCCCTTGAGACTGGGCATATGCTTACTGGAAGATCTTCTAAAAAAGCAGAACAACAATAGAGAAAGGTGGATTTCAAGTCAGACACAAGGTCAGTCAGAATAAAAAAAAGAGCTATGACCTAATGCTGGTATGCACTCACCTTCTGACCTCCTCCTGGTAGTTATCCAGACCCTCATCAAAGGATTTGGACCGCTCTGTTTTACCGGTTGATTCAGACTCCAGCAAAGCACTTCTCAGGGACTCTGTACAGGGATACAAAATAGGAAATTATGTTATTTATTGTTTATAACCCACATTAATGAGGGTGACATTAAGCTCTCAAAGGTGGGATGGCTCTTTAGCTCTGGTTTAAACAAATGTTAAAATTAAAAAAAGTGGTGCTGAGGTACTGTGATTTACTGAGCCAGTGAAGGTGAGAGTGTCAAAATAAATTAATTTAAAGACTAAACATGAAACCCGAAATTTTAAATGCTACAGTTACAATTTATATTCAAATGAAAGAAAATCACAGATAAATCATGTAAGTGTGTAATCATTTCAGCTACTTAATGGAAAATTTCAGTGATTTCAACAGTGTTCTTTCAGAGCCAAGCCTTGCTTCACACATCCAGCGCCCAACCAACCCAATGCTGTTTACCTTGGTCATGTGACAGTTGGCGACGAATAGTATGGCATGGTGAGCCTGGAGTGGATGGGCCTGTAGTTACGGATGGTGCAATAGATATCACAGCAGAAGGTTGAATAGGAGCGGCCTCCTGGTCGACACTGGGGCTGACAGGCTCATCTGTGACAATGATACAACATTCAGTCAGGGCACAAAGTTGTTATTTTGTGAATATTTGGGCAGATGTCTTATGGGTATGCTGTTCTGTCAAACTAATCAATACTATAGTTGTTTTTATCCTGTGTCTCATAAACAGTAAAAACTGCAGCCCTGCTCTGTCTGAACATCCTTATATCCAAAATTGCTTCAGCATCTATCATCTGTGGGAAAAATGTAAAACAGCCTGTCTGTGATTTCCATGGCTAACATGTTTCAACACAGCTGAGAGTGGGAGAGTGGGAACAGATCATCTTCTGACATGTTTTTTGAGAGACAAGGAAGTTCTTTCCTACCACCCACTGATGGCACTTCAAGACTGAAACAGCTCATAGTACAAAGGGGCTTTTGGAGCTAAATTTAAAAGCAACTGTCCTAGTTCCTGCCCATATGCAACTGTGAAACAGGGCAAAAGAAAAAAAAAAGTTAGACTCCTTAACAGTACCTGTTGAGCTACCTTACTAAGGTTTTATCCATAACTTATACACAATGTGTAGTTGTAACAATTCCATTTTTATTTACCGTCTCCAAAACATAAACTCTCCAGTCCTCTACTGTACTCTGCATACACCCACTCCATAACAAAGGACCAAAACACAGAGTGCATGCAGTGAACATTTGATTCTGACGCACAAATATCTCAAAAAGAAAATAATAATTTCAGGTTTCTTCAGCTACAGTTTCCAGACTCACACCACTGACAGGGCATACACCAGGCAGCTTGGTACAGCAACACCTGAGGGGTTCAGCCACGGGACCACACTATACATTCTACAACATTATGAAGCAGTCAAGGCATGTTCACCCTCCTGTACTGTAAAAAAAAAACTACATCAGATATGATATAGTCACTGTAAACAATAACAGTGCAACATTTTATATTGCTCCAGAAGAATGTCACAAAGCTAAATGAGGATTTAAGTGTATCCAAAATAAGACTGTATAGATATGTATATAACACAGTTTAAGAAATTATTCCAATTAACAAGCAAGGGTAAAATTTCATATTCACTGCAAAATAAAGACAAAACTATCAGCCCTTTCCATCTAAAGAAGACAATGGATAAAAAAGATGCATAGCCCCCAGTCGATTAATTGATGAAAATAATGATTTGGGCCCTAGGACCAAATGACCTCAGACTCTTCACACAGGCCATTTATGGTTGCCAAGTAGTCTGTTCAATCAGGGTACTGTTCTTCTGAGCTGGGGCACCAGTCCCAGAATAGTGGTGTTGTGGCATCATCACTGTCACTGCCTGCTCTGTCTGCACCTGGACTGTCATGCCTCCTTAACAACCAACACTATACGGACCACTAAGGGAACAGCAGAAACACTGTTGGCAGGTGTACTGTAGTGACCTTACTGCACACCCAACTTGAAATTGTTCCATATCACATTTAGTCAAGACTAAAAGCTTTAATCAAAACTTCAGCACTGTGTTTAGAGGGTTACATGACCTGGAGCAGGAAAAAATGCAAAATGCTGAACCTCAAAATGCTTACCAAATCAATGACAAAATGAACTCTGCAAAATATATTATGGCTTCAAAATGACCCAATTTTAAATTCTGAAGCAAATTCTTCTGCCATGGGTCAAACAATAACATAACAGCCCTGTTGCTGCCCGTGACCTAGATCCTGCATACAGTCTGCCTGCAAAGTACAAAATGTTTCTTTCGAGTCCTTCCAAAACAAAAGCAGATCAGTCTTCAGGGACAGCTGACTTAGGGTAAAACTACCAACAATATGCTGACTTGGAGCTTTCAGTTTTAAAACAAATCTGTCAAAAGTTGCCTTTTGTTATCAGGGACTGATTATTTCTTAAGAGAACCAGTTTAAAGACACAAAAATAACATTAAAACCAAAAACAGCAAAACTATAACAGGACGATTAAAAGGATATCTGCTATCATGGAGCCCTCGCTTTTCCATTTTACTGTATCATAGAAAAACTAACAAATTCTGACACCCTAACAGAGAGAGAGAAAGAGAACACAAACAGATATCAGAATATAACATATATGATGCAAGACATGTTTTATAAATCTCAAAAGCACACTCAGTCTAGCCTCCAGGAATGTAATGAAAGAAATGTTTTCATCAAGAAATGCCAATAAGCACACTACTGATAGTTCTTATTAATTATCAATGTTTTCTCATTGCTGAACTGATTACAAAAGAGTCTCTAAATCGAGACTGATTTAACTACATTAAGAAAAGTGTTTGGTGCTATTTCATAACCTGATACAAAGCAACTAAAAGCCAACCATTCTCACAACTTCTCAAACTCTATGAGCCAAAACAAATTTCAAACTGCTTTTCAGAGTTCTGCAAACACTGTGCAAGATGAGACAGCTACTATTTAATCATCAGGAAATACATTATGGGACTACTGAACCATAATGCAACCCATTCTGAAGTGAGAACATCCAAGAAAACAATGTATTAAGAAGAGAAACAACATTTTACAAAAGCCAATCAATCCTTCATTCCGCCTCAGTTAAGCCGAACATCCCCTCTCTGAATGCCACAAATCCTGATTAATAACATCTTCTCAGAAAGATTAATTAATTTGTGAACATCTCCCAGGCACTGAATACACACACTCCAATAATAAAATCAATTAGATTAACAATGAAACTATAGTGGTCTGTTAATCCAAGGCCCCACTGTCAGTTTTCCAATCAATTAAACTTATTTATATTAGTACCTATGGTGGTAGCTCTAACTAGCCTCAGTCTCATCACATCAAGTGCTCCTCATGTTACTACTATCTGCTATTGTTGCCATGACAATGTGAAATGACTATGCTCGCAAATGATTATTATCTTACCGATGAATGGTATGGAGTCGAGAGACTCATCCAGATTGCTAGAGCAGGAAGTGTGACGTTGTTCCTCAAGGCGACGTATGTGCATCTCTCGACGTGCATCGTTGGGAAGCCAGCACGCCACCACATCTGCTGTAGAATCTCCTCCATCGTCATTTACAGCCAGGATATAGGAAGGCTGCCGCAGAGGGCTGGGGTTCTTTCCAGAGGGTGGCTTCTCCCTTAGAACGACCCCGGTCTCTGTGGGGCTTCGCCCATTGACCTGACTCTGGGAGTCTAGGGTGGGTGGTCTATGGATGCTAGGCCTCTGAGGCTTCTGTTTCGGACTGGAGCATGAAGAAGACCGGTGTCCTGTCAGTGGATCTCTGTTTGTCTCAACAGGCTGCATGGTTTCAGCCCGCATCCTGCTCTGGCTTTGTTGGGCAGGGTGGCCCGCATGGTTTCCTTGAACTAAAAGTCTCTGCTCAGTGAAAGAATGTTCAGCACTTGTGCTCTTTCCAAAATGCGAGGGTCTGTCTGAGATCATGGGTGAGGAGCGGGTCTGAAGAGAATCTGGTCCTTTAGAGTAGAAAGAAGGGGTTGGCGCTCCCTTCGTGCCACCGCTGTATGCGACAGAAGGCCTGTAGAGCATAGCGTGTCTGGGCATAGACTGTCTGCTGGGCCTTGTACTTTGGTCTGTCCTTCCATACCTTCCTCCCCTCTCACTGGGCCGAGCCAGCTCTGTTGGGTTGACATAGTCTATGGATTGTGCACGGGCTTTGTGCAGTATACCATCTTGGGACACACTTCGAGGGGGCCAGTTTCTGGCATGGCTTATCCTCTCTGCACCACTCACACGGTCCTGCGAGACACTGCGCGGGGCAATCTGAAGGCGGAGTGGAGGTCCTTGGAATGACCGTTCATGGGAGGTACTCCTCCGTCGCATCTCCTTAGAACCCCAGTCTCCCCAGGGAATGTGATGAGCACTAAAAGTGGTCTGACTGGCACCTCTCAAACTGTCCAGCCTCTCCTGGATAGTCCGACTCCCATGGGAATGGATTCCTTTGTTGTCAATGTACTCCCTGTATGTCTGGTAAGTGCGCCAATCAATGTTTTGATGGTTGGCTGGGTAGTGATGTGCCTGACCTCCATATGAAACTATTCCTGGACCACTGGGGTAGCCATCTGGTTTTCGAGGGTGAGGATACTGAGCCAGTGACCCAGGTCTCCCCCTAACAAAGACAGGGTCCATGCACTCTATCCTATGTCCTGGACCTATGCGCCCCTTATGGGATGTATTAGGTGGAACCACCACAGTCCTCACGCCTTCATTGCGCATGCACACCGCTGTCTGTTTTTTTGGATATGACTGAAGAAGAGGAGATGGTGGTACGGTGATCTCCTTGCGATACCCATGGTCAGGAAGTGCTGTTGGCCCTCGGCAGACATGCCCCGCTGAGTCCGTCGCTTGGGCCATGCCCGTAGGCTTACAGTCTACTCTGGGGTAGCATAGTGAGGGTGGCTCAGGAATGTAACAGGCATTTCCGCTGTAGCTACTGTGGCCACGGAGGTAGGCATCCTGAGAGTAGGCCTAGAGGTAGAAAAACAAACCGGTATTACAATAGACACAGTAGAAGCTACATTTGCAGGTCTGTGTAAAATTCAACAGTGTGCTACTTGATGCTTAGAGAGAAGTCAAGCTAAGGTATTACAAATGCTACTGAATGCATGTGTGTAGGCAGTGCATGTTACAGTACGAGTGTGTGGAGGCGTTAGCAGTTCAGGGGTGTCAGTGGTCTTCATCTGTTCCTTATATAGTGTTCTCTTGGTAATGTTCACTGTTTCATTACAGATACCAGTACACAATATACAGTCATGAGAAAAAGTAATGGCACTGCTTGCATTTTCCTGGTTTTCTGCATAAATTGGTCATGAAATGTGATCTGATCTTCACCTAAGTCACAAATATCAACAAACACAATATTTCTAAGCTGATAAAACACAAACAGTCATGATCTTTCATGTCTTAAAACATCATCACAACAGTGAAGTATGGTAGAGGAAGCATCATGATTTGGGGCTACTTTACTGCCACTGGACCCGGACTGCTTGCCATTGTGGAGGTTTATCAAGGTATCCTACAGGATAATGTCAGGGTGGCTGTCCGTAAACTGAAGCTCAGAACAAATTGGGTGATGCAGCAGGACAATGAACCTAAACATTAAAGTAAATCTACTACAGAATGGCTTCAGAGATACAAAATTCACCTTATGGAGTGGCCCAGTCAGAGCCCAGATCTCAACCCAATAGAAATGCTGTGGAACGACTTCAAGAGAAGCCGTTCACATTAGACATTCTAAATAATATGGCTGAGCTGAAGCAGTTCTGTAGGAAGAATGGTCCAAAATTCCTCCTGAACATTGTGCAAGTCTAATCCACAACTACAGGAAGCAGTTGTTTAAGATTATTGCTGCCAAAGGTGGTTCAACCAGTTATTAAAACACTGTTGCCATTACTTTCTCCACTATCACTTTGTATGTTTAATGGGTGTGCTCGACAAATAGATGAAATATCACGACTGTTTGTGTTTTATCAGCT
>NW_018127908.1:2051917-2055984 GCF_001952655.1 Monopterus albus | reverse complement strand
ACACACACACACTCTCTATATATATATCAAAGTAGAACACATTTTACACTAACACATCATAGTGGGTCAAACAAAATTTTTATGGTACAGCTGTCTTTCTCCAGTATTCCTGTCCATGTTCACCAAACAACACTAGATTGTTGCTACCCACCAACTGTGATTACCAATATGGAGAAAAAAAAAAACAAACAAACTTTAATCTATGGAAAAAATAAACACCTACTACAACTGCAAACACTGTAAGCTAAATGTGGAATGGTGTTTATTTGTATCAATCTTAATATTAAGCCTGTTGCCAGTTATCTAACAGTTTCAAAGACTGTAACAACAGATACAACAATCAAGTAGCTAACAACTGACATATCTGTACAAAAATTATAACATTAAAATATAAAATGGACATAAATGTGGACAGGTAACCAGTGGCTCCAGGCTGACAGGCTGCAAACTCAGAAAGACAGCAGATCGTACATCCCTCATGGAGAGAGTGCTATATTTAGCCTGCCTGAATATTGTCCAAGGTTTATGTATAATAAAATCCTTTTCAATCAATGCAATATTAAACCAAAAGCTTCTTTCTATCCATTAATTCTGTGCTTGTAAGGCCCACTACATTTATCTACTTGTTATTATTTATACTCATAATACTTATACGAGACACACAAAGGTATGAGGACTTTGATCCTGCCACAACCTGGAGTCAAATTGCAATCTTCTATAAAGCTGTGTGATTCACAGCAATCAGTGTCAGGCTCTGTTCCTCCCTTTGTAAGCACAAGTACACACAAGAGTTCAGAGGTCACTGGCCTTTATCACATTAATGACACCTGGCATTGAGGATGAAGTAGGGGTGAGGCTTCACTGAGATGCCAGCTGGGTGCAAGCTTGAGTGCTCAATCTAACAGGTACTGCAGGCACAGGGCATCAGCCATTTCTACAGTCTACACATTTGAAGCACCAACACAGAGCTGGCCAATACACAGTAGCCTAAGGCACAAAAATAGCAATAATGTTAAAACCTGAAGTGTACATCTTGTAACGACTATGCTGACATACATGACATATGTATAACGAGACAGCAAGCACAACATGTCAACATCAAGTGGCTACCCAGTCAGCTGTTTGCTTACCCAATCAGTAGATTCCTGAGAAAAAGGCTGCCGTTACAGCATGTGAAAATGAGACGTTAAGAAATCATGGGGGAGAGGATGGAAGAGAAAAAGATACCAGCGGAGCAAAAGACACATATTGTAAAAAAAAATAAAAAAAATAAAAATACAGAACAGATTCAAAAAGTAAAGAAAGTGAACACATCAATGCCTGAGCCTGTCATGCTAAAAATATATTAGAGCTGCAGCAGCAACACAGAGGGATGAAGAAGCAGAAATGCCAGGCTATGACCTGTCTGTGCCAGTCTGTCCTGGGTGAGGTGGCAGGAGGAGAAGCTTGTCTCTCATGCTGCTGTTAAGTCTCCATGGTTCTATTCATCTTCAGCCAGAACATTACGGTGACTGAACAAGGTGGATCTAGTCTATGTCTCTCTCTCTCTCTCTCTCTCTCTCTCCCTCCGCTATTGCTCACATAACAGCAGCTGCTGATTATACATTCGACTGTGATGCTACAGCTCCCCCTCCCACTCCTTCATCCTCTCTCTTTTTCGCCTCACAGCATCAACCTGTTCAAAACACAAGGCAGTCAGCTGATTTTATCCACTGGTTTCGGCTCATCATTCATGCTGTTCCCTCTTGTTTTCCCTGCTCAGTATTTCCTCTGCTTTCCTGGCGTAGAGTTCCCTCCCTTTTCTGCTCCCTGAATGTACACTCTGTCTCTTTGCTAAGCAACTGCTGCCTGCCTCCGAGCAGTCAGTGTGTGGTGCCTCCTACAGTGTAATGCCATCCTGCATCTCTGATCCCTTGTTTTTATGGGCAGGCTTTATCAGTCTGCCTACCTACATTAATAAAGATTTTTTTTTGCGTGGCTCCTGGACATTTACTGAGCAATAGTAAAACCAATGGCATCACAAGACACGTGAGATACAGAGGACAGTGTAGATGGGTACAGAAAGAAAAACAGAGCTGGGGGGGGGCTACTATGGAAGAGGGTTGGAGTAAGAGTCAACTGGTTATCAGAAGGGAGAAAACATACTGACAATAAATGGACAAGAGTTAAGTGGATCTGAACAATATTTAATTGTTCTATGATATAACGTCTAATTTTAATTCACTCACAGAGAAAGATGAATATTATATCTCAATAACAAAGTGCACTGGAACCATGTTTCAAAGGTCCCAAATAAATGACTACTTACAGGGCGGCAGGGGGTTTGTTTAAAGAGAGAGTTGACTGTTTGTTTTAACAATACATATTGATTTTCCAGCTGCCCTACTCCCATACTCCTCAAAGATGAACTGAATTACTTATCAGATTAATTATGCTGATTCAATGCAGGCATAAAGGATGCACAAGGGAAAATTTCAGGTGAAGCAAACAGCCTGGCTCTGGCATTATATAATTCATAAACAGGTTCTCAGATAACAATAAGCCCTTGGGAGAGCATTCCTTAGCATCCCAACAAAACACTTAGTGTGATTAGCTATAGAAATGGAACAAATGAGAGCACCTTCACTTTGTCTGGAATGCACATAATGCTTTAAATAAATATGCATGCATTAAAGGTTAATGATGAGATCTAAAGTGTGCACAGGTATGAGCAGGGTTGCGGTATATCAGTTTCATGGTATATCATGGGATGAAAATTGTCATACCATGTGATCATCACTTTTGGCTTTTCCCATCAGGGGTCGGTCACCATGCCATGTTGACATTTGGCACGTGTTTTACACTGGATGCCCTTCCTGACACAACCCTGACTCAAACCTGGGCTGCAGTGGCGAGAGCGCTGAATCCTAGCCACTAGTCTATCAGGGACCCCACCAAAAACTGTCATACTCCACTAACCATAATTACCACACACACACAGACACACACACACACACACACACACACACACACACACACACACACACACACACACAGGACAAATGGCAGGAGAAAAGGAGGCTGATAATATCACAAAATTAAAAATTTTAAATCAGCAGTGTGGGATTACTATGGATATCCCAAAAATGAACACCTTCGAGAACACCATCCCTCTCTGCAGATCAATGTATGTGTCCAGAAGTGTGCATGTGCAAACATCGGTCGTAAAATGTGCTATCAAAATGATTTTGGCTGTTTGTTCGCTGATCTTTGACTTACAAAAGGACACAAACCGATCCTGGTCTGGCCACAGAAACACATGCAGAAATCTTCCAGCTTACATAAGTGAGTGAGTGTACAGACAGGACCAGTCTGGCTGCACTGTCACACACCTACAATAAATTAGCAACTATTATGATAACTCTTTAGAGCAGTGTGACAGCATTTCTCACTACCATTTTACAAACCAGTCAGTCGACTAATGGAGAAAATAATCAGCAGTTTAATCCCTAATGAAAATAATCAGTAGTTGTACTTGGATACAAAACAGTTCAAAATAGCTGCACTTCAGCCAACTATAAGAGTTAAATCCTGCTTTTACATCAATGCATGAGTGACACGCTATTATTTGTGGTCTAGAATACTTTAACAGCATATACAGTAAGGAACAGAAGTATTTGAACACCCTGCCATTTTGCAAGTTCTCCCACTTAGAAATCATGGAGGGGTCTGAAATTCACATTGTAGGTGCATTCCCACTCTGAGAGACAGAATTAAAAAAATTTCAGGAAATCACATTGTATGATTTTTAAAGAATTTATTTGTCTTGCACTGCTGAACATAAGTATTTGAACACCTGAGAAAATCAGTGTTAATATTTGGTACAGAAACCTTTGTTTGCAATTACAGAGGTCAAACGTTTCCTGTAGTTCTTGACCAGGTTTGCACACACTGCAACAGGGATTTTGGCCCACTCCTCCACACAGATCTCCTCTAGATCTGTCAGGTTTCGGGGCTGTCGCTGAACAACACAGAGTTTAAGCTCCCTCCAAAAATGTTTTGTTGGATTGAGGTCTGGAGACTGGCTA
>NW_018127908.1:2042911-2051495 GCF_001952655.1 Monopterus albus | reverse complement strand
TCTTCATGTCATTGACCAGCTTCTCCCTTGTAGTTCTGGGCTGATTCCTTACCTTTCTTATCATCAGTGATACCCCACGAGGTGAGATCTTGCATGGCGCCCCAGTCTGAGGGAGACTGACAGTCGTCTTTAGCCTCTTCCATTTTCTAACAATTGCTCCAACAGTTGATCTGTTTTCACCAAGCTGCTTGGCAATTGCCCCGTAGCCCTTTCCAGCCTTGTGGAGGTCCACAATTTTGTCTCTGGTGTCTTTTGACAGCTCTTTGGTCTTGCCCATGGTAGTAGTTGGCGTCTGACTGACTGTGGGGTGGACAGGTGTCTTTAAAGAGCTCAGACAGGTGCTACTAATTTAGATTAATGAGTGGAGTAGAGGTGGACTTTTTCAAGGCACAGTAACAGGTCTTTGAGAGCCAGAATTCTTGCTGTTTCTCAGGTGTTCAAATACTTATGTTCAGCAGTGCTAGACAAATAAATTCTTTAAAAATCATACAATGTCATTTCCTGAATTTTTTTTAAATTCTGTCTCTCAGAGTGGGAATGCACCTACAATGTGAATTTCAGACCCCTCCATGATTTCTAAATGGGAGAACTTGCAAAATCGCAGAATGTTCAAATACTTCTGTTCCTCACTGTATAGTATAACACTTTCTGCACTGAGTAGCCTACTTCTGCTTTTAATACTTGAAGTATTAAAAGTGTCAAACCACTGAGTCTGTCACGTGAAATTCAGCATCAGTGTCAGTGATCCACATTGCCTAAACATGTTGATGAACAAGTTTTCTACTACTCAACTGAAGTTTAAAGACAATTTATAGTAAAGTAATCTCACTTCCAATCCTTTTGTAAGTCAAAACCTATAATCTATACACATTTCATTGTGACCATTGCTACATAATAATATGTCTGTATAGGAGTTTTAGATTACTCTTGCTTTACCACTCCAATCAGGTCATTTCAACAGTTGTGTCAGCAGCAGCTCTGGAGGACAGAAAGGCTCCTCTGGCCTGATTAGGAGGCCTAGATAGAGAGTTCTAATGGGATATGCGGGCTGCCTGCATCTTGCAACGTCTGTCCCAACATGAACATCTTAAACTAGAGCAGTTCTGTGAGATCAGACGTAATGAAAATTATTGTGAGATCAGAGAAACAAAGTTTTTTATGTAAAAAAAAAAAAAAAAAAAAAAGGAAAAAAGAAAGAAAAACTCAAAACTATATCTGTTTTTGTTTGTTTTAAAAGGATGGTAAAGCAGGAAGTGAAGCCCATTCATACAACATGATTTTAAACTTACCAGCTGAAGTATATCCTCATCTTTTGGCATCACACAAAGTTCAAGAAAGTCACCACTGTTGGAGATCAAAAAGGGATTGAAAACAAGGAAAATGTGGCAACTAACCAGAACCATCCACAAAAATGATGCTAAATCTCACCTGTCTTGGATCAATGATATAACCTCACTATAAGCTTTCCCAATGATGCTTGCTTCATTCACCTTCACTATGCGATCACCTAACAGGCAATAAAAAAAAAAACAGCAGTAATGACAGTCGTAACAGAAAGGTGTAGTACAAATCTGTAAGTTGTCTTTATGAAAAAGAACTCATGCTCATGACAAATGAAATGTGCATTCATGTCAATGGAAAAAGAAAGCAAATAGTCTGAAATCAGACAACTGATGTCTAAATTTACAGTAAGTAAGCTGAAGATTCCTTCTATCCATTAAACCATAAAATCGCTGTGGCAGCTACCAAATAAAGAAAAAAAAAAAAAAAAAAAAAAAAGGGGGATTTCCATACAACTAACTTTTTTAATTCACAGGAGGAAGGCTATCAGGCCTCGAGGGAAACATGCCCTCCTTACACTTTTGCCCTTTTGCTTGCAACACTCAAAAAAAAAAAAACCTACGCAAATTTTCTGCTCTGTATGGTATCACTTCTTGGATTATGCCTCTGGTGCTGTAGCATCATGTCTTCTGAGCACTTGAAGTAATGAAGGAGACTGGTGGATTGATGGCTTATTATTACCTGTGCAAAGCCCAGCTCTGTGGGCTGGGCCACCTTCCTTGACTTGCTTCACGAAAATGGTGTCCATCGGCTCTATCCTATTCCGCTGTCTCCCTGATGACAGCAGAGAGAATAGTATAAATTATACAAATTGTACAGAATGTACAAAAGAAACCCTATGAAATGTAATGTAGTTGTTTTATTCTGCACTTTTGAAAAGGTGCATTTTCATCACCAGATGGATTTCCCGTGCCTTCCCTTAGAGGGTAAATTACTTTATTTTTGAAATGAATTAATTCTTTACGTAAACACAAAGCAAGAAAATTAAAACACACAACTTCCTATTCTATTCCAAGGGCTGCTATACTGTATGTCCATTAACACCAAGGCTCAACTTAATAGGTGAAAAGCAACAATTCCTACCAATGACTAGCAGACTGAGATTTTCATGACATTTAGGTGAGAAGACAGAGTGGCTGTGTATGAGAATGAGAGAGAAACTGGGATGTTTGTCACATGATGTGAAGGCATGTGAATCAACATTATGACAGCACACCAGGCTGTGTTCTGGTCAGTGCTTGCCCACATTACAACAGTTCTGAATAGACATGATCATTAATTGGTTCAGAGAAAAAAAAATCTCAAAATGAAGCAACTGTGTGGCTTTAAGGAGATGGATAAAAGCAGCTAAAGAGAGGACGCCCTGTTTGCTCAGGCTGCTCCTGTCTCCTAGCAGCTGAGTGGCTGCAGAAAAAAACGAAGAAAAAGGAAAGAAGGGGGGTAAAAGAGACAGAGAGAGAGAAAGACCGAGAGAAGGTAGAGTGACAGTGTGCTCGGCTACACAACTCCTACTCTTTCCTTATAAGCTGAGAAATAGCTGTGGGCACAGCCAAAAAGTGGCTAAAATCCTTCCCCGGTAGTTAACATTCTGGTAGTGAGTCAGCGCACGATGGCTCACAAACTACAGTGGACGGGGGAGCCAGTGCGAGAACAGGCGTGATAGTTTAAAAAAAGATGTAATAAAAATTGCATATTGAAGAAAAAAGGCTAAACATTCTTAGTGTCAACCAAAGCATTAATGAGATACATGACGTTTGATCATCTATTTTAAAATGCTCTGTTGTGGATTAAAGAGACACAGAAAACAGGTGGTTAATTTACCAATAATTACCAGATGTCATCTGTAAACCTTCGTAAACCTCACGAACAGACTTGTGCCTCCATTTTTCTCCTTTCCACACACCAGATTACTCATGCAAAATCACATCCTGAAGACTCACATTATGTAATACTGCAACAGGAGTCCCCCACAAGCACAGCCCTGAGACAGGCGCCCTCTGGTGGCAAACTATAAGACGGCATCCAGTTTTCCAGCCTCCCCGTTCATGAATTCATCTTTACTTCACTTTATTTAACCAGGTAAAAAACCCATTGAGATCACGATCTTTTTTACAAGGGTGACCTGGCCAAGAGGTCAACAACACATGTTGTCAATACATAAGTTTCAATACAAATCAAAAACATTAAACATTTAAACAATCATCTATGAGCCACCATACAGTACAACGCTAAATGTATGGTGGTAACTCATGTTTTTGCCTTAAACACTCAAAGGAACAGGAGAAAATGAGAACATGTGGAGACTCAAACATTTGTACATTTATATTTTGTATAATTCAACTTATATTCAACAGCAATACTGTAACTGCACGCCCTCTACAATTGTGCTTTAATTTTATAAAACTCTTTATCTGTGCTCTATTACAGTGCTTAGAAATAAAAATGTCTCCAGCCTTTATACTTTTAAGTACCACCCAACTACAGAAATCATACTAAGACTCACCATCTAACTAGCACTGCTGACACCTAATGATTTTTAAACATGCAAGATTTTGGTGCCATGTAACCCAAATTTTGACTGTAGTTCAGTCTGTGTTCAATACAGAGACATGGATGGAATATTCCTTTAAAAATGGACAAAACCAACACTGTCAGGTTTCATTTTTGCTATTTTAATCACCTGGAGGGAGGGAGGATTGGTAAAGAACATAATTTCCCTGAATTGCCTACAGCTGACTCAAGTCTATGCTCATTCGCTGTAAAACTAATGACCATTTCCAAATCATATTGCCTAAGGATTTGCCAGTAAAAACTAAACTCAGTGGCCAAAACACATAAAGCCATTATTAAAAATAGCTTTCCAAATTATCACTACCAACAATACCTGTACACAATGAGCACTTAACAGCAAGAGAAGAACTAAATGACAATTGTGGACAAGGTAAAAAAGAGCCTTTCTATGTATAAAAATAAAAAATGAAGATTTGAACACAAGTGCACCAAACTTGGCCCCAGAATTATGACACAAGAGCTTTGTCTTAGGAAGCTGCAGAATAATATAATAAGGAAACCGATGGTAGTGTGGCACTGTGGAAGGACAAGAGTGGCACAATCATAACTTTGATGCAATGACTTTATACATAAATCCATATTTTGCTCAAACCATTTTCTCACATTGCTATGGGCAGATCGATCAGGAAAAAATTATTTTTGCCAGCATGCCTGTGTGTACACGTCTACACGATTCACTGTGTCCATTCAGGAGTTTAACTGAATGAAAGCAAATTAAAGCACATGCTGGCCAGTATATGCAGATGGCCATATGACTGTGTGGATACACCATACACTTCATTAACCTACATCTATAGCCTGGCAATACAGTGCTCCAACATCAATACACAAAAATAAGCCTGGATTTTAGTTACTGTAATACTGCTTAGTGTTTCTTGTAAAAGAACTGGTTCACATTTTTCCCGGCTCTGTCTTAAAACATGGTGCCCATATGCACACAAACCAGCTTTTGCTTGTTCGCTCGCCTTGTTCACACAGATGCAAAAAGTCTTCAAGGTTTATATCAAGAAAATATGAGGCTTCAGCAGTTTTCCAAGGTTACAGTCTTTTCAATGAAAAACTCTCTTTGTTTCTCTGGATAATGCTTCACTGATGAGTTGAAGTGGGGAGACACAAAAAGGGAATTTTGGCTGTAACGTTGGCAGATACCCACACGCCTTGACTATGTCAGTTCGCTGAAGCCTCATATGATCTTTAGATAGCCTAAACATTAGAAAATGTTTGTAAGGAACAAGGACTGTAAATTCTGTTTCCAATCACTTACATTGAAAGCACATTAACAAGAGACATTTTAATGGCCAGTATAAAGTGTTTACAGCAAGCAAAAAAGTGTTTAATTGTACTTATATCTGACTACTGTTTTAAGACAGACCCGAAAAACTGTGAACCTAGCCTCTCTCCTGCTTTACTGTCATGTGTGCTTCACCTATTGTTGTGTTGTGTGTGAGTCTTCAATTATGAATGACTAATGGGTTAGGTCATCATATCACATTACTGACTGTTGTCTGGTGTTAAAATGTACTGTAAAAACACCAAGAAGCCTGTAATAAAATAGCATCAATACATACTGTGGTATTATGTTAAGAATACTGTGATACCTGCTGAAACTGTAGATGACAAACTCTGTGGAATGTTGACAACAGGTGTATGAGCTTTCCCATTTTAAATGGAAGCAAATATAATACAAGAATGCAGTTCCTCAACATGTGGTGCTTTCCTGTGCAATCATTTTCCCTCGCCAAGGAATCCACAGTTGTTTCAGAGAATGCTTTTCACTTTTTGAAAACTTTTCAATGGATAAAACCGCCATCTAGAAAAAGTTCCTTGAACTTCACGGCATGGATTTTGTCCTGACATGCAGTGTGAACTGTGGGTGTGGTGTATGCGTTTTCTAAACTATATCCAATCAATCCAGTTCTAGACACATCAAGGAAAATTAAAACAAACAGGATGAACCTCATCACAATTTTTAATACCACAAAAAACAGGGCTGTATACTTTTATATGAGATATTTCAGTTTTCATTGTAATTAAATTTGCAGAAAAAAAATCTAAAAATAGGTTTTTACTTTATCATTTATTTA
This sequence comes from Monopterus albus, assembly GCF_001952655.1. Classification (NCBI taxonomy): domain Eukaryota; kingdom Metazoa; phylum Chordata; class Actinopteri; order Synbranchiformes; family Synbranchidae; genus Monopterus; species Monopterus albus. The sequence goes on along the minus strand of NW_018127908.1, from coordinate 2,045,499 downwards.
CTTTATCATTAACTGAGTGTATACGTACAGTACAACACTCCAATTTTCAAATTACTTCTGAAGTCTTCTGAAAATTCAAAGAAAAGTGTGGTGTTTTGGCACTGGTTAAGATTAAACATTTACAAACACAGTAATCAAGATATTACCATCATATTTCCTCTGGATATAAACTACTTAAAATGAAGCTGATGTGTTCTGTAATCAAAAAAACCTGGGGCATGACACATGCAGGTGTTATTTCAATAAAATATCCATTTTGTTTTTGATTTCAAAACCTTTAGGGAACATAGTACTTTCTGGGCCTCTAGGATACTTTACAACATTTTTGGAACATGGCTGTTAACTACCTCCTTTTCTTGTGTTTTCATCAAAAACTGACAAAAAAAAAACAGCCAGAAAAAAAATCTGTCTTGAATGCAATGGATGAGAAGAATGAAACAAATTTGATGTGAGCTGTGTAGCTTAGAAAGTCAGTATATAATGAGCCTAACAAGGGGAAAGAGGGTCACACACACGGCCTAGTTAAAACTGAGGTCATCTCTTACTGACAGCCTTTTGAGGGGAAAAAGGAGCTAGAACAACAAAGGGAAACAAAACGAAGCAAACAGTCAGTGCAGGACAGAAACAGGTGGTGCTGACCAAGCCTTTCATGGCTCCACAAAGGTTAGTGATACACAGGAGCTACATTGTTCTCATTGCATAAGGAAGCAAAAAGAGCCAAAGAATGAATGGATTAAGAGCCATGGGAAGTCAGAGGCACTGCACTGACTCAGCAGAGCTGAAGGACAGGCTTGAAGAGGAACAGCTGAGTTTTTCTGCTTACCTCTGCGGCCATGATCTTCATCCTGTAAAAACACAGAAATACTCGTGACTTTATTGCTCATGGTCACTAGGGGCGTGATGAGACCTCGTGAATTAATGAATATTTCTTATCAAGGCAAAAGCTGCCTTGTGATAGCAATACATAGCAGAACCAGAGTAGCAGTCAGTATGACGGGGTGTTACTATATGCTCACATTAGGACGGAAAACTGCAACTTCCTGCTGCATTTTAACGAAAGGGGCTGTGTAAGTCGGGGTGTGAGGGGTTGCAAGTGACATGAGCGGCTTCATTCATGTTTGCAGCCTGTGACTTTCCGTTGTGTTTTGACTAGCCATTCTGCTAAAGTAGCCTACTCTACCATAGCACCAATTCTACCACCAGCGTGTCGGCAATGAAAGATAAAAAACACAGTACAACATCCAGTACTAACAAAAATACATGCCGTGTTTTTATGCTGCGTTAACTGTGGCCCAAATTCGACAGTGAATAGCAACAAATACTCATGCTAACAAGGTAAACACGCCTTCTTTCCGTCAACGTCCAAGTCCCTGTATATGGCTGGTCAATGAAGCACCTTTGCCGGGTGATGTCACCATCTGGTGTGGTATGGTGAGGGTGAAAATAACATAGAAGATGCCTCCGCCAGTTAGGTCCAACACAGCATCAATTCAAAGTTAGTAACTCATGCATAGTTTGTGCACAGTTATAAGGGCTGAAGAGACTCATGAAATCAATCAAGAGAGAAGCCAGTCAGTTGAGTTTGTAGCAAAACCTTTTACAGTTTGCACACTGTTGTCTTTTACTGCATATGATAATTCATACTGAGAAAGCAGAACTCAAGTGACATTCATTACAAGATGATTAGTTAAAACATTTCAAAATGCACCTGCATTGTTTTGCATTTTGCAATTTTCAGTCGAATAAAAGACTCATATATTTCATCATTGAAGATTTCTTAAAAACCGTGTTAAAATGTCTCGTCTCATTCTTGTGAACCCAATAAATATAGTGTACTGTCTTGTCTCGTGACCTAAGTGTACTGTCACACCCCTAATGGTTACAGAAAGGTGGTAACAGGCTTTTTGTTGACTCAGTGTTATCTTAAGTGATAAGCAAACAATTCTCAGGTGTAGAAAAATCATGAAAGCTTCTGACAAGTTTATTAACAAATACAATTCTGACATTTACCGGGAAGTAGTGCATGGTCGATTCTGGTGGGTACACAATGAAGTGGCGCAGGGTGAAGCCAAACCCTTGGGACGTGCGACGTAAACGCACGGTTTTAGGCCTTGGCCACGAGAACGACTCCTCTTCTGTTGTAAATTGTGCTGCAAGAGAATCAGGCAAGATTCTCCACTCTGGGGAGTCACTCTGTACAAAGACAAAAGTACATATTTTTTTAAAGTTAAAATGATGGAAAACCCCAGTGCTAAACTCTAAAAATAACAATTAAAACTACACAAAATGTGAAATTCATCCACCAAGTTACGTTTTCAATAGAAACCACTGTCCATTAACAGTATGTGTTTAGCTATTCAATAAAGCTGGACATGGTTTTGAGGAAAGCTCCTGAAAAACTCTATAGTGTGGACCTGAACAGCTGGAGAGCAGAGTCTGACAGGCTTCAGGGCTTTGGACACCCACTCCTGTGTTTACTGACTATTTATAGCCTCACACCTTTGTGATATCATGTGTGCAGCAGCATTCCCCCTTTACTCAGATCTTCACATATCATATTCCGTAATCCAGTATAACATTCAGGAATG
>NW_018127908.1:2015743-2042887 GCF_001952655.1 Monopterus albus | reverse complement strand
ACTGAAAGGGTTTTTTTCCCCTCATCCTGTCTCATAAAAAAAAAACTTTCCCTTCCCCCTGAAGCATAGACATTCCCCTGCTATGAGAGGAATTTGATGAGCTTGCATTCACAATATCTCTGCCGGGGCAGATATGTGATATGTTAAGTAAAATGTCAGAAAATCTGAGTGAATTACCTGCATGTTAATACAACCAGTGCCAAAATACAATTGGGAATTTTCAATAATAAATCTCTTTGCTTTAATCCAAGGAGAAATAAACTAATCTGAGCAGCTATTCCACTTGTTCCAGTTGTTGCAGGGAGAAGTGAATGAGCCAAACCACATTTCAAGAAAACAAACATGAGCAACAGTTTGTTCACACAGACTTAACACTATCAATTCCCATCCAATTGCTCTGAGTATTTCACAGAATGAATGCTGATTCAAATATATTGTGTGCCTGGAGGGGTGTACCAAGTTAAAGCATGTTCTGTTGTGACCTTTGTAGAGTATTTCACTGCTTTTCAGCAGCCAAGATTTTCTGCTTTTGCTCATATAACTCTGAGCAAGGCAGTAACAAACCACTTGAATGAAAGCACATTTTAAGTGGCAACCTGAGCTGATGGGAACATAAAACAAGTTTAAATGTGTATACTGCAGAGTATCCACAGTACTACTTTGGCTTCCTGGGAAATTGAGCTGCAGGTGCAGCTGACAACATGTATTGTGATGAAGCTAGAAAAACAGGTTTACTGTGTATAACCAAACTTTGGCTGTTCTCTGATACCAGTACTTCCATGCTGAAGTGTGTGTCTGTATGAGTCCTAGGCTGCTTTACACAGCTAGAAACATCCAATTCCATACCCAGAGAGGGGCTTGTGATATGACAACAGACCAGCTGGCTGAAATGCCCATGCATTGCTCTCCTTGTGTCTCTGGGGTATGCCAATCCCGCTCTACTGGATCTGATTTAGCAGTCAGTGCACAGGACAGTTTCCAACCCTCTGATCTTTAGATGTGGACACCAGAACAGGGTGTGGGCCCCCTGACAGGCACATGCCATGCAGTGTTATCATTGCCTCTTGCATGTGGTGACATTCCCGGTCAATAAATTCCAGACCCGCATTTCCCCTCACGGTTTCCCTTTTTCTTTCTTCAAAAGAATTATTATTAATAATAAGGACAGAGAACAAAGCATGCCTCTTGTGTAAACCTGACAGACCAGAATATAATGTGTTCAAATAAGTGTGACAAAAGGTCAAAAGGGACTCGACATAAAGGAGAATTACACGAGATTACTTGTCAAAAAAAAGGGGCTACAAAGAAAAGTACATGAAAGGAACACCCACATCATAATACACACCTGTCTTCTCCTACTGACAACTGAATGCCTTGCACCTATTTATGAATCACTCGAATGCCGGACTGATATTTGCAGTGGGTGAGGCAGCCGGGAATAAGTTTTCAGCAGGCTCTGCTTCCTTTGCTGGAAAATTCTTGGAGTAGTGAGCAGGCCCATTTCTCAACATAGGAACGCTGATTTCAACCACTCTCTCCCTCTGAGATTCTTGAGCATTTTAAAAATGAATATAACAGCACCGATTCACAAGCCATAGAGGGTTATGGACAATTTAGCTGATACTATCTGACATGTGTTCCAAAGCAGAGCAGTGTAGCGAATCCAGAACCATTTTCATCCAGGTAAATTGAAACTCTTAAACATATGATATGTTTAATCATCTCTACACATGGACCTAAAACACCTGTGGAAATTTCCTTGAAATCTTTTCTTGCATCCAGAGTACAAGTGGTCATTTTAAGGAGTGAATATGAGATAAGAATGTAGACCATCCAAAACCATCTGCTAACATCAAAAATTTTAGGGGCAGTACACATGACCATTCACACTCCACAAGGCAAGCTACAGCTACAAGCAAACAGAAACTAGAGCTTCCTCTACGTTTATCTTCAACTCGTATTGTGAAACCACATGGTTAAAAAAAAAGCTGACATCATAAAATGAAACATTAGAAGCACCATATAAAACTATATAAAACTAATACACAGCCTTAACATGTGGAGAAACCAAGTTCTCCGTGGGCTGCTAAATTCTACACCACATCCCATCCAAACCAAGCACTTAACTGTGAAAAGCCTAAGTTAATGATACAGAGGACCACTGGTGAGCCCAGGGCGTTTCAGCCTTGTAGTGAAGGTCACAGTCAGGAGTATCATTACTCAACCCATGTATACACATGGTGTGTTTGTGCACACCACACTTCTAGTTGTAACACACAGATGTTACACAGAACAAGTTGTGGGTTACAGTTCATATACAGTGTCTTTCTAAAATGCTGGCACTTTTCCATTACAATATTTCTGATATCATTGCATCAAAAAAGTAAAATCATTACTTTTGAACATACTTGCAGTTCTGTAACAGCACAAAACATTACAGTATTTTACCATATAAATGCATTCTAAACTAAATCGAAACTCAACTTTCGTGTTATCAAAGCACAGCTTTAGCAGTAAAAAGTACATGTAGTAGACACAATGATATAAGCATGTGTCCAAAATGGTGCAATCTAATACTTTAGCACTGAAAGATTTCCTTTGTGAAGCTTGTAAAGTATCAGAAAAACACTTAAATCAGCTCAGCCATTTTTGAGGTCAAATCCAGACAGTTCAATAATAATTGTATATTTCATTATTGTGAATACACATCTAAAACAAACCAGGAGATAAGTAAATTAAAAAAAATACTGATGCCAAGCTGCATTTGCTGGAGAAAGTATCACTGAAAAAATATGGGGCTGTGCGTCACAAGTCTAAATGCAGAGACAACTCAACTGTCTACAGCAGCATTTAGCAATGAGTTAATGAAACAACACATACAAAATATCACAAGATTTCTTTCATCCAAGATGACATGGATCTGTTCACTGAGTACTGCACGGAAATAAGGAAAATGCAATAACACAGTCATCTTTTGTTTACCCCTGATACATCACAGACCATAAAGCAACAGGAAGTAAGAGACTTCTTCTATCCAATTGAAAGTTAATTTTCCCTTCTGATTGCCATCAGTTAGCCATATGATGCCTACACAGAGGGTTCTGTAAAAGCCAAAATGAGATAAACACTGAGCTTTAATGAGGCTAAAACTGTGGGGAGAGAGGGGCCTGCTGGCCACTTGCCCCCTACAGTGCTAAATAAGGATCATGCTTCATCATCCAAAACAATAATGTGCCTCTCATTTCTGTCATTCTATTGGAGCAAAAACAATGGAAGTGCATGTATTAAGATTAACGAAAAAAACCACAAGCCCGGTCATCTTTTAGGAGTTTCAGATTAACCATACAGCCTAAATAAATACAATAAAGACCTATCACACAACAGCAAACTGATCAGCATGGAATCTAAAATCCCTGCCCTGCAAACTCAATATCTGACCAGAGGGGTCCAAGTAATGAAAGGAGACATTAAGCTACTTTCCTGCTGTTTGGACTCAGCTACAATGTTTGAATACCATGCACTATCCAGCTGATTAAGTGGACAAATTCAGTGTTAAAAACACTAGCAAAACCCAACAACAAAAATAGTAATTGAAATAATATATTCAATTAATGAATTACCTTTCTCCACCAAGTTATAACCAGCACAATATTGGAAGCCCGAGAAAAGCTAAGTGTCAGACCCAGAAGTCATTTGCTGAGTCTCTAAATGGACCTCATTACATGTGAAACAGTCCCCTTCTTAGACGCCCTATTGCCTGTTTGCAACACAGCAATGTTTTTTATGAAAATTAACTTATCATAAACATCTTTGGATTGGTCTCCGTCAGTTAAGACTGTCAAAGGTTGTTTTCACAAAAAATAAACACATAGAAAAAAAAAAAAAGTAACAAGTGGTTTAAAAAAAAAATCTACTCAGGCAGATTCTTAAGTCATTAAATCCACAATGTCTTCTTTTACAGAAAATTCCTGGACCAGACTCCAGAGGTTTTCTGGCTCAAAATTAGCAGTAGAATTAGTTTGTGTAGTGGCCTTATTAGAAGGACTGCTAAAAGGGGATTTCCACTGCAGTGACATTTTCCTCTCAAACCATAGTGACAGTTTTAAGAAAAGTGACATGTTTTAACATATTTCTTATGCAAAAGACTTTTCCAAAACACAACAAAGGGGATGTTGTAATGTGATAAATACACCCTGGAGTTATTTTCACAAAATTTGTGGACATTTTCTGCAGCTGTAGTAATGACTGTATAAATTCAATGATGTTTATTATTGAGGTCGGCATTGTAGTGGACTTCATTACATTTAGAGGTGTTCCTAATATTCTGACCATCTCATGTATGTAGCTGGAGAGGACAAAAATATAGAAACACATGTAAATATAAGGCAGTCCAGTACAACACCACTGTCAACTATGACCTCAATAATAAGCATATCATTGAATTGATACATTTGACAATTTCACCAAAAACATAAACATAAACATGATCTTCATAAGCACAGATGTTAAGGTAGAAATGTGAACTGCATACAAGACATTCTATCTATAGATGCCTTTCCACTTTGCAGAGTTAGTGGATGCTACCTACTTTACCATGAATATCTTCATTCAAGCAACACATTTTCAGAGGAGCAGATGGTGTCCTGTCTGGTGTTACAGGCATGGCTTAAAAAATATGAAAGACAGCTGATTCAATGCTGTTTCCTCCTCCCACTCCCATCAGTGACAAGTTTGATTAAAATTTCAAATCTCACTAAATGCTGTCCTGCAACAGAAACCTGTCTTTTCATCTCTTAATCTACAATAATTAGGTAAAAAATAGAAAGTATTCAGGCAAACTTCTGATATAGAAATGATGACTGTAAAAAGAATAAAACACCAGTAGATACCAGCAGTAATTGTTAAAACAGCTGGACCAAAGTGACAAACATTACTCCCACTCAACACCAAACCGAGAGAGGGGAGAGACTGGCACCAGAGAGCCACATGCTTACCTCACAGAAAGAAGCTCTTGCTTGTTGTCTCTCATCATCTTGACAAGAGTTAACCCAATGTGATGCCATCATTCAATTTCACTTAAAATCCTGTTATCCGTGAACGCCCACATTGAAGATGCAGCTCCAGCAGGATGTAAGAAAATATATGAAGTTCCAGTCTGTCCAATTTACACCTCCATTTTTTCTTGATTTCTTAGTCCATCTGTTAGAAAGAAGGGGGAGAGATGTGTTATTGCTCCATTTTGTTTTGTTGAATTAAAGGTCGATTTGCCCATTAACTGCTCAGATATGACATCTCACATCGTTCAACGGTCTGTAGGAGAACAATTAATACCTCGGCTGTTTAACACATAATAGCAGACCATTTTGGACAATTAACACTATGCAACAGATCATAATCTAACGCTATTTTCTAACCGGTCTTCTCTTTACAAAGCAATACACTAAGCTGCTGGGACACAGGCCGACCTAAGTAACAGCTAATATATAACACAATTATGTCATGACCACAAGATAGTTTTAAAAAAGTTACAAGCTTACAAAATATGCAGCATCACTTTAAGAACATGCTGAAGACAGTGATGTGACACACCACATCATCACCACATTATTTATGAACCAACAATTTGGGCATGTTGTCATCGGCTCGAAGTACAACAACGTGGACAGTCAACACTGCGTAATGAATGGCCAGCAACAAGTGGGACTACAAACGGGAGGCAGGGCGATGACAAATGTCCGTCACATTTCAAACGAATGTATAACAAACAGAACCGTGGTATTACAATTTAAGCCAGGTAGACTCATTAAACATATGTATTTCCATAATAAAAGCGCCAGTTTTGTGATTTATAGAGGTTGAATTTGGATTTCTGTTGGTTGAGCTCGATGGTCAACTGAGGCACGTACACACCGAGCTGTTGTTCATAATCGAACAACGAAAGTTGCATTACCATTGTTACCATTAATAAGACATCAGCACAAAACCTCTAAAAAGGAACTTGAGACACTGTAGCCACTTTCCGCGTAACACACTTTGCGAAAGTTATCTGTAAGGCGAATAAAGTTTGTAAAATCAGCAACTAAACCGACCACGGCAACAGGCTGCTAGCGCTGTGGTTAGCATCATGCTAACGGTTGGAGTTTAAACAAAGTTACCTGTGTATTTCAGAAGCGTCATTACAGGCTGCCAGCAGTGGCTGCGGTTGTCCATAAAAGCGAGTAAACAACGTAAAAACATAGCGTGGAAACTCCAATGTTGTCAGGCATTACTATAATTTTATATATTTTAGATACAAACAGCTTCCCTGTGATTACTCCGATCACACTCAGGACAGGCGCGTGGTGTTTCGTAGCTGGAATTTTTTGCTTCCAGTGCTCCCGACACTCTGGGAGTGCACCTTTGGGCAACAGAGCACTCTCAGCCAATCGGAAGCGTCGTTGTATTTGACTGGACCAATTAGATGCGAGTTTACAAAAAGTGGCATATGCGTTGGAAAAAAATGTATTTTTTTTTACGGAGTTCAACAAGTAGGTAGTAAAGACGTCTCAAGAAGAACGATGTAAAAGCTTTAATAACACAGACGCCACCTGCGTTAAGTCTAGATTTCACTTATGTCTTTTCACGATTACTCGCCTTCGTTTCATATACACAACAAAGTTGATATAGGAGTCACATGTCCTGGTTCAAAGTGAGGTCGAGCGAGCTGGTATGTGGATATGGAATGTGAGTCCACGCATACCACACGACAAATACTCGTTGGTCTCATCGTACTGTCAATAAATACACCTCAAATTAAATGCTTAACACGGACGCTCCTGTCCTCCCTACAGTCTGGAACAGATTGTAGCTGTAGACTATAATAAATGCTCTGCTTCTTAGGGCCCTGACAAATGTCTCTTCTCTCTCCTCAACATAAGGGGCCACCTGTTTTTGGGATTGGCAGCTTTTGTTCCAGAGGTCAATTAAGAAAGGAAGCTATCCTGCCCAACCAGTTCTTCCAGTGGATTTACTGTGGATATAAGGTGGGAAAAATAACTTACATTTCAGGTTAATTACTTCAAAGACAAAACATATCTATGAACTGTTTACCCCCAGAGTGCTGAAAACAAGGCATTACATTTCAGAGGAATAGCTTTCTTCCATATTTATTTGGGAGCTAGTTATTTCCTTTGCAGATGCAAAATTCACACATAAACATTTTATCTGTTTATAATATTGGATGTATTGTTAAAAATGTAATCGCCTAACAATAAAGTAGTTGAAATTAGGTTCAATTATTCAGCCACACAGTGGTACGTTCACATTAAAGCATCAAGGATATATAATTTACAAGGGACAATTTTCTGCATACTCCATTAGTCAATACTCCGAAATGCTGATGAAAACCTTTGGTTGTAACAACGTAATTATACTGGCACACTTCATCAAGATATTATTCTTGGAGCTAAATTCTGCTGAAAGGTCAGAGAGTTGAGTCACAGTAATCCCCACCAGACCTTGGAGTCATAAGAATGATGGTTTTGTTTTTACAGCACTTTTGTTTTTCCTACTTAAAAAACTAGGGGCCATATGTCAGGTGTGTTAAAAGAGTACAGCAACTCAACACAACCAACTTTCTTTTGTTAATTTTAATAGTTCATTTGCAGTTGACCTATTTTTTTAATCAACCAATAATGAACTAATGTACTAGGAAGCAGCTTTGGCATTTACATCAGACAGATGCAATCATAAAACAGATATAAAAAAGTTTGGCAGTTTAATAAGTGATCAATAATGCTTATAGAACAAAGAAATGTTAAAAGGAAGTGGCAAAATAACAGTACCCCACTACATCTGAAATAATGAAAAACCACAAAGGGGTACACTTAATGTTCACAAAAATACTTTACTTGCCCTCCACACTAAAAACGACAGCAGCTGAACAAGCTAATGAAAAATCAAAACACCAATGTACAAGTGAAGAAAACGTAACATTTTAATCACTCACTGTTACAAATTTCTGAATAATCACAGTGTAGCTATCTTTTATTTTAAAAGAAGCAGATTTACGAGTTTCCTTTGTTATCTCATCGCACAGTGACTAAAAAGCTATCACATTCATACAGTTTGTAATGATCAAGTTCTTCACACCGCATTCAAGAAGATATCAAAATGAGATGGCACTTGTGTTAAAGCAACAAAGGCAAATGGTAGTAGAAGTCCAGCATTAAACATTTTTGTAAACATGAAGAACATTGTTCCGATATTAAAACATAGCTATTTTGCTGAAATCAGTTAAGTGTCAGTGTCTATTGTTAAAACAAACATTTCATAGAATGAATTCTGTAACAAAACAGAGATGCTTGACATCAAAAATCACAATAGCAGCTCAATGGAAATGCTCAGGCTCGCTGTTAGATGCCATCTCCCTGACAATCATCTCTTTTGCAGTTTTCAAATCTTGTATTTCATCTTCCCACTTTCGCTGATCACACAGATATGCTAAAAAAAAAAGAAGAAAAAATATGAGCAAGTTCTCCAACATTCAATATTTACAGTACTGGATGAATATATGACAGTGTTCTCAGGCGTTCATTGTGAGCCGTTTGTCTAAGTCAGAATCACTGTTGTCTAAAATAAAAAAGACACTGACTTACATTGAGGTCTCTGAAATACTCATTGTAGTCTAAGGCATAGCCAACCACAAAATAATTGGGTATCTCAAAGCCGACATCTGAAGTCAAAGACAAAGAGGAACATTAAATGCAAGTATTTCCATAGTCCACTGAGTCACTGACTGACAAGCTGCAGCAATTGTTTTAAATGTGGAAAAAAAACACTGACTCATAAACATAAAAGGGTTGGTCATGTACGTACAGTCGGGAAGACAGGCTGAGTTACGTGACACTCTCTTCACCAGCAATCTGAGGAAAACAAAAGCAGACATTCGATATCCCTTCCTACCTGCCATGTAGAATGTCAAGGGGCAATTTTAAAACCATACCACCTGAAACCTGTGCCACTTCTTCGTTCCCCTTTTCTGTCTAGACTAAATTCAGTGATTCACAAAGTAGAACTGGGCTAGTTTTGTTCTCAGGTCTTTACAGCCATAACTCACCCTGCTACTTTGATCATTTTGGGCCTGAATGCTTCAACATACTTCAGGAGAGTTTTTATTGTGTTCCCGGTACCGACGACAGCCTGTAAAAAAAGAAAGTGAGAAAAACTGGACCGAGAAAGCAGGAGAATGCGAAAATGCAGACAAAAATGGATTCATCTCATATTCAACTGAAAAGGAAGATGCCCATCTTAAGAGTGGATATGTTTAATATATGAATTATCTGTGGTTTCATCACTATGCATAACCACTTTTACATTGTATATAGTCTGTTTTTAATCAATTATTCATATAAAAGTTTTCAATCAGGTGTTATCCAATCCATTGTAAAAGATACAGAATAAAGAATCAGGCATACGGACAGATGTTGGAGCACTGAGTAATACCTGCTATTTTAAAATGTTTAATCATCCAATATCTGCATACAGTAATGAACTGTTACTGAATGAGCCCTTTTCTTTCTTGTACATGTCATTCCCTTGTGTATCTGTTCCCACCACAACACAAAATGGCTCTGCTAACATAAAAAGATTATGATCATGTTGAAAAAGCTCTCTTATTTTCAAAATATAGGTCAGCCAGATCATGTAGGAGGAGACAGAATACTTCGAATGACTCCTCTTGACCTGAATAGCCAGTCACGGCAAGAAATACAATAGGCCTGTTTGCTGAAGAGGAATAAAAAGGCAAGCAAAAACATGGTTGACTCACCTCCACAATCAGAACGTTCTTATTACAGCATGTTTGGGAGGGAAGAGAACAATTATTCTTGGTTAGAAACAGAGCAAAGCTACAGTATCTTCTAATCATCAACACACACATTCCAAGATAACACTCACACAAATGGGAAAAAAAGCTAGGAAGTTGGTGATATAAACAGCAAAGAATTATACATTTGAAGTAAAAATAAAAGTAACAAATGGTTTACAAGTACAGAATAACTTTTACTGCAAGTTTTGAAGAGAGGTAAATGAAAAATTCATCTCTGAGTGTCTTCTTTTGGAGAGGAGTGTTGAAACATGGATCATTACATGAGCCATGCCCAACCATATTTATTAAAGCGATCACTGTATCAGTACAGCTTTTATTACATTTTGTGATATCAGTGATTATGCAAGGAAATGAATGCAACAGACGGATGTCAGCCTCATCCAGACTGGAAGTCTGTGTGCCTACAGGCCTTCTTTCAATGTCACACTGAAATAGCTGAAATTCTGCAAATGTTTGCCAAATCAACTGGAGACAACTGGGCACTATTTACATTATGAGCTGCTGTCTAGGCTTCACTTCATCTTAGCTAAGTCAAAACAACAACAACAAAAAAAAAAAACTAACTGCCATGTATGCAGTTTACTCCAATTTTTAAAAAGAGGGTTTGTCCAAACATGTAGTCGACTACACTGTAGCATGAAGTTTGTAATATGTTTCTTGTCACACAATTAGTTCACTTGTTCCAGGAAAACATCATAGTTACAAATGACTGACTAAATTTAGCCGTACGTCACAGGGAGTTTAGGGATTTCACAAGCACATTTAACATACTGTGAGCAAAGCAGCCGGTAATGATGCAAGCTCACTACCTCATATCCTATTCATGTTTCAGGCATTTGTGCCACGCCCGGCTATGAGGCGTATTAGTGTGTGCATGTGTGTGACTGTTAGTGTTCAGATCAGCTGACCTACCTAGGAATACTTTAACTTATAATTCCTGTAGTAGTGGTTGAGTAACATGTCGCTGTGTACATACACAGGCAGACATGCTGAAATAGTGTGGAGGGAGGATACACATTTGGCTTACAAGCTGCAGACATGCAAACGCTCACAGATACACTTTAGTATAATGCTTATTGACTGTTTTACTGAGTCCTTCAGGACAACCTTGTTGTTTTAAATGTGTGCAAAAGTGTTTTTATACACAATTAAGCATTAAAGTCATTTTTACCACCATAAGGTTAAACATCCGCTGGTTCCCGCTTTTAAAATGTAAACAATTGCTGCTTTTTTCTGTTATATGTGATACAAAAATCCTTTGGGTTTTGGACTGTCAAGACTTGGATTTCCAAGATATTATGATTATTCACAATTTTCTACCATTTTAAAGAACAAAAACATATGTAAAAAATAATCTGCAGATTATTCAGAAAGGCCTTGTGTTGTACTAAACAAACTGAAGCTCACACTTTTCTACTTTCAAAATAGCTTTCAGAGGTCAATCACATACATGACTTTTTGCAATATTGTCTTTACAAGTGATGCCTAACCTTGTGAAGAGTGATTTTTTTTCTTCCACATAGTAATAATTTTTTTTACAATAAATAAAACATAAAATAACAGATCATTTGGGATAACAGAAATTAGTTGTTCCTCCATCCTTTTATGACGCCCTCCAAGGTTAGTAATCACTGGCCTATACAGAACATGGTCACACATTTCAGTTCAGTGAGGTACTGACTATGATTACATGATAACAAGAACAGCAGATGAACAGCGAGCCTCCAACAACTAGACCCCTGTCATCCCCTGATCTACTGTGATATCCACTCAGTATATTCTCCCAGTTACACAGATTTCACATTTTGCCACCGCTGAGATAAAGTAAAAGATGCCTCTAAGCAATTGCATTACAACAGTTGGCATCTGATCACCACTGGGTTTGTCAGAAACTGCCATCTTTGATCTCTCCATTTCCTCACTCTGAGAGGGAGACAGCAGGTTAGAGGGAAGGCTGCCATCTTGAGGCTGTCACCCGTCAGTGCCCACCATCTCCTTGTTTCTTTGGCACTTGTTTTATTGTAATAGAGCTCAGGGTAATGCTTTATTGGATCCTGTTCCCTATTAAAAGAGGTGCCTCCAGTGATGATGTAAATATGAAGAATATTACCTTTTCAGCTAAAAAAGACAGGTCTTCCTCTCCAAGTATGTGAAGATCCTCTGTGGACTGGTCATTCTGTGAAAATTAAAACCCAAGAGAAATGATGTTTTGATCTTAACATTATTAATATGTTACAGGCACTGCTGAAATAATAAAGAAACCATGTGGACATATTTCCAGTTTATAAGAAATGTTTCCTACTTTGATACAACATCATTTAGAGAGATAAATCACATTAGCAACTAATATTTTTCAGTTGTCACATGGGCAGGAATCATCTCTAAACTCAAAACAACTGATGAATTGCAGGTCACGGTGTATTTTGTAGCACAAGCACCTTTCATCAGAATACTAATTGCAAAGCCTGTGATACTTTCATCCTTTGTGATGTCTACAGCACATGAAAACAGAACATTCAAGACCAACTTACACAAAGATACCACTGTCGTAATGCACAAATGCACACACAGAAACCCAAAACTAATAAAAATGATACAGGAAGCTAAAGAAGAATCTCATTATTCAATGTACTTGGTAAAATTTTTACAGAAGTTTTGAATAGAAGGTTATGTTTTGCAGAAAAACCCCAATATGCTCTATGAGGAACAAGCTGGTTATAGAAAAGACTACTCAAGTACACAAAACTCATTGCTGGTTTTAGTCTCTGTATGGGATTTATGGAAAATAACCAAAACAGATGGCTGGACTTATCCTTTAAAACAAATAGTATGCATATGAGTGCTATCTGTATACTGAAGCAGTGGGCAGAGGCTCACCAGGTAGCTCCTCAGACGGATGAAGTGGACCCTCATGGGGATTGTGCGGTTGGAGTTGCAGCTTAGTGCCTTGATCCTGTCTACCAAGTCAGCACAGAACTGGTAGCCTCCTTTCAGCACGCACAACACCACAATGTCATGGTCCCCCAGGTCGTCCATGATGTTTCGAGCAAGACGTTCTGTCCTGTACGCAACGTGAAAAGTGAAATTCCTGTTAATGCTCTAAAAGCTGTGTCTTGTCTTACAGGTTTTTCGCTCACAGCTGAGGGGGATTCATGTTTGTAAGTTAGCACACCTGTTTTTCTATGTCTATTTCTATTTCTATATAACATATCTCAAAACATGAACAAATTTCAATGATGTTTGGTGAAAGGATGGGCCATAGGCTAACGAACTACACAGTTTTTGTTGCAGATCTATAAACTTTTAACCTGTTTCTTAAAAATGAAATGTAGGGGATTTCTGAACATTTCTGCAATTTACTCCAGAACTACATGACAGCTAAGCACTATTCAGTTTAAAATGGAATGATATTACTATATGAATGTCTTGTGTTACTGTTTGACATACCAAAGTAGACCGAATGACTGATTCTGAGTAGAGCTACAGTGATTAGTTGATTAATCAATTAGTCAACTAACAGTAAACATACTAACTAAATAATTTCTCAGTTAAAAAGTTGCTGACTTCCAGCTTCTGAAATGTGACAGATTCTCTGTCATATATCATCTGGGTTTGGGGTTGTTGGTCGTATAAACAAAACATCTGTAAATGTCAACTCGGGATGTGGTAAAGAACATCTTTCACTGTTTTATGACATTGTATGTACAAGACAACTAATCAATTAATCGGGAAAATAATCAGCAGGTTCATCAATAATGAAAATAATCTTTAGTTGTGGTCCTTATGTTGAGCATTACTTTTGATTAAATGCGATTATGCACACACACGTCATAATGTGATGTCACAACTTGAAAGCAAAAGAATCTTGATACCTTTTATTCTGAGGGCCCTAGGTCACTATTGTCAATTAATGATCAATCATGATTTAATCAGATTAAAAACTGTATACATTTTCCACTATTAAAATTACCTGGGAAACTGCGTAGTCACATTTAAGAGAACACTGGTATGTTTGTGATTATTATATGTAAGATTTTATTCCAGCTTCATGACACATTGAGTGTAATGGATCTGGGAAGCTCACAGTAGTCTCTTTCTAAGCAGCAAAAGTTAGTCCCTCTGAGGACAGATTGCTCTTAGCTTTGTGTTGTACCTGTCCATAATCACGCCATGTGGAATGATGACACAGTCTAAATCTCCGGAGTAGTGAGCTGGATAGCTGAAGAGGTCTAAACAATATCCTGGCCAATCATCTTTAATCTGGGGGGAAAAAGATAAACGCAAATATCATGTGGCAGTTCGCACATCACTGTTGATCATATAGAACTAGGGCCTAAACACCAAGACACTAGCTTTATTACTAAGCTGCAAACTTCTTGTCTGCACAGGATCAGCCTGAGAGACACGTGTGGATGTAAAGAAAATACTTGTAAAAGATGCGCTAAGTTGTCAGCGCAGGAGCCGAGCTTGTGCATCCACGAGTGAGTAAACTTCGTGTCCACCATACAGAACTCGTACATTTCCTGACGTATTTGCTTTAATTAATTACCACAATTCCGCGGCTTCTTCTGTCGGACTGGACGGAAACGTCTGCCATGTTGATTTCCGCCGACACAACAAGGCTCCTGTCTCAGGAAAAGTGGCAGAACAAGGTTTGACAAAGAGTTGGCTCCGTGAGGAAAGAGGAGGAGCGTCGGAGTGTCCTTTGTAATCACTCCGCACCACCAGGGGGCGCTCTAACCCCACTGTCAGTAAAAGGTCGCTTAGGGGGCTGGAGGTAAACAGGCGAGGACACTGACAGTGGTGGGAAGAATACTGCATTCAACATTTAAAAGAACTGACACTAATGCATAAATGTCATAAGGAGCATTTTAATGTCAGACAACTGAAGTGGAGCTCATTTTCACTACTTTTAAAACAGTGCTGTTGTTAAATCCACAAAAATTGATATTTTTTTAACATGTAAAAGAAAAGGGTGAATTCTCTCTGAATTATGGCAAAATAGAAATATAGAGTTAAAATAAAGTAGGGGGTATGTCAAAACTGTACAGCTCCTGATATATCAGAGTTTTACAAAAAGACATCACTGTTTTGAAACATTTGCTGAAATGTGAGAGCAACAGTGGTCTACATCATAAAGTCTCTCTGACACAGAAGGAGAACGAGGCGGGAAAGGCAAGCAGAAGACTGTGTCATCACCCAGGAGACATAACAAATGTTTTTAGGGTTAGGTAAGTGTAAGTGAAAAAAAAAAACAGGATAGTAGCATAATAGCTGCTGTGTTATTGCAATCAAAGTGATTGTTTGCTTATTGTAATCACAGAAGTCCCAGCAGGCCTTTCAGTTTACACTATCCACCCTAATTGAACATTTACCTTATGAAAGTTTTAAACAAGCATGTTAACACTGCCATCTTGTGGAGAGGGACAGACATTTCTGGCCCTTCTATACACTGCTTTTGTTCAGTCAAATTATTTTTTGTTTCAAATCTAATTTAATATTCCCATATTTCTTAACCATTCAACTCTCGTCACATTCACAAACACAGACTCATCTCATCTTCCAAAAACAAGAGAAAAGAAAAACTTGTAGAAAAACTTGACCTTTAATTTAAGAGATTTAGAAGGCACGCCCAGTCACTTATGCACAATATAATTTGTGCCGCTGTGACAAGTGTGTGAATGGGTGAATTGTGGATGCACCACCCAGAGACTGGTGTGGTCAGTTAGTCCGAGAGCAGCAGCAGCAGCAGCAGCAGAGTCTGGGCTCCTATGTCACTGCATATTAGAGCAGTTTGCAGGACTCTGCTGAGAGGAGAAGACAAGGTGTCTGGGCCACCCACCCATGCTCTTCCACAGCAGCTGTAATTATAAACAGTGATACAATGACAGCTGGGGAGGCGGATGTCAACAGCAACATTAGATTTCAATCAGCCTGCAAAGTGCCACCACCTCAGAGGAACGAGGAGGTGTAAAAACTACTCTGCATGACAAAATCCTTCAAAAATGTCTGAAAACAATTATCATTCTCTCATCGATGGATTTCACAAGATGTTTTTGTTTCACATGCTAATGCAGCAGGCGTTAAGCTGGGAGAATCAGAGCAGTGAAGCCAGAAGATGTTTTTGGATGCAGTCTTGTCACATTGTTTTTGATGCTCTCTGTGCTGGTGAGAGCAGGCCGGCTCCTTCGCTACCCTCAGGGCACAGGGGAGCAGTCTGGCTTTGGCATTTCACACTTGCTCAGCAGTCAAGGCCTGTGACTGTCCACAGACTTTACTGCCAACTGCTCCCTTATACCCTCATCCCTGTTGTTTGGCCAATTATGAATATTCAGTTGCTATGAAAGTAATTCTTTCAGACACTCATCTGTCCAGCTAGATAATGTCAGTGGTGTTGCTTGTAGTGTTTGAGAGGAAAATCCCACAAGGATGTGGCCATTCTTCTCCTCTTTTATCAAGATGATGCAAATATTTCTTTGGTTCTTTCTTTCTTTCTTCAAAATTTTTCCTCTGTACCACAAACTCCTATTGTCCAAAAACTATTTGAAACATCAGTGAGCCACACTGTTCGTTCAGTACCGAGAATATGCACACTTCAGTAAATACTGAATGAATGCTACACCATCCTGCTGCCGGAAATATTCACAAAAGCGCCAAATGTGTATTAATCGGCAGGTGATATTAGACCCAAACAAATGCTCAGTTTTAGGATTGTTTGAATAATGTTTGATTGCTTTTAATGCAATTTGTGGCTGGTTTGCATTAATTAACACCTTCAGCAGGTTTTCAAGTGTTACAGACAAGGTAAGAAAGTGTTGAGACAGACTAACATACTCTGGTTTTGGCCTTTTCATGAGGTTTGTTGACAGTGACAGTCTAACTAAAAAGACCTAGAATAAATATATGGTATGACTCTGGTCATGTGTTGCCTTTTAATAATATTTAGAATGTAGAAAAACACCTTCACTTTCAGATGGAAGGGCATTGTGCTGAGGTTTATGTGGTCTGAAAATAAAATTTAAAATGCAATTATGAAAGGCGCCACCCTCAAAAAGCAGTGATGTCTGTCTGCTGTTCTCACAGTCAACACAAAACACTGACACTACTTTTTAGCGACCTTCTCTGCTTCTTCTGTCTTCAAGTGACACTGATTTAGCAGAAGACCTGTCCTTTCAGTGTTACCTACTCTTGACTTAGTGAGCATGCATTTGTTTTTGTGTGTTTGTCTGACAGCGTGTACATTAATATGTTGGACAGGCATCATTAAAGAAGGCAGGGACAAGCACAGCCATGAATGGGGAGATGTCTGTTGGTAGTCACTAACCTTGGTTGACTTTCAGTTATCACAACAGCGACTACGATTACCACCATACCACTGATGCTTCTGTGTGATGCTGAGCAAAATGAAGGGTCTTTGCTCTCTCTTAAACTCTACATTTAAAAAAATGCTGATATATGGTCTTGCTGTATTACATATCATTTTTAATGTGTTGAAAACCCTTTCCAACAAAGCAAGTCAAGCACAATGGTGCACATAAACACATGTTGAAAGTTCATGAGCTAATTCACAAGAGTAGAAAAGCAAAAAGTAATAGTCTACATTAAGCAAAACAATAAAAACAAAATACAAAATAGGCCACAGAACATAAAAAAGTGTCTATAAACAAGGTTAGATTGTTCAGAAAACACATTATTTGACATAATGACATGTCCCTTATTTAGTGCTTCATGGTTAACATTTACAGTCTTCATAAATGTTTGATACGGAAAGAAATCGGTCTGATAGAACAAGCGTGAATTCAAGTGTGTACATTTGTTTTGGTGTTAATTCTAGGGTTACTCGAGCAGTACCAGCAGAATAATATATTGATTTGTATCTAAATAAAAACCCAGAAGAGGACACAGTTCAACAAAACATGGAAAGTAGCATTATTTTTACATCAAAGTGTCCTCAGCTGAGCAGCAGTTCTGGTACATCCAGATGCTTCGTTCATGGTGATGATCAGCGGCTCCATGTTACAAGCATCTCTTGACCTGTGCTGTAGATTCAGGAGCAAGGATCCACTGTGTAAGCACGCAAAACACTATTAACATAATGACTTCCCTGTTTAAGTGGATTGTGGTTCATGTATTGAAAAACAAACTCGGTTACAGATGTCTTTGACAAACTTTCTTCTGTGTAGAAAGCGATATTTCTTCATGTATTTCGGGACAGCATTATTCACTTGACTGTAGCACCAGAGCTAAATGACAGAAGATGGTGAATTAAACAAGTAAAAAAAAGGAGAAAGAAATAATGCTAATGTAATGAATATATCTGAGGAGAAAATATATTATAAGTG
Organism: Monopterus albus; assembly: GCF_001952655.1. NCBI lineage: Eukaryota > Metazoa > Chordata > Actinopteri > Synbranchiformes > Synbranchidae > Monopterus > Monopterus albus. The sequence goes on along the minus strand of NW_018127908.1, from coordinate 2,024,677 downwards.
ACTTTTTTGACAGTTTTGTTTTGGTTTTGGCATTTTGGCATCAACAGTAATATTTCTGCTGTATTGGTGGTGGCAAAAAAACATCATGATGGATTCAAGTAAATTTTAAACTTTTTTTTTCATTGCATCACAGAATCCTACAATTCGGTGACTAACACTCTACCAATATGCTGCAGAACCAAAACCAAAAATGTGTGAAATAATTTAAGTTGATATATCTTCCATCTTAATGAATGATGTCAAGCTTGTCTGATTTGATGACAAGTATTTATTTATTGTTTTACAGATAACATACTTAACAGGGTTACCTTAGAGGTAAAATCTCCTGACAGAACTCTGTTTGGACTTGTCGGGAGACAGGAGGGAAGATGAACATACTTTAATCAAGCACACATTGTAAACAACTGAGCAATATTTAAGTCTAAATGGCGTACCATAGAATAGGTGAGAGACAACAAAATTTAAGAAAGAAGATGTGCCTCTTGCTTGCAATGACAAAAGTTTCTTTTTTTTTACAAAACAAATAATGGTCACTGACATTTTTTTCAACTTTTTTTAGTGGCTGAGAGGTAGAATGAAGTATTTTCAGTTAAAACCAATGATTTATTTACTTTATCATATCATTTCATCATAATGAGTGAAAACATTACGAGTGAATAAGTAACCCCAGCCCTCTGAATATAATGTGAAATCTGTACAAACATCCCCACTGACCGCAGTATTGTTCTGACTTTTATTGTGAAACTTTTTGTTTGTATCTCAAATGTCCAATGTTATAAGCAGAGAAGATATTATTTATTTATTTATTTCACAGTACCTCTCCAAACCGTGGGACAGTGAATTCCTTCGTTTAATACTGTGAATATCAAGGTCAGTCCATGGTTTGTTTGTTTTTTTTGTTTTTTTTTGTAGATGAGGTGTAGAGATGGAGATATTCAGTTGGAAGTATCCGAATGAACGCTTCCGGGTCCTTCTGTGGGTGATGTCACTGAAGAAGGAGTCGGAGCATCTTGCCAGCCTCCATTTGTCTGTGGAGATAAGACAGCACACTATTAGCTTAATGGAAACACAGTATATTGTCTGATACAACATGGGTACACAGTATCATTAAAGGTGCATTACTGCTTTACACATTGTCCGACAGATCATGTGAAAATGGGACAAAACGTTCAGAAGTAACCTTCCTAAGACTAAATATAACTGGTAGTGGTTGTTGGAGTAGCTTTAAGGATAAGGTTGGCAGTCTTCCATATTTTTCTCAGTGTCAACAAATTCTACAAAAATTCCATAGAGCTCCACTTCAGCAAACCAAACTGTTGCACTGGACGACATGTTTCTTCATTACAATGAGCACGGGCAATGTCTTTATTTTGAGTCTATCCCACCGTTTTGTTGTTGCACATAGGAAATGTGCATCAATCAAGCTACCAGACTTCTTCAGCAGCAATGATACTGTATCTATCCAACAGCTACTCAGTCAACACTAAAAACTGTTCATTAAAAAATATTCTTGGACCACTTCCCTCATTTCTCCAAACAGCTGACATAATGTGAGATAAACATGGGAGATGAAACAGAATACACAGACCTTTCATATATCTCAGAATATACCGCTGAGATGGTTGATAAAAGAATAAATTATCACAATAAAAAAAAAAATCTCTTTAGAATGGAAGCCTTCTCAAATCATGATAAAAGGTTGACTAAAGACCATTAGGGACATTAATTGCAATTTCCACACTATTAACGAAAGCTGGGAACGTGATTTGGCACCCTCTTATTTCCAAACCCTGTTATTTTGCATAAAGACTGTCTGTCATCTTATTCAGAAGCAAGAGGGAAAAAGAAAGAATGAGAAAAAAAAGATTTCTAGTCTCTGAGAGAGGCAACACCCACCAGCAATTTGAGGGGTGTAATTGCTGTTCAAGGATAAAGAAGGAGAGGTGAACCACGAGAGTTCAGTCAGCAGCTCTTAGAAAGAAAAAATATTAAAATATCTGAGCTAAATAAACACAGCCACTTCATTCACTACCCCTCCTGCAATTTTTGTTTAAAAGCACTATAATGGCCTCAGATCGTCATCAATATCCATCATAGTTGCTATTATTCTTTTATTTTTTATATACAATTTAAATCTTGAACAGTAAATATTCCTACCATGTGGCCTAAAGTCTGTTTCACAATAAACTGTCACACATGTACAGTATATCACTAATATTTAAATTTCTCACAGTGGCTCATTTCTGATTTTTCTCAGAGGTCTACGTGGACTGCGGGATGACTAATTGGTCGGACTTCTGTTGGTACAGACTATTTTTAGTTTAATTATATAAATACAGATAATTTATTTATTAAAAATGACAGATTTATGCCAAAAATGTAGTGGTAATAAATTAATTAGCCCCATTTATTTTTATTATTCTTATGTATTAGCATTACATTCTATTCAAAGTGCTAACCACATGTTTCATACAAAATAAATATAATAATAAAAAATACATAAAATATTTTTTTATCTAGAGACTAAGTATTGTTGAACCAACACCAGATAATCATTGCTTTTTTTCTTTCATAAAAGATTTTGTATGCGTTCATTAATCTAACACATCAGGACAGTGTATTGGACACATATTTCCGGATGAGCCTGTTGCACGTTGTAACTAGCTTGATGCATCCATGCTCCTGTTTTAGCACGAGGAGTGTTGGCAGGCTTGGCTGTCAGTGTTGTTGTTCGTGTGGATGAATGATCTGACCAATGTGTTTGACTGTTAGCCCAAAGCCCCGCTCTTTCTGTCCCTGTGATTGTCGTATTGACTCTGTTCAGCCCCGTGCAGCTTGTCGCCATGCATCTACACTGCCTCCAGTGTTGCCTGTCCCACCCTGTACAGCCTAGGAAACTGGCCCGGCCTTTGACAGACTAGTTAAAGAATTATTTTAAGAATTAGCACCACGGAACCTTTTTTGTGAAGCCAGATTTGCAGGGAATAGGATGTATGACCTGTCCTATTGTGCTAATGTGAGAGTAGCGCTGGAAGGGAGGATGACACCCATGTCCTTGTTCCTGTCAACTACAGGTGCCTCGCTAACGCTAATATCCTCTGACAGACTAGGAGCGTGTCCAGCTACTCAGCCTACTAGCTGCCTCATTGGCTACCACGTAGGGCACGACTGGAGCAGGGGGGCAACTGGCTGGACAACGGCCCAACCCCGGCAAGCTCTGCTAAGTGGCATCCCATTGTGCACGACATTATACACACCCTGCAACTGGGGATTCATTGCAAGGTAAGACAGCAAAGAAAATGTTGAGAAGGACAGAAGGAGATTGTTTACAGGTCTTACGTTGATGCCCTGTGGACTGTACATCTGGCTGGCTGCAAGGCTGTCACTGTATCCTCCGGTCTGGCTGATAACATGGCGAAGGGTATCCACCTGGAACCATGGGGACATACAGACAAAAGGCCTGGTCAGACAAAAGCTCTGGATAACAAAGACAGCCATACACAGGAAAAGGTCAGTCTGATAGTAAAAGGGTACCATAAACAGGAAAAGGTTACAAACAACGAATCATAATGATTTGGCTGCTACTACGAGGCTGATAACGGACATCACAAAAGGACAAAATTACAAGAACTACAACATGAAGCACTGAGTTATGAATTCATTTGTAGTGAAATAATACATCAAAATCAGACTTTGAACACAATGCTCTGCAACTCATTCTTCTAACTGTGGCTGTACACTACTGACAGTCCTGTTCACTGTATATGCAGAAATAGAAATGACACTGAACCAAATATGCTGACAAAACTTTACAATGAAACATATTTACCTGACATCGCTGCCAATAAAAATATGTTGTAACTGAGGTCACTTCTTAAACTGTTAAGTTATAAATGTGTTTCTGGTGGAAAATCTGCCATGACTTCACTGGAAGCTGCTTTGTAGAGCAGCAGCTTTTGACAGAGCAGCTAGCCAGGTTATCCATGAAAACACACCTGCTATATGGATTCAAATCAAATTACTCTACTGAACTATATGTCCTTTTTTTCTTGTAGGAGTGAGACCATTCTGACATGATCAGAAAAATGACCCCCTTTAAAAGAACATATGTTTGAATAATTAAAGACCAACCCTGAAGACCTCATTACCTCCTATAAGGGTCGTCCCTTTGGCATATTCATGATTGACCTAAAGTATCTGGACAGCTGATCTGAATAGAAAAAGGGGGATAGAAGGATAAAGACATTATGCCAAAAGCTCTGAAACACAATAAGAATGTCACCTTAATCTTTACTCTATGGTGAGAGTTGTAACACTTAGAAACACTGTGCTGGTCATCGCTGTCCACTGGGGCAAGGTCAGGGAGCTACAGTAGACCAGTGGCTATGTGAACTCTTGTCAGTGGCGCTGAGGAGTGTTGCACCATTTCCAAAACTGTCTGCAGTTGTCTACTCAACTTTGGGCTGACAATGGCTTCCACATTAATGTAAAGCCTCAGGCTAAGTATAACCTTTGTTTCACTGTGGAGGTCGAGTTATTATGTGCATCTAGTACACTCACAGACTGCTCAATGGATGAACAAAACCGCATGTGATTTCAAGAGCTTGTGAGCTTTTAGTTATGTCAGAAACTATGTTTAGAGAGGCGCCTACCTGGGATTGTATGTTGGCCCCAACCTGCCCCCCCTGGTACGAGTCCCCATTGAGGGACTGCACACTCATGAACAAGTCTCCGGAGTTTGACATGTTAAAAGAGCCAGCAGAACCTGAAAATGCATAGAGGCAGAGAAGAAGAAAGAGAGAATGAGAGGAGGACAAAGATGAGAGAAGAGAGAGCAAAAAGCACCAGGGAAGAAGACTGGGACAGAAAAAGAACTTAAAAGGATCATGCATAAGCAAAGGTGCATTAAGTGGTTAGTGGGGGAGGGCAGCAGACATCATGAACAGGGCTTTGTCTACAAACCTGCACGCTACAGATACAGTAAGTGCACATTAAAATATCACTGAACCATAATTTCAAAGGAAAAATCAACCAACAAGAACCAAGAGACAGAAAATCATCCCAAAACCGTTTAACTTCAGTTAAAACAAGCTTTATGGATTATATTGTTGTTAAATGCCCATGCTGCTAGTGTTTCATTAAGGAAGTAATAATTGATCTGCAGGAAGACCCAAGAATTGTCTTCGTCTTTTAATGGGCCCCAGCTCCCCAGATGTAAAGCGACCATCGCGTAACTTGATTTCAACACCCGGTCCTAATCCAATACAGTTGTGAAGTCTCTATATGACAAAAGACTCCACTTGCCCTCTGAGCAGCTTAATGGCATGCACGAGGTCAACCGGACAAGAGGCAGGAAAAAATTAACGTCCACAAGACCATGAGGTCGATAACAAACAGAGGGAGAAAGAGACAGAGAAAGAAAACAAGTGAGATAGACCGAGGGCAAAGGAAGAAAATAATGAGAAAAAATGGAACAAGAAGAGTAAGAAAGTCATACTGCATTACTCGGTTAGTTAAGGAGAAGAAGGGCCATCTATTAGTCTGAACGAAACCACCAGAGACTGAATTCTTGAGTTGTAGTTCAGGTAAGAGAACATTATTTTGCTTTACGTTGTGCCTCTACCTGTACACCCTGTATAAAGAAAAAGATCTCTGCAGATTCTTCTTTCTATAGAGCTTCTTGAGATGTAACTAATTTCCTTCTGAATCAGCATCTGAAGTTCACCTGCTGAATTGGGAGTTGATGGAGAGTTTGCCTGGCTGCCGTGAGCAGAAACACTGGTTGCATTGACTGCAGTCCTCGCTGCATACATGTTGGCCTCTTCCTGGAACTTGCCTATGTTTTTCTTGTATCGGATCCTCTTGTTACCGAACCAGTTTGAAACCTGTCAAGATATCAGTGACAAGAATGCAGAACAAACTGTATAAAAAAGGGTGGAATCAAGTGATTGCAATGGTTTCATTTAAGTCAGTGTTGATGGATAGTGTTAACTTATGACCATAACTTTATTAATGTAAATGACGATACTAACATCTCCAAATTAAACCAAATGCCACATCTTAAACTCAACTCAACTCAACTCAACTCAACTCAACTCAACTCAACTCATATAGCGCTTTACCACAGCACAGCTGACCAAAGCACTTAACATATCATACAAATCTAAAAAAAAAACACACATAAAAAGCTATAAACAGTAATATAAACACTAACACTACAGACAGAGTCTCATTCCTGGTCAAACGCCAATGAATACAAGTATGTCTTCAGATAAGACTTAAAAGTAGACAGTGAGGGGGCCTGCCTAATATAAAGCGGCAACGCATTCCATAGGTTTGGACCTACCACAGCCATGACCAAAATGTGACCATGGCTGATATACAACACAATAAGCAGAGCAGGTAAACTTTGTTCATTCTGGATACCTGTGACACTGTGATGCCACATTTCTTGGCCAGTTCTTCTTTGGCCTCTTCACTGGGGTAGGGGTTACTCAGGTGGGAGTAAAAGTACTCATTTAGGATCTCTGTCGCCTGTTTGTTGAAGTTCCTCCTCTTTCGTCTGGACAGAACACAAATTCATAAAATATATTTAGTAAACAAATAAATGTAATAAATTCCTTAATTTAACCAAGATACTTTAGTTTGAGTGAACAGTGCCTAAAAAAATAAAGTAAGGAAATAAACCAGAAATCCAAAATGAAAGGTAGATACAACTAATCATGTCTGAACATGAAGAACAATGACATCTTTTTAAAATTAAAATAGAGAACACATAGGAGCAAAATGCATTAAAACAGAAAGGTTGATTCTGTTGTACCCATCCACACAGACACACACAGACCTGGCATCGAGAAAGCGCGAGCGCAGGATCATGACTGCCTCGCAGGTGCTCTGTTTCAGCTGCATCTGGATAGAGCTGAACTTGCGGTGGATGATGCTGACCATGCGCTCGATCTCTTTTGGTGAGATGGGTCGTGTTCGAGACTGCTCCCTCAGCAGGTTCATCACATGGGTGGTGAACTCATTGCACGCCTGGATGCACAGACAGACAGGATTCATAAAAAGAATAACTATTTTGGAGGCTCGACAGCTTCAGACAGAACAAAAGGATGAAATTGGATTCTGGAGAGGCTGCACCTTTACTGGTAGGCCTTGGCCTTGTAGAAGCAGTGCTGACAATAGAACAGCAGCAGCGTTAGAGGTAATAAGAGTAGTCTAGATGAAAGCAGCAGACACAGCACGATGTTTCATGCCAAACAAATGTGACAGAAGAGTCATACAGTGGAGGCAGCAAGACTGCAGTGCTCTGAATATTAAAAAGACTTCTCTTCAATGGAAGAGAAAATGTGACAAGTGAAGTAAAACCTAAAACGACAGCGAGCTTTCAGTCCCATTCACGTTCAAGAGGTTTAAACCGTCTCCCTCTCTTTTCACTCCGTCTTTCAGTCTACCTCATTCTCTCTCTGTCTGAATCAGTCACCGGATATAACTGCATTCAGAGTCAAGGTGTCTGTTGCTTGTCAACACCGGGGTTACGTCAGTCAAAGTGATGCACTGAGCAGCCGTTCTGCTTGCACACACACGCCAGACACTGCTCACTCATATGTGCGAGAAGTGTACGTAGCATGGTGACACAAAAATGCTCAGGTGTATATTGACTGTGACAGTTAGCGATGACTAGCCTTCCTCGGAGAAGATGACAAACCCAGAACGCTTTGACTTCTGAGGGAATGACAAGATGTTACAGTCTTTGGAAAAGAGCTGGTGTGTGACTGATATAATGGCTGCTTGCCTGCTGAAGATAACATCTCTGAAAGCCTGGCTTGTCATAAGTTGGTCTGTGAGAGCGGATTTCAACAGCATTATACTAAGGTAAAATAAAGATCTTATCCATCCTTTATATCAGCTTATAACTATTCAAGTTCACAAATGTTGATTATCCCAGCATGCACTGACCAAAGGACATGATAAAAAGCCCTGAGCATGATGCTGAGCTGTTATGGTGTAAAACATAATATTCACACTCACATTCACATGTATTGAGAATTTAGTTACTTTAGATTTTTTTATAAACCTGTGCTTCTTGTTTTTTCACCGTAACAGGAAATGCAAATGCACTTAAGAGGAGGAACAAGAAGAAGAGAAGATTTAATATAAGACATAAGAGTCAGCAACTTAGTCACGTCATCAACTTATATAAAATTAAAACTTAAGACATAATATACTTATTTTACTCATTATATTAATAATTCATTTATTGAAACCCATATACACTTAAGCTGCTCGACCACCTAAAAGAGTGGGATGCTGTGAAGCAAACAGAACACTGATATAAAAGTTCAGTAGCTTGGTGGCCTCAAGGTTAAGGTGGCAACCATGAACCCCAGTGTGCCCAGCTCACATCTGGCCCAAGACCCTTGATGCATGTCATTTCTACTGTATATCTTTCTAGTAAAGGCATTAAAATGCAAATAAAATAAATCAGATCGGGGGGGCTGAACACACTGAGGTCCTGCATTCTTGAGTCATGCTTATGGATACGTTAACAAACAGGACAAACACTTGTAGCAGGGCCCCCCAGACCATTACATCATGCTGCTGGACAAAATGTGTGGCAGGCTAGAATTCTACCAACAGAAACATTTCAAATACAATCATGGATTTAAACATTTCTTACAAGAGTAGGATTTGTGCTCAATAATGATCATTTTTTAGCTATAATATACCATAGTTATGAAAATACTGGTGGAGAACTGATATTTCAGAAACAACAGTCCTTCTCCCCACCTGTTCATACTTCTCCAGCTCTGTGTGGTAAATTTGTCGAATCTGAGACAGCTTGGCCCGGTAGTCGGAGTGCTCTGCTGAGTTGTCAGCACCGATGCCGCCGGTGGCCGCCGCAGCAGCTGCCGCAGGCGCTGGCCCACCACC
>NW_018127908.1:1994580-2015461 GCF_001952655.1 Monopterus albus | reverse complement strand
GCCCGGCCACACCCTCCGCCAGAAGCATGTTGTCCAGTCGCATCAGCTGTGGATCTGGAGGCTCCTCCTCTTGGGCGCCTCGAATACTGAGCACTGTGGAGGACAGAGGAAGGTGACATCAATATAATGATATTGAACAGTCTAAATTGCGTTCTAAATGACTAACTTTTAAGATGGCTGAATAACGACTGAAAGAGCTTTAACCATTTCTCCTGCTCCGGCCTACCAAACTGAACTCCTTGAAATATGGCCGTCATTTTAATAGTTCAAGTCTGTGCCATAAAAACCTGGCAGCTAGGCAAGACCATAAAACTATCATTTCATTGATTCTATCATTTCATGTAAAAAAAAAAAATAAAAAATTAACACAGTCGTCCACCACAGTTCATCTTTCACCGGTCTCCTTGTGCTCACACTGTGTTTTGTTTCTATACTGAGCCTTTATTAGATTGTCAAATGTCGTCTATAAAGGAAAACAAACTCATAACACAAGTCAGTGGATTAATGCAAAGACATGTGGCTTGAATAAACGAACTGAGGAGATTACAGAGCTAAATCAACAGTAGATGAAGATACACAAACTGAAAATATCATGATGGTTTGAATAAAAACAGCAAAGAACAGTAAAAAGTTCATAATTCACTTTAAGTGAATTCATGATCATTGGGATCAATTATTTTAATAGTCATGACATTATCAAACCATCGAGCAGCAATAGTTTTTTCTCATCTAATTTAAATAATCCCCAAATTATACAAATACTATTATAGATTATACTGTTATACAAAACTATTATTGTAAATCAGCCTTCTACTACCACACCTGTAGCCCCAGTGCCATATTCACACTGTTGTAACCTTAATTTAACAACAATAAGGATGCCTTTATCACTGAGGTCTGTTTATGGCCTCGTCTGGAGGTTCGAATCTACACTGAATCTTCACACACCTCCAGGCAATCAGCTCTCAACTGACACTCAGCTCCCAAGGTGTAAAGAGTGAGCTGTAAACACAACAAAGGCAGACCCGCTGAGATAAACATGCACAAACAAAATACACACAAACTCTGCCAAAAATGCTCACAAATGCATTATTGCACGCATCCGCACACCTGCATATTTTGAGAAATATATGTGACACAGGCTCGACTCACATAAAAACAGTGCTGCTAACCTTTTCTGTAATGCTATTTTGACTATATTCTCTATAATTAAAAACATGCAGGTGTTTCACCATGATTTTTTATTTAGGATCAGCTGCCCTGCCTTGTCCTGCCACCAGAAGGCTCCCTTGGTAAAGCAGCTGAGTGTCCTGCTTTTCTCAGAGGTGCTGAAACAGCCGACCAGGTGCAGGCCTCCATTCCATCCACCGTCTTCAAGGACAAAGACAAAGCTCACACTGCCACAATATTTTTCATACAAACTTTAATTTACGCATCTATCAAAATGTTTCAAGAGGACAATCTAATACTACATACTCTCCGGCTCTTCCATGATGACTGCAGACAGTGAGGGTAAATGGCAGGTTGTGTGACAGAGCAGTAAAACCATATTGTAGCTCTCAGTCTCCAGTCACAGCGACGGCTCTTTTGTAATGAGGATATAGGGTTGAGTCGCCCTGTGACCTTTCTGGTGAGCATGGGGTCCAGATGGATTCCCAGGGCTACTGGAGAGATCGGCTATCCTAGCACTCCTCTTTTCAACCCCCCACCCCCTTTTCCTTCCCTCTCTTTTTCTCCTTCAGCAATAACATCATCCATTCCCATCAGCTCCAACACGTGAGCAAGCTCAGCTCAAGAGGCAAATGTCAATGGCTATCAGACGGCTGAAAAAGGTCAGGAGTTCAGATGGGGAGCAAATGCGCGCGTGTGTGGGTGGGCGGATAGGCATATCACATGTGCTGGTAGATGAATATGTGGATATTTTTCATGTGAATCGCACCAGCGGGAAATTATAACACTCGCCAATTTGATTCTGACAAAATAGTGGCACATTCCAACCAGAGGGGGAATCTAATGAGCCTAAGAGTGATTTATTCATTCCCTCCAAGTCCCCGAGTGCACAACTAAAAGCATGAAATGGATTAAATAAATACAATTAATAAGGAAAATCAAACAATTCACTGTGCTGAGGCATAATTACCCTAACCACAGCCATCAGCCTTCTTTATTTCTGTTCAGTAATAGCAATGAAATTGATTAGACCTCAATGCCAGTAGAGTGCTCATTGTGAACTCTGTAACCGTGGATTATACATTAACATAATCACCTGACAGAGGGAAATGCCCTCTATTACAATACATCACATGTTCCCAACACTTGTATAATAACACCAGAAACATTTTATAAGCAGTTTTGTAGTCCAAAGTAACACCAAAGACATGGAGTCTGTAATGGTCTGCGATTCTCTTATCCCATGAACAGTCACAGATTATTATCTATAAAAGGAAGATGGCCATCATCTCATCTTGATCATTACCGACAGACTTAATTGAACAATGAGAGGACACAATTCTCCTCTCTGTCACTTCCTCCCTCCCTTCTTCGTCTCTCCTTTCTTTTGTGCACACTCTTGTATAATTCCCTCCCTGAAATGTGGGGCACTAAACCCAAAAAGGCAAGCCATAAAAAATGAATACGTATCATAAACAATTCTCAAGGTGTTTCCTGAATAATGAATGGAATTCTATGAATAAGCTTTTGTTTCAGGTATTGACAAAATTAATTTCTGCTGCTTTACTTCCTTTAGAGCTGGCTCATGCTTATATTGCCACAGTGCCTGCTGTTTGCAGACAACGGGAGTGTAAATAAACATGACGATTAAGCCACCCACTCATACGGGGAGACTCGAGGTGCACACGCGTGCAAACGCACGACACAAACATACACTTTGTGCACAAATGCAACCACTCATATAGGTGCACACAAACACACAGGAAAATCTACAGCTATTCACATTGGCAGACTACCCTGAGCACCCAGCCTGGCGCCCTGCGAGTGCTTTTAAATGAAAACATGTTTAATTAATGATGTTGAAGTATTCTGTCACAATTAGGAAGATTTACTGTCAAACAAGGCAGCAATGATGTCCCTGACAGCCATGATGAAAGTTTACCCCTCTTGCCTCTGACTGGCAGCTAGCAGCCAACGCTGGACTGGTTCCATTTCCCATTTTCCCATCAGTAAAGCAACGCAATACACTCTATAGCATGGTTCGCATGATTCCAGAGAGGGTCAGGTAGCGGCTGTGCTCTCTATTGATTATGTGGGCACACGTCATCTAGGGTTTCAGCAGTTAATAAATCAGCCCTACTCCTGACACAACACTGTTTGTGTGTGTATGTGTGTGTGCGCGCGCGCGTGTGTGTGTGTGGGCTTGTCATGGACCAGACAGCAGGAGCGAAAGCGACAGCCACATGATAATGTAACATCACCACCATTCATCCCTGCCACACAGCATTCTGAGACAAAACAACAACAACCTAGGAACCTGAAAAAAAAGCAGCGTGATTTACAGCAGACATGACAAGTATCACTAATACAAATCCTCTCCTCCCTGCTCCGTCAAGGAGCTCAGCATCATACTCTCATCTGCATTTGACACAAGTCCAATAAAGCAGCCTTCATAAGCACTGTTCCATATTTTACACTGAACCACACGACAGAGGTAAACTACAGTGCTAAGCAATGCCATTATCATTACTGAGAACACTAAATGAATATTATGTGGCATTATATCCAATTTACTGTATATGTGGTCATTTCTACTAAACTGAATCTGGGCTTCAATAATGAAAGAGCAATCATCATGAACATACTAATTGTAGCTCACTATAAAGTCTATGCCATGAAAATAACTGCTGCATTCTACATATTGTGTTATTCAAAATAGTCTTAAAATGTTCTTTACTGTATTTGTACTCAACTGTTACTGAAAGCTAAACCCGTGGTGTGTCCATGAACTCATGGGAAACTTAAAAAGGCCCAAAATGTTCTTTCCATCATTAGATAAGCTGCTAAAAGTAGCGTTGGTGATTAATTTCATATCCATTTTTTTAATTAAATAAAAAATTACTGCTGTGTTTTTATAGCTAAAGCCAGTGAGCTATGGAATAGAAGGTATGCACAGCAGCTTTTGGCCACAAACGGAGACCGTATTCAAGAAGGTTACAGCTAAAAAGATGTTGGATGCTGCATGAAGTGAGACCAGAATTAACACTGGTGTGGCTTTTGAACGATGGTGACCGTGTTTCTGCTGGACAGGAGTCAGCCAGTGTGCGTTGTATTGTGTTGTGTGTGTGTTGTGTGGAGTGGCTAAATTGAGCTTCCTCTTTCTGGTTTTCCCAGGAATGTCAACTATACTGTAAAATGAGTACTCCTTCAAATTAGCATTGTCAGTCTTACTATGGACAGATAAAAACAAAAAGAATCAACACCAATGCCCCAACTTATGCTAACTCAAGTAACATCACTTGAGGTAATTCATTGCTCTTAAAATAAGCCACATTTAATTTTGCCCCACACACTAAAGGTAAACCACAGTGCTTAACAATGCTGTTGACATTACTGAGAACATTAACACAACATTGTGTTGCATTATATAATAATTTACTTACCATATGTGGTCCTCCCTACTGGATTCAACCTGAACTTTATGCATGGTAATTATGAAATTGCTAATCACAACTGACAATGACATCTATGACATAAAAACCGTTATATTCTCAACACTGTGTTGTTAAATTGTCTTAAATGTTCTGCACTGTAAACTTAAAGATAGATTTGTGGTCTATCCATGAACTCATGGGAAACTTCTCAGGCCCAAAATGTTCTCTCCATCACCAGATAATGGGAAGCTGTACAGCCTCAGTACACAAGGGCATAGTCATAAAGTACCTCTAAAACAGCTTTATGTTTTATCAACCAACTCGAGTATTATGTGAAGAAAGGGGGCAGAGCTGGAGTGTTGCATCTGACACAGGGTGGTGGTGGTGGTGGGGGGGGGATACCAAGGACAAGGAAGAACACCAAAGAAATACTGGAGGGACAGGCAGTGATGAGGAAATGTGGATGGTACAGGCAAGGAGGGAAGAGTGATGGAGGGAGAATGAAAGGCGAAAAATAGAAATGGAATAGGAAAGCGAGGTGTCAATTAAAAAAATGAACCCCAGTGCATTTGGGAGGTGACAGCTGGTGGGAGACGAGCTGACAGGCATCACATTAGGCGGATTTGGTGGCCGCTCCCCTCATCCCCTCCTTTTTTTCCCCTCCTCTCCCTCTGTCTCTCTCCCTCTCTGGCTTTCTCCACCGGCGATCGGCAGTTTCTCATGCGACAGTAGCGGCGGTGGCAAACGAGGCAAGAACTCAGCTTGGTGTTTCTCAGAACAAGTTCCCCCTGCAGCTACTCCTAATAACGGTAATTATCGTCATCATCTGAGGCTTAAGCAGGCCAGTTTGAGGCCTGAGGGGCTGGCCTGATAACGAGGCAGACAGCACCAGAGGAGAAGGCCATGCCACCAATGCAGAAAGCTCCCATTTAAAAGCCTTCATTAAAATAATTCATTATTCAAAATAGATAATATATTAGCCCCCCAGCTGTCAGTCTTTCTTAATGTGTCTTAAAATATATATCTTCTTGATTGAACCAAACTCATGCTCAGCCCATGCAGTTCTAGTGGCTCCAGGCTGCATCAGAAACTACGGTGGCTGAATAACTGAAGAGAAGTCACAGTGGAGCACTGAGCTGGCAGAGAGACAAAGACCTATCTAAGGTACACAAATGACAGAACACTGCAAAGTTTAGATAAAGCTTGGGCAGGGCTTTGTATCGTTTCAGTATTTTTGAGGTACTTTGGCATTTATTTGACAGTGGACAGATGACAGAGAGGACCCTGGAATTGAAACCCAGATTACAGCTACATGATCAGCATCTTAAAGGGCTCAAATTCCTCAACAGAAGTGCTTGTCGGGTGGCCGAGCAGCTTCGGAAACTGCACACTTTCAATGCCAGGGAGGCTACGTCCAACAATTTCTGTAACTTTCCAAAGGCAACAATCTGACATTCACACTCGTTTCAGGCAGCAGTTAGTCGTATAAACACTTGCTTTCTGACATGCTGAGACAACATGTTGTATGAAGCAGTTCTTTTCAAGCACCCATTACTATGCTACTTTTTGCAAGCTTCTTCAAACAGCCAGTAAAATACTCTTCTCATTTGATAAAATTTTTCTACAAACTCATTTTTGACTAAGAATTTGACCAATCAATATCAGTTCCTGATAATACTTGATTATTAGTAGTATTACTACTTATTACTTGATTCTGCAGGCACCTTTCAATTGGTACTCAACAAGTATTGGAGTTCCATACCCAGCCCAAAGCTTAGGAGGTCAGAATTACAGTATTTATTCAATTTGCTTTTTTTTTTTTTTTTTTTTTTTAAAGCCTTCCTTAAGGTATCAAAATTTGTTATCTGCTTCCACAAATAAATGCCAGCCTCTAAACAAATGACAGCCAGTGCAGTGATGCTGTTCTGGGCAACAGTTGGTGAGGAGGTGACGTGTGAAGCGATCAGAGCCAGGAGGAGATGGTCCATGACAGTTAGCATTCTGCCCTAACTGTTGCCCTACAAGTCCTCCCTATGCACATGGACAAGACATGAAACAAGAGGTCTGGTAACACAATCCTCCTCAAGTCCCTGTGGTGTGTGTTCCTGTGCATGGCACATTTCATAAGGCTTCGCTCTTTGACTGGTGATGAGTTTATGCGAAGGTAATTAACAGTAATTAATCCTTAATTACAGCAATTAGCAGAGTCGCAGTAAATTAAGCCACATCTGGAAGCACGGAACAGGGCTAGTCAAGTAGGGGTGGCGTTTTTGACAAGGAGGGAGAGGCAGAGACCATGTGACTGAGATTGTTTAGGTCTACCTGGGATGTCCTAGTTGCTATCCGTGCTCCACACAGTCGTTTGGGGCTCTGTGATGTGAGCTCAGAGGCGGGCGATGAGGCAGGGTCTGATGAATAAAGAACGCTGAGAGAGGAGGTTCATTTCTGAACAAAACTGTTTCAGCTCAGGGAGAAAAGATCACTTACGCTACCATGCAAGGACACCCGCCATATGGCTGCTCATAGATATAGACTCATAGCGCTCACGGTTCTGCCTCACTGTGCTCGGCTTCTCTCGACAGCATGTGAACATGCGTTTTACACAACATCACTAGAAAGCAGAGCTGGCTTGCTGCTTGCCCCTTTGGAAGAACAAAAGTACAGCCACTAAATTCATCATTACTATCCTGTATGGAGTCCAAGCAGTCCCATGGTTCTGTACTATCCTCCACTATTGAAAAAACATTCTGAGTGGTTACTTAGATTATCCCATGTTGCATTTCACCTCCACTGGGAGCAATATCTTCCATGATGACACTACTTCTCTCTATAAAGCACAGGCAGTCATGGAGTGCTTAGAATAGCATGATAATAATGTTAGCCATATGCTGTTGCCTCTTCTTGTCTTTACTATCTTTAAATACGATCCAAACTGAGCATCTGTGTATTTACAGGTGAAGGTGTTAAGTCAGAAAGTAAATATCCTAGACAAAGAGAATGAACTGACAGCATTCTTGTGTTCTAAGCTGTAATGCTTTTCAACATTACCTCCTTTTTGCAAAGATTTTATCAGTTAAATCAGTGGCAGTTTTTGTTATTTATTTTTAAGCTTCTTTCATTTCTAAGCAGTTGTACAGCAGAGGCCACAAGCTCTCAACAAGTTCATATCATACTTCCACAAAATTACAAAGGACTTTTCTGTTGTCCCATGACAAACCATGACAACACTAAAAAAGATCAGTATACTGACAATGTGGTAGAGAATGACATTACAGAGCTTTAACAGGGCTGCAACGGGTAATTTTAATCCAGGACTGTGGCTCTCAAATATTTCGGTCAATCTGCAGGTCATCCTCCCAAATGAATAGTTGTTCTGGCTATAACATTTCACCAAAAAAAATTGAGAAAAATGGTCATTATAAATTGTAATAAATACATTTAAATTGCTTATTTTAGCCAACCAAATCTCCAAAATACAAAGATGTTTAATTGACAATATAACAAAGAAAAGTATCAATCCTCACATTTATGAAGCTAGAACCATTATTTCAGTGGTATTAATAGTTTGGGTAAATTCATTTTTGAAACAGTAGAACAGCAAAAATCTTTACATTTGTGTAGTGAAACCAGCAAATGTTTGTCATTTTTACTTTATTACTAACTTAGCTGATTAATTACGTAGCTGTAACGGAGCAGCTCCATTTCATACACTCTGAGCTACATGGTCAAATATTCTTGTTAACATCTGCTTGTAACCTGCTCGGAGCACACATTGGTGATGAATTTTTGGATCCCCCCGCCCTAAAAAAAAAATCAGTGGTAGAAATTTTTGCATAAACAAAACAGAGTATTTAAATTAAATGCCTCACCCAACACTACCAGAACTGCTCTAATGTAGGTATGATGCAAATAATATCTGACTAGATGAGAAGCTGCAGCTTCTACTTCATTGGGAGCAAAATCAAAACAATGATTCACCATGATGCTGAATGAACTCATGTGTGTTTTGTTGTGTGTGTGTCTGTTGGAGAGGTCAACTTGGGACAAAGGTTCAGAACCTTTACAATAAATGTGATGATGCAATGGCTGTATGGAAAGAGAGAGGCACAGAGAAACACAGAGGCAGAGAGGGAGTGTGTTTACAGCAGAGGTAGTGGTCCAGGCAGTCTAAGTGGCCTGGCTGGCAGGCGTACCACACCACTAGCGGATAAAGCCTAGTCATTAATCACGGGCCTGTGGGATTGTCCCACTGTAACAGAATACTGGGTCAGAGGGAGCTCCTGCTGTCAATCAGCACTGAAATGTGTGCGTGTCTGAGCAGAGTGGGACCGTAAGTGGGGGAGTGTATTTTTGATGAGAATGTGTCATTTTGCCTCCAGCTACAAAAAGCATATAATACTTAGGAATTAATACATTAATGGAAACACCAGTGTGCAAGTGTTAGATGTCATTTACATGAAAAACATATCGAGTGATCCAGTGGGAACGAAAGCAATATTTTCTGCTCTAAAAGTTGAAGCTTGATTTTAAAAAATAAAGACAATGCTGATCTATGGAAATGGAGAAAACCAATATAAAATGCAGACAGCCCTGTGGTATCAGCAGCACTCATCAGTATCCCATTCAAATGAGAGGCGTGTGTATGACATGGGTCTGCTGAATTCAGTTTTTCACAGGTTCACATACTGTCATCACCATTCACAAACACAAAGACATTTAACTTGCTGACACATTGAGATTGGAAACCAGTATGGGTCTAACCCGGGTCACTGTGTTGATCTCCTGAGAACATTCTTCTGCCAATGCACCCTATACACGTAGGACTACATGTATATATGTACACATGCAGCTGGTGTGATGACTACAACACACCAAGTCTTTGAGCAGGGAGGTCGGAGAACCTGTGTCAACTATGAAAAACAGAACAACTCAGCAACACAGAGGTTTTCCATCAGATACATGAAAATGCAGCTGTGCAGTTTGTTTTTATAAACCCCTGATCACTGCTGTACTCGCTGCTCTTCTGCAGCTGTATTCAAAGGACATGCAGCACTTGCATTGATGCTGTGGTCAGCTCTGCCAATATAGTGAAGTGTACATGTACAGTACTGTGCAGACAGGATGTACCTGCCCTACTCTGCTGAAAGATCAATAAAACACTATATCTACTATGCGGCTATAAAAAGAATTCAGTGACATGTAAAACTTCAAAAAAGCTCGAACTGCAGCATTATCAAATGAAATCACCTCACCTATATTTATGTACAGCTGCTGTGCCATATCTTGGCTAATGCCAGTGGTGTAACCCATATTTCCCATCCCATTCCATACTGATTTGTATGCAGACTTTTAAAAAATGTTGAACGTTTGCTTTGCAAGCTGAATATCCTAACGTTGTCTTCAGGGGTTGAACCTGTGCAGATGGCACTGAGACACTGAAAAGAAGAAGTAGTGCTGGTACAGAGCCACAGTGTGCAGCACAACATCCAGCAGTCAGACAGCTGTAACCATGGAAACAGCGTCAAATGCTCCATCAGGAGTCCATTCATTCATTTTAACCAGTTCATCAAGTGGTGCTGAGAGCAAAAGACTGCAGAGCCATGTCAACAAAGATGATCATCCAAACACTGTAATTGTTTTTTTTCTATTGTTGAAGTAAGATTTAAATATTTAGTTTTATAAATATACTACTGTACAACTTGCACGTTATTGCATGTACTTCTTTTTTTTTTGCAAAAAAATGATGGGAATTCAGAAAAACATGCTCTTTAAAAGAACTGTAATTGTTTCTTCCTACTTTAGTACCCTGGTACAAAGTTACAACACCAAGACAAGCTCATTTTAAATAGTACATCTCTACCTGAAAACCATCAACTCTTTTAGAAACTGAAATATAAAAAAACAAACAAACAACAGATATAAAAACAAACAAAAGAAATTCACCTTGAAACTCAGAGGATGCTTTTCTTCCCCTGCAGCACTGCATCTTTTCCCACTGTACATCTCTACTTAAAAAACACATATATATGTGCGAATGTGTATCTGTATTATGTGTATGAGCCGTTGATACATACATCTGGGTATTAGCACACACATCCATGTTTGTTACATTATTTGAGTACAAACAACACGAACAAACCAACAACAGATCAGACCAACAGAGAAGCAACCTGCTTCCTTTTGTCTCATTCACATGTTTTGTAATAAGTAATAATGTAAATAATAAAAATGTAATGAGTCAAAGTTGTTAACTTTTAAATTATGGTTGCCGATGAATTGTAGCCCTAATTTAACTTTCCTGCACAGAGAGATGACAGTATGGTTACCCTATTAAAACTATTTGGCAACAAATGACTATCTTCTTTTTGCCATAGTATTTTAGCATCATCAGGTTTACAGTATATGAATTTAGCCTAATAATACATTGTAGGCTTCCACTTCCTAAACTGGATTGAGCTGCAGCTCACTCCCGGCCCCCTGGGTGAGACAGCAGTCGTATTCTGTCGGTCAGCCTCTACACACCTGCATCCCCAGCTGGACCTCTAATCCCACCCCCACCTTCTCCCTCCCTTCCCCCAGCTCTACAGCGCTCTACTCCCAGCTGCCTGGGCTATTTATAGGCCCTGTTTCATTTCCACACCTGCAGGGAGGCTGAGTTGTCACAGTGGGCCCACAGAGCCTCTCTGGAATACTGCATGGGAATGAAAATGCACCTTGCTGATGCAGGAACTTATTCTTGTCACTCTCTCCCTGTGGACTCACATGATGCTATTTTGTTGTGGATGTGCAGTGCAGTATGTGGTGCAAAGATAACACATAAAAAAGAATCCATGTAAATAAGAATCCCTGGTGAGGAGTGTGAGGTTTATTGACATGAATCACACTTCCTGTATAATCACACTGGCGAGAAGTGTTATCAGTGCATGCCCTCGCAGCAGTCTGCATGGACATTACTCTTGTACAAAGTAAACTAACTAGGTAATGCTAAGTGCAACAACACACCGAAGTTCCTATTTTGCTCCTACATTTCAGGGGTTTTTTTTTCTGTCATGCTTTTCTCTCTGGATGTAGTGGGCTGAGGATCCAGTCAGCGGATTACATTATCAGTCTGACCTAGTTGCCAGCTATCTCCTGAGACCTGAGGAGCCTGGCTTTCTGCACAGCCTTCCGCTGCTACAACACGCACACTGTGTAACTTTAATTTATCAGGGGGAAGAGGAGGGAGAAATGTGACAGGTTGACAGTTCTCTTTGCCTGCCACTCTGAGCACTCCCTCTCCCCACAGTGAGCTGGTTAAGGGTCCTTGCTATAGAACAGTGCATTACTGAGAGTGACTTTTATTCAGTGCTGGAAACTCATCACCAAACCCCCTTATTAATGTATACACTGAAGGCAAGGGTTGCAGACAATGATGTGATTCACACTGTGGGAAAAGGAGCTGAATTTCAGTATTTTCTTCCTTGATTGAAATATCAAAAAAAAAAAAAAAAAAAAAATCAAATACAGCATTGTTCATGCTCATACTTACTTGTCTCCAGCTGTGGTAGAAGTATTCAGGACATACACTTACATAAAAGTAACAACACCACCATATAAAAATACTGCATTACCAGTAGAAGTCCTGAGAATTTTACTTAATTATAAGCAGTGGTGAAAGAAGTACTCAGATACTTTATGTAAGTATAAGAAGCAATACCACAGTGTAAAAATGCTCTGTTACAAGTAAAAATCCTGCATTCAAAATGTTACTTAAATAAAAGTCCAAAGTATTAGCATCAAAACATACTTAGAGTAATAAAAGTTAAAGTACTTTTTATGAAGAATGGCACGTTTAACACTATCATATCACTGAATTGTAACTACGGATGCTTTATTGTGTACATCACATTTAATGTTGCAGCTGGTAAAGGAGGTGCTAGTTTTAATTTGAAGTACTTTACATCCTGTTGAGTAGCATGTGAATTTTCCACCAGAGATCAGTAAAGTCTTACAATTATACTGTAATTTTTGTTGATCTGGTTTTGAAAAGTAACTAGTAACTAAAGTTATAAAATCTCTGTAGTGGAGTAAAAAGTAAAGTACTCTATTTGTAGTGAAGTCAAAAGTATGATGTAGCACAAAATGAAAATAGTAAGAAGTACAGAAACCTCAAAATTGTACTTACATGCAGAACCTGAGTAAATGTACTTAGTTACTTTCTACCATTGATTATAATAACAGAAATATTATAAACACATTTTAGGCTACTTAATATATTTTCAAAAAAGCACTTATTATACAGAATGGGCCTTTCACTGTCAGATTACTGTACTATTGTTACTGTTGATGTGCTAACATTTAAACAATAATTAACTCTTGTAAGTAGAGTTTTTTTTAGCTGATTTTTAATACTGTTGGGTTTAACAGTTTATTCTATGACAATGCTTCCTGTTTTATAAACTTATTATAGGTTTACTATGCTACTATAGCTGTTAAACATACAAAGTGCTATATTTTCCTGTGAAATGTTGTAGAGCAGAAGCACAAAGTAATAAGGCCTGTACTTGAATAAAGGCCTTTACTTATACTGGTCATACTAGAAGAATTATGATAGTATTATAAAACAGTGCACCAGTAGGGTATTTTCATATTTCCTTAAGAATACGGCCTCCATCCTGGGCAACTGGTGTTCACTTTTTTTCATCAAATCAATCATGTAGCAATTAGTCAAGAAAGGGAATTATTTAGGCATTCAAAAGAAACAATTTGGAGCCTGTTATTCGAAAAGCACAAAGGACTTAAAATCACAAAGGAGTTTGCAGTAGCAGAATTAAAGTCATGACACACTCATTCATGTGAAAGGCAGTGCGATGGCAATATACTCTGAGAACAAAAGACTGAACTAATCAGCAGGCAGATTAAAAAATTAAAATGGAGTTTGCAACAAAGGGAGCGCTGACGTCCAGAAAAGCAAAAGAACAGATGAGAGTAGAACAGATTCTGTACAACTCCAGAAAATAAAACCTTGGAGGAGGAATGAAGAATGGATTCAGGAGAGAGAATATTTATTTATGCCCCTCACTGAGTGTGTGGTGATGATCAGCCAAACAGCAAAATATGCTGAACTAATTTTTCACTTGTTAACAGTCACTGTCTCTACTGTCTTGAATCTGACAGTTTAGGTTGAACATCAACATTTCACACACCGTATTTAGGCTGAGCAGAAACGTACATACAAACCAGAGATATAGGTGAAACACTACTTTTTGGGTCATGACTGCTTCTCCCAGACTGAGGGGGAAAAAGCTTATATGGTTTTTCTGTAAAAATCTAGGGGGTGGAGGTGGTGAAAGATGTGTGGCTGCCAGATTAGGCTACAGCCTGTGCCAAGGTTATAAACAGGCTGTTATCAGGCTTCCAAACAGAATAATCCTCCCTGTATCAGCGCCCAAACATATGGGGCCACACAAAGCAGCAGCAGCCCCTGACAGACACCCCCTTTTAATTACACAGAGGAGGGGGGCAGGACCTTTCTCCCTGTGCCTTTCCCTTTTCTGCTTTAGCTTCTCTCTGTCTGTCTGTCTAGGAAATACACTGTTTTAAGGAGGAAGCACATCATCTTGTATCTCATTAACATTACAGACATTGAATAAGAGCCGAAACAACAGGCAAATTGAACTACTACAATTTTGATAAGTTATTGTAGTTTTTCATTCTCTACAATTTCATCTCCTAAACTGTGATCTCAAATATGTGGCTTTTTTTTGATCATATGTGGTAGTAAACTGAAAATCTTTGGGTCTGAATGGATGACCAGACATTAGGTGTGCTTTAGGAAATTGTGTTGAATGTTTCAACATTTTCTTTTCTGACATCTTAACAACAAACAACAAAAGATTAAATAAACAGAGTTTTATCAATAATATAAATAATCACTCTACAATTTGCTGGGTATTTTCCTAATTTGTAGACTAATAAATTGTAAGAATAACTAATAATAAAAACCCCACAGCTCTATTTATAATCCTGGACTGCCATTCTACAAGATTCCCCTCAATGACAGCATGTATGTGGTATTTTTGGATATTATTAAAAAAACTGTGATGGGCACCTTTCAATATTAGTTGCATTTTCTGTTGAAAAATATATTAAAAAAGTAAGAGACATGTACTCTAAAATAAACCTTTATTTACAAATTATTGGAACTAACAAAACCATGTCAATATGTTCCAGTCAGGTCTCAGTCGCTGGGGGACTCTCCTCCCAACTGAAAGCAATAAATTTCTTGATATTTTATATACCGAGTACAGATTTTAAAGTCTTGTTCAATAAAGTTTAAATGTCACAATGGTGTAATAATGGGGATCATATAAATGCTGGGCTTGGAAAAGCTATGCAAAAATGATGGCGTCCCTTTCCGCTTGTGTAATAAAGTTTTATTTGGCTGAATCGGCCAATAAACGTGGGCTTTGAAGGTTGTCAATGGGGAGTAATTGGTGTGTTTTACAGGAGCAATCATATTTCTCTGAAGCTTTTTTCATAAGGCGTGAATGACTCTTGACAGCGACACAAGGAGAATCTTCTTGTTAGGGATGTGAGTTCCACACCACCCTTCAACTACTGTATAACAGCAGGGCATATAAAAACTGAGGTGAAAACACATCTGCAAAACCAATACACAGCAGGTAAATGGCACCACAAGATAAATATGCAGCTCCGGTCATCAGTGCTGCAAACCCCTTCGTTGGGATTTTACATGAACGGTCAGTGATACACAATAACAGTCCAGCAGCAGCAGCAGAGCCCATTTCACACCCCCAGACAACGGACAGAGTGTAGACCTTAATGACGTCCAATCTTCCCTGTCAAGCCAGGCTGGAGGCTCACTGGGGCAAAAATCGACCGACAGCTCAGAGTGCTGTTAACCGGCTTTGAAGACTCCTTCTGATGCACAAATGCACCTTTATAGGCAGCAAAAAGCATGCTATCGCTCTCTTTCCCCAAAATTAAAGATTAGACATTCATGGTCCATAAAGGAAAACAAATACAGATTCCCAAACCTTCTCCCACACGGTGGCCTGAAGCTTGAAATGCTGGCTTTTTAAAATACAACTTTTGGTCTGAAGGCAATTTTTGTTTTGATAAAAATCGCAGATATAAGGTGTTTCATCATGCCTACTGTAGTAGGACATAAAAGTCAACCTCTGTAATGATTCGTAAACAGAGACCAAAGACAATTACCATCTCGAGGAAAATAAAAGGAGGTATCTGTATTTTGCCATTGACAATTCGCTTTGAGATCTGAAGGTCTTTTCATCTACGTGCTTTTCAAACGATCTCTGTCTGAAGTCAGTTTCTTTTTTGATTAAGACTGAACTATAAAGATGTGTTGCATTGACATTTGTAAGACATAAAATTTATGACTACCGCCATGATCTTTTTAATCAATCAAAGTCAAGCATCACCTTGATAAAACAAAGCAGTAGTTCTTTAAATCACCTGAAGATCTCAAAGGTTCCTTAAAAAAAGACAACACATTAAATAAAAACAAAGAAGAAGTCAAGGAGTTTTGTTTTTGTCATCAGGTTTAGGCGAGCTCTTTGATTTGCTTTCACAGCTGGAGAAGCATTTGGTAAGGAAATATCTGAGTGCAGCTGTAAGCCAGAGTGTCAGTGCCTATCCATACCGGTAGGTAAGGCCCAAAATAATAATCAAACACTCCTGCCTCTTTGGAGCAACGCTGCCAGCACCACAGAAAAACAGACAGACAAACACAATGAGTATCTCCACAGCCCTGCTCTGACAGGAGACGCTGGCAGAGTCGGGGTAAACGGACGGTGCGCTGCGGCACGGCAGCCCCTAATGATCTCCCCTCTGTTTCAGCGGACTGAGAAAAGCCATTACCTCCCGCCACATTACCCTGCCATCCCTCACATGGTGGATGACTCCTCTCTCCCATGAGTACCTTGCTGCAGTCAGGGCTGGCAGTGCTCACCTTCTTACCGCCTCCTCCTCAACCCCGTCCACCCTCCTCCCTCTGAGACCCCCAGCTCTATACATCACATTTAACACTTTGACACTAACAGTCTATAATGTTTCTATTCTACAAAATCACTCTGCCAACTCCAGGATAGCAGAGCAGAGTCTGAGGAAAATAAATACCACTCTCAGCCGTTGGCAGTAAATTCTAAAGGAAAAAGAAAAGTACAAAAAGAGCCTCTTATACACTCCTCCTCTTCACCCAGCATAGAAGAGGTCCTCTGGCTGCAGTGGAACTGAAGGATCATTTCAATAGATACATGTTACAGCTTCTACTGACAGCACCAGCTCACACTTTACATGGAGGATTGCCAAAGTTGCATAGAGCAGCCACAGAACCATATTTTCAGACACATCAACACTCCATGAGAGCACTTTATAGCTGTATGAGAGAAACATTTCACTACATTAAATTATTAAAATAAAAAAAAATGGCATGAATAACTAAAACCAGCCTGAATAAGTGATGTGATAAGACAGACTTGATGCATGACCTTTGAAAGTGTCTCACTGTGTCAGCAGACGAAAAGAGAGGGACGTACTTTAAGGACTAAATGACCAAATAGTGGCTAAATTGTAGAAAAAGAAAAAGAATAGAACATTTTTTAAAAGGCTATAAATGAAACATGCCAGGAAAGATTAGTCTAGTCAAAAACAAAGAAGAAACAATAAACAGAAAGTTCTCACACCTCATTACATTACAATTTGTTTCTTTTGTCTCCCTCTTTAATATAAGTGTTTACTTGGGCAAAATCCAATCATTTCATTCTCTCACAGCGTATTTCATGTATATAAACAAACATTTGCTCGACCTCACTGGAGTATTAGCTTTAATGTATCGTCAGCAAGCTCGGCTTTGAGAGGGCATTAATTTCAATTCGCCGATTTAAACACTCCAGTTTGTCGCAATCCTTCATCGCAGTATGCCACCAAGTCAACACACACAATGGGCCTATTTTTCAATCTAATGGCAGAGCCTTCTCGCCATTAGAGAAAAAACACTGCCTTTGAACAAGCCACTCAAAATGTAAACCTGCATTTCAGAATGAATTTGAATAATTAATTGAAAGTTAAAACAGACATGAACCCCAAGAAACAGGCTGGCAACGGCAGCTTGGATATATATTTTTGTTACCCTGAGGCCAAAAGATCTCTCATCTCAGAAAGCTGGAAAATCTAGTCTTTGAGGATAGAGTGTGTAATCTCTCGTGAATCTAATGAAACAAAGTAAAAGATAATGCCACATTTCATCACATCGGCGGCAGAGAGCTTCCTCTGGCTTGCCCTTGAGGTGGCAGGAATCCATAATCTGAGGAAATCACTCTTTTTATGTAGTTGAGGTATCACAAGCCGCTGTTTGACCCGACTCTCAAGACAGCTGATTTATGAGCAGATCTGAGACTTCAAGCCAAAAGTCTACACCTCTCCTTCAATGATTTATTTTTAAGAAATCAGTTTTCTGGGAAAAAAACAACCTATTAGGAGTCTAACCACTGTCAGCATAAAAAAACATAGATAGAAAATGGCCCTTCATTTAATAAACTACAAACACAGTGACAAAACAAGCCACAAATACATAGTATATCAAGCATCAATGTATATTAGACAATGGATAAGACATTCTTGTCACCAAATGTTATTGCAACATTGCATATTTACAGCCTTTAATTTCTCATTTACGTCAAAATCACACATTTATGGAAGCCACCTCTCCTCCTGACTTGTCCTTGGCTCTTTCCTCTGCAGTGAGCTTGTCTTTACTATTTAATTAAGCCACTACGGCCATTACATTAATAATTGAGTGTGAGAGGAGACCCAGGGCAGCCGCAGGCTCTGGCGCGTTGGGCTTCCTGGTGAGGAGTGTATTAAAAATGTGTGTGTTTATGTCCCCAGGGCGTCTGTCCTGGCTGCATAAAATTGAATTGGTTATATCTAATATATCATCCCCTAAGGGTGGCTGGCTGGGTGGGTGGGGAGAGGAAGGGAGAGCTGGGATGGTCGCATCCTGCCGGCAGGGAATGAGTCCGATCTTAGAGATTCAGAGAGACGCATGAGGCCGTGACGTTAATGTCCCTTAGAATCAAATCGATGGCTGTCCGACTCCTCAGCGTACATGGCCTTAAGCTAGGAGCCCAAGACAAGCTCAGAACCAGATTAAACCCACTCGTTACCACAGTCTTTGTTCACTTCTGGTGTCTGGTGATGCATTCAGTGCATCAGTGAGAATGGGTGGAGGATTTCATATGAAAACAGATTACAACCACATACCAAATACAGGCAAGAAAGAAGCATTCATACAGATACTAAGAGGATGAATGCTGGTGACAATGTGAGTGTCTGAATGTAGAAAAACATCACTCATGATCCCTCCTTTGGGGCTGCCTGGAAATACACTCTCCCTCGCTGTCTTTCCTCACCTCTCCTCTTATCTGCCTCTCCCACCATCCCCCACTCCACCTCCACATTCAGCCAGCTCCATGGCTTTATCCATCTCTGCACCTTTAAGGCCTCCAGACTCCAGAGGAATGAGCATTTTAACACCACCATTAAGGTCAGGGCCTAAATTATTGATCTGCCACCTCTATCAGCATAACGGTCACGTAGCCAGTATCACAATCTAACCCTGCCGCCCTCGGCCAGCTCGATGCAGCTCCCTCAATTAGAGAGAGATTCTCATTACAAAGAAAGACAGCGAGAGCAAGAGGGAAATTAGAGGGAGAAAGAGAGCGAGAGAGGTCCATTTCATATGAGAAAAAAGGGGGACAGCAGGCATTCTTTACACCCACGCTCCTCCCTCCAATCCACCTCCTCCTCCCCCTTGAATTCGCCCATCATCTCCCCAGACAAGACCCAAAGATGACAGGTCTTATCCTCACCAAAATGCGGGCGATAAGGCAGCTGTAAAAGAATAATAAAAGAATAATGCATAGAGGATGAAAGAGGAAAGTAGACAGGGAGTGGGGCAGAGAGAGGGAGGCAGGAGGGGGCAGCAACATAAATAAAGATGCGGCACAGTTGGGCTGGATCTCCTAATGAATTCGGAAGGTCCTGGATCAATAACATCAGCACATCACAAATGCCAAAGGAGCTTTCGACTTTGAGCTCAGCTTGAAGAAAAACAGACATTTACCGCATGCTTCTGCTCTGCGAAAATGGCTGAAAAATGACAGAATGAATCAAAAATTGTCTTTGCAGATTGAATGAAATGGCAAAGATCGTGTTTGTGTGTGATGCAGCAGCAGCGAGGAGCATCCGGAAGCAGGAAGCAGCCTTGATGCTTGGTAATGGTTGATTTCCACCTAGGAGATGCGGCGATAGGGGCCGTGCTATCAGTGCTATTAGCGATACTGATGACAGATGGTTTCTTTGTCTCTATTCAGATTTATTTTCACAGCTGTCTGAGGAAAAAAAAAACACTGAGTACATCATTACCCAGTACAAACAGCCTGAAATGAAACAACCCCTGACACGATGGTCAAACTGTTTGCTGAAGATCTATGGGTGAAAAAAATTGGAGAATGTCTTAGAAAATGTTTTGGCAAAGAGTCTGATAGAAGTGGATCAAAGCAGACATTTAACTTGGGTCTCGGAAAACGTGCCCTCTCTCCCCATTCGCTCATACACAATCATGGCCTAATGGCATTCCATTAACATAATTGCCAACATAACTAGTGTTCCGTGTCTGAGAGCCATTCCCTGACTACACGAGAAAAAAAACAGAGAGATGAGAAGAGATGAAATTGAGCCAAACTGGGACCATCCCCAAAATCATATTGTGGGTGTTCAAGCTGGATCCCCCCTCCTCCTCACCCGCTTTTCAAAACTACAGTGCTTTGTAGAGACCCCCTGGGAAGACTCTGGCATCTCAAGGAATGTGATGCCAGTGTGTGTATGTGTGTTTGTGTGTGAGGGTACATGTTTGTATGCAGCACAGATAGCGGGTGGAAGCGCAGAGCTTCCTGCACATCTTGGTAGCTGCCTCAGCGTTCAAAGATTGGACCCCGACACATGCCTCACACCAAACACAACCTGCCAGGCAAAATGAAATTCCCATTATTTTTAATTAATCCCTAATTAAAATATATTACTCCACAGATTCCACAAATCTCTCTTAATATGCAAATGTGGCTAATTCAAGGATATTTACATATCATTAATTAAGGCAGGCACATTCTCTTAGTCTAATGAGCTGTGGCCTGGGTCTGCCAAGGAAAACTAAACGTCGGGCTCAGGAGTGAGTAAGCACAGCCACGCGGGGG
>NW_018127908.1:1988618-1994468 GCF_001952655.1 Monopterus albus | reverse complement strand
GCGGCGCACCGGGGGGGGGGGGGGGGGGGCGCCTGCCTCTCTGTTGAGTCAGGACTATGAGCCGTTAACGCTGGGGCGAAGCAGACAACAATAACAACTCTGCTAGGCTCACAGAAAAATCCACCCTGAAACACTTTAACATCATTAAAAACTGCTCCCGGTGATGTAGCTTTGCATCTTTGTGCCTATTTGACTGGGCAGTGTGTTTTTCTCACTCCTGAGGATCACCAGCCAAATGAAGAGGACGTGGCATCATGCAGCGGGGTCTCCTGCAGAGCTATGAAGGAGTATGATACTGTATGTTCTCACACTCACTGTCACTGTTACTTTGCTCACCTACTGTACATGCAACAAGTGCATGTCCTCCTCTCTGGAGTCACAAGCAAAAACAAAGCTAGATGAACTAAACTGCAGTTAAGCATTTACTATCTAATTTCCCCCTTTTATTTCCTTTTAAGCACTTTTAATTTTTGCTATATTATTTTATTCTACACTCTTTAACAGTATCATTCATATTCTGTATCTGCTGCTGATTCATTTTTTTTATGCCTATACTATTCCATTATATATTCTTTATGTCTTGTCCATCGTCCCACCCACGTCCATCCAAAATTCAGCCTGGCGTATTTGTATCATTTGAAACTTTGAGATGAACAAAACCGAGGTCCTCAGAGTGAGCAGAGTGAATTCTGCAGCAGTTGTAAAACAACTGACTCTTCTCTGGATTTCTCTGTTTACATTAATAACCCTGTTGTTTTTAAGCTTCTCAAAACTCACTGATGTTTGTAGTTTTTCTTATTTTTAGTTTGATTTATTTGTTTTGATTATTTTAATGTGACACACTCGAGTATTTTAGTTTTATACTACTTGCAGAGTATTTCTTCTGTACAGCTGTTCATTGGGAACTATAGTTTTTTGACAGCTATATTTACTGGCTGCTTTAGCAACTGAAGATGTACAAAACCTATAACAAGTTTATAAAATGCAATGCATTGTTTGGTAGTAAACCAATGATCCTCAGCCTGGGAATCAGTAGCCCCGTAGTGGGTTAGAAGAAAACTCTGAGGGGTTGTATGATAATAAATATGATGTTCTGCTTCATAAATTCAGATTCATGTTTTTCTAATCTTTGCTTATTCTTTGTGAAATACTGTATGAATCACTGGATCCTTTTTTGGTTGCTAATAATTATTCAAATGATACAACTGAGAAAGGAAAAATGAGAAAATGTGTGGAGCTGCTCACAACTTATTTACATATGCAACATGTGCTGTGAGGTTACAAGGAGACAGACTGCTTCATTAGAGGGTTTACAGGTCCACCAGGTCTGGGTGCAGTATATTAAACTACCTAACACCATATAAAATAGATACAATTAACTGCACCTGGACCAGCTGCAAAATGAAAATGCTGAGTACATGTTAATGCATCAGCAGTAGTAATAATCCTACATATAATTGATTCTCATACAACATGGAGAGAGGGCCATTCTGTTGCAAAATGTGTACTTGTGATTCTTAAAATGTCTGGCTACTTCTGTACTTTTACTTAAAAGTTCGATTGCCTGATTAGTCCTTGTAAATAGGTAAATATATTATGTTAACATTTTATGTAAAGGACCTATAGATCTATATAAAGATCTAATACCTCTCCCACTGCTGCACTTACAGTACATGATACTGCATGCGGAGGTGAGAAGTAACGATCAGTACGAGTACTTTGTCACTGTATTTAAGTACATTTTTCAGGAATCTGTACTCTGAGTTTTTATTGTTCCTGACAGCTTTTTACTTTTACTCCCTACAATTTAATGCTGTATCTGTACTTTATGCTCCTTACGTTTTCAACTCAGGCTTATGGAAATACTATGATGTGAGGTAGAAATGTCCTCTACTACTTTTTATTTTTATACTTTGATTGCATTTCCGAGCCTGAAGTTTTGTTTTTGTTTTTTACTCAAGTAAAGATTCTGAATCAGTACTTCTTCACCACTGCAGCATTAACATGTCAATACCTGCAGTACCAACTACATGATCTTTAAAGCAGATATGTGGAGTGCATCCAACCATTTTTGCATAGTTGTTACATGGATACTATTCATGAATATCGTGTTGCATTAGGTGATTTGAAGGAGAGTGAGGAATGAGGTGGGGTGAGATGTACCTTGCCCATCTCCTTGTTCTCCCTTTTTCCAGCTGCTCTAATTTGACACCTTGAGCATTGGAGGGGGGTAGGGTTAACTAGGTGGGGGAGTGCAAAGACACACCGGAATTCATTAAGAATCTCCCCTCAACCTCCCTCCAACGCTAATGACATCAAAGGTTAGCAGAGAGCAGACTAGCTGTGAAACAAGGAGAGCAGTGAGAAGAAGAAGAAAATCAGATGCACATGATATTAGAAATACTTAAAATAACCATATTTACAGTGTAAGCAAAAAAAAGGCAGACAATCTCACTGATTTGTCTGGTTTTTCTTGTCTGGTCTGAGTGTATTTCTACATCCTTTTAACATTCACATGAAATGAAAGAGGTTTCACAAACTGCCATTTTGGGTTTGACAGCACTAATGCAGTATGATAACATACCAACAACCAACTGCAGACCTTCAAAAAACCCATTTATGCCACACTTTGCAGGTAGGATGGAGTGCAATCAGACCTTTTTCAACACTGTGATTACCACGTACTGGCACAGTAATCTGTGGCTGAGGAATTGGCTGGCTAATGGCAGCTTCACATCAGCCATCTATAGGGACCTTGCAGACAAGTAAACTAGTAGTTGCAAGATATTGAAATGGCCAGTGCCACCTGGGATGAAAGCCCTTTAAAAAAGGGCATTAACAACTTATTTTCGTTCTCTAGAAGCAGCAGTGCGTGTACAATGAGCAGCTTTATCTTTGCACTCACTTAAAACACCAAACCCCTTGCTTTTCTTCACAGCCACTCTGATGAGGCTCCTGTTTGATTATAGAGCTGGTTGGGTGTGAGAGAGGGGCAAGGAAAAAAATTCCAAGTTCAATGAAACCCTTGCTGAAACACTGTCCCGAGACCTTTCAGACATTATTTCCATTTATCTACTAGTGACATTTTTCATGACGTACTCTCTGGCAAACTATCTCACTCATAAATCCAATTCAAGCCTATTACTGAAGAACTTTTAAAGCTATCCTTCATTAATGTTAATGGGGTTTTTAGTGGAGGCCAGTGGTGGTTAGGGCTACATGGCTGCTTTCCCAAGCTTGTTTAACAGGCTCCAGACAGAGATAGATGCTTCTTGCAGTCCGATAGGCTCCCCCAGCCATCCATCACCCAGAGGACCCACCCACATAGCTGACGTTCCATAACAAAGGGCAGGCAGGAAAGCTCCTGATTGACAGCTTTATGTGTGTGGAGGCTAGTCAGACAGCAGAGAGGAGACGCGGTATCTGTTTCTGGCCTCAAAATGAAAATGAGTTGTGAAGAACAGAACAAAATAATGAGTGAGCAGGGGAATCAATCAACATGCCAACATCTGAGATAAATGAGAGAATCAAAGAAACACACAAAAAACATCCCTAATGCTGCCGAGTAAAACTAATCAGGCAAATGAAGCTGCCCAAGCAATGTAAACTGTGAATGGGGACCAGTGTTAAGGCATAAACAGTTGTTATCATAAAGATTATTACCCTTACACATCCAGACTCACCGATTAGCACAATAAATAGCCATCTCCTAAAATATACGGCAGGAGCATGCATTGAACCCTGCTGCAACATGTAAATACAGCCACTACACGCTGTTCTGCAGTCACTACATTCCAGTTCACAAACATTAAAATCTATAATAATATAAAACATGTCCAAGCAGAAACTGCTTTGCTGCTCCCACAGCTGTAATCATTTAACGAGAGGCCACAGTTTCTCTCAGGGCTGTATATATTCTTGAAATGCAGACAAAAAGGCAGGGGGGAGGGGGAGGATGTTTCAGAAGAGACACACTAAATTTGGACAGTAAGTAGTATCACCCCGTCGGCGCGGTACACCGCACATTCGCAACGCCCCATTTAACCGCACACGGCGCTTCCCTCAACTGCCTTCATTTGCATACTTCAGCGGGGCTCTGACGGATGAAGACGGATGGGGCAAAATCAGCCTCACTGAAACAACTGTTTTATCAAGGTTAAACTATCCAAGAAGCTTTTAACCCTATGCCTTTATCACACTACAGCTCTCCCAATATCAATCTATCAATATGATCTTATCAGCAGGGAGGGGGCTGAAGATGCTCTTCATAAACTCAAGTAATAGGAACATAAAGGAATTTTATGTGTTTAGGGGAGGAGACTGCTAAACATGGTGCTGAAGGACATGTCCAATAAAACAAGGTGGTGCCAGCGGGCCAAATAAAATATAACAGAAGAAGAAGGAGAGCCGCTCGCCTTGTGGTGTGAGAGGTGTGCATGGAGTCACTGGGTCGTCAGTTCAGATCTTGTGAATGACTGGTGGAAGCATGAATAAGACCCTCCTTTAACAAGAAGACTCAGAGTGAACTTGAACACAGGACAGACATACACTATACTGGGCGCCTCCCACTTTTGAAACAAGTGTCTGTAGCATAGTGCTGCATGTCAGTCAGTCATAAAAAGACAATACATACAGACAAAAATGCATTTCAGGAGCAGAACTGAAATAGTTTAACCTCATCCAAGTTATATTTCAAAATAAAACTTGTTCAGAAGATCACAAATCATTCATGTCCAATAACTTTCTGCTACATATTTATTTTGCATAAACCAAACTGAAAAATCTTGTCCTTCCAGTCTTAACCGACACACTTGAATTCCTATAGTGAGGGCAGTAACGTGCAGCAGTTGTACTTCCACAGACTTCGCAGTACAGACAACCACACACTGGAACGCCAGCTCGTGTTTATACAGTATGCACGCGTATGTCGAGTAGTCAGCTACTGATGTCCAAATGTTGAGATTACACATAAAGAAAATCCTTTTACAAGCCCTCCAGCAAATTTCTACATTAAATTGTACTATTTCAATGTCACACCACTCACTTGTTGTCAGTGATTTACACCCACGTATACACATAAATACAACTTTAGTATGCGACTGATTTCCAGTGGGATTTCAGTCACTTCACACACACACACACACACACACACAAAACACAAGACCAGAGATGAAATTGACACTAATAAACAATATGAACAATGTGAGGCTTCCTGCTTTTTCGTTCATACTGAAACAAGGTGCTTCTGTTAATTTGTCCATATTAATTATGCAAGTGCCTAAAACATCTGTAGCAATACCAGAACCGCCTTGTAGCACGATGCCATCCAGAGTAAATACACAAATAAGTAAAACTTGCATGCTAATTTTGTTTGATTATTTATCCTGTGGCAGCACATAATGAAAACAAAAACCCCTACACTATGAAAATAACACCAACCTGACAGTGTCAACAAGCGCTCTGTGTTATATCCGTCACAAATTTTATATTTTTGCTACAGCATTTCAGCTGTTAATAGAGTCATGTTTAAGCCCTTTTAGAAACAGGTATTTGGTGTAGTAATACACAAAATACAATAATGGGCTCTACTTGATCACATTTCTGTTTTAATTCGAACTATATCCTCATCCACCCAACTCATCAGACACTTTTTCTGACACAGTACTGCTGATGTAAACAACAAACCATTACACAAAATGACAAACCATTGAAACCGCACATTTGTGCACATAAACTCACAAATCGTAAGAGCAAAGTACCTCCTAACTTTTGATCTCTGAAGGGTAAAAACTCTGTTAGAAGTGGCTTGGTAATAAATGAACAGAAGTATATAATTTGCTGATTATGCTC
>NW_018127908.1:1964470-1988552 GCF_001952655.1 Monopterus albus | reverse complement strand
AAGGCAAGCTGGCAGACAGAAGGCACAGAGGATACCCACAGCTTTCACTCTCTGGGTTGGGATACAGATATCTACAGTACAGGGAACCAGCAAAGAGGCATTACTGTGTTATCAATCCTCGGTGCCTTTACTGGGAAAACACCACATATTTCACCTTGTTAAAATCGAGACTATAAATTTTTCATTGTCACAGTGAAAAAATATAGTAGTCATAGACTGAGGCATTTTATATATACATAAAGTACCTTTTTACATATTAATAAGTGATCTGCCAAATAGTGGTTGAGAAAATCTACAGCTTCCCATGTGATTTCAGTTTAATTATATTTTTCATGACAAAATTAACAAAACTGTAAACTGATTCTAAAAAAGCTTTAAAAACAAATGGACTTCCATCACAAACCCTAATGGCAGTTTTGATTTGCCTTTTTTTTTACAGTACATGAATGCATTACTGCAAAGAAAACAAATAATTTGATCATTTAAACTGAGACTATAGTGTGTTTTGTGGGTATTTGCTCGATTCACATATGCAGAGGGTTTCCCTTTGCCTGAAAGAGCCAGCACTGCTTCAGAAGCAGATTTAAGTGCCCTTATCTGCCTCTCCAAGATGCTCTTCACTGCCAGGCAGCCAGGCCAAGTGCTGACCTGTGCTAACACTCACGCTCTCACCCCACTGTGCTAAACGCTACCTGCGGTGTCACATCTGCCCCGGGAAGTGATCCAAAGCTGCAACACCCCGTGTCTCTATAGGCCCTTTGGAATTAGCAGCAGCAATCTCAAGAGACTGCCTGCCTATTTGTGTCCCTCCAATACACACTCTGACACACACGCAGAAACAGTAGATACCACACACCACACGGAAGATTGCCAGCATGAGGCTGTTTGATTCTGCAGCCACAAAAACAACTCTTTGTGTGGCTAAATTTATCATTGCTCTCACAGTATTTGTGTCATTCTCTACAGTTCAATATCTTTTCTCTCTCTTTCTGTGAGTGTGTGTGTGTGTGTGTGTGTGTGTGTGTGCATTGTTCTCTGTCTGCGTCTTTTCCTCCCAGTGAAGGTGCTGAGGTTACCAAGGCTCATCTGTGCCCCCTTTGTCTCTCACGGCAACGGCAAGGTTTATTAACATAAATTAGAATAGCTCACCGAGAGAGTACCTTGTCGCTATGCGTTACCCACGGCAACCTCTTCTCCACTCTCAATCCACCTGAGCATGTGTGTTTGTGCGCGAAATAACGAAAGAGAGAGTAAGAGAGAGCAAGCACACTCCCCTGCATCTAAATGTGAAACTACTCTGAAATGAAGGCGACACATACACACCCATCTCTCCCCTGTCCTGATTAAAATAAATGGTTATATCTGCACTGCATGACTCACTACACCACAGCATTACTATCAGTAATTGAAACATCCAATCACTACTGAGCCATCAGCCTTGCTGCTCTTCCCCATCTGACTCTGTGGCACCTGACTGAACATCCCACTGTATGGGAAGTAATACAAGATATCAACCGTCAAGTTTATACGGGGAAATGCTGAAGAGAGGAGCAAAAATACTGCATCAACAAGAGTGTGCTTCATGTATTTTTTGCATGACTGTGTTTGAATGTATCTGCGTGTACAATATGTGTGTGTGGCCCACTCAATGTCCTAAGTAGATATCCAGGGAGAGTCGGGCAGTCTCATTGATTGGTGTTGATTCCATCTGGGCAGCGAGCAGCAACTGACATTGGATCTAAACCGCTGCGAAAGGCAACCATTAATCTTGGTCCTGTTTAAGCAGCATGTATTAATTTATGTCATTTTTACTAAGTCAGCCAGGGAAGCATGTCTTGCCATTTTATGTTTGACTGTTCATCGAAGTCGGGAGGGTTCCTTTGTATAACCCCAGCATGCTGCCAACACGCCGCTTCACGTCTTAGTGGCAGGGTGTCAGAAAAATGAGATCCCACACCTAAAATTAAAGGTTATCAACTACCAGGGCAACCACCGCCATCAAAGCGTCCAAGAAAATCTAAGTATGTTAGTTACACTTTTGATATAAAAAAGGTATGTGTCTTCAGTCAAACCGAGAGGGAAAGGGGTGAGGTGTGCTTGTAACCAAACAAATTTAACACCACAAAAAATGGAAAACACTATAATTCAGAGGTAGTTGAGTACTACTTAGTCGGCGCCCCATGAACACATCAATAATAAGATCTGCAGGTATTTCAACTACAACAATATGAGGATATGCGCAACCACCGTTCCGACTGTGTGAGGCAATTCCACAAGACTGTGGAGAATCCAATCAAATCCAAACAGCACCAATAAGAAAAACAATGGCTGAGGCAATTGCAACTGCAATAATGTCACCAGAGCTGTTTTGTAGACACTAAAAGCTGCTCTAGAGACAAACACCAGATAAAAAAGAAACTCCACTCCACCATAGAGCAAATTTCCTCTCTAAAGCAATTTTATATTCGATAAGTGGGAAGGCATTCTTAACGTAATGGATTCAAATATGATCTCTGTCAGAAAACTAAGAACACAGCCTCGTATAAATGCCCTGTGTGCAGCATGGCCACTGCTGCTGCATCAGATAACTACGCTGAGAAGTGCAGGAAACAAACTTTGGATAAAGATGCATTCATGTTTCTGTTGAAATGGTGAGCTCACACATTTCTTATGTCCTAAATCTTAGCTATGTTTACCTGTGTCTTTCTTGCTGTTTCCATCAACGTATAAAAATGAACATGGAGGGAAAAACATTTATTCAAAAAAAATTGAACAAGTACATATGCATGTGTGCACACTTACATGCACGGATGTAAAGAGGTCAACACCGACCAAAATGGAAGATTTGATTTTTGTGTTTCTGTTTGTTTGTTTGTTTAAAGGATCAGAAGGACAGAACAACAGGCATCACACCTGCCAGAAAACCAGCAAAAACAAACACAGGACACAACCTGCCTCTACTCACAAACACACACTCCCTCGCCATACGTCGACACAGAATATGACCATTCTACAGCCAGATCTGTTATCACGGCTAATTACTACTCCCACCTCAGATATACAGGGCTGTAATTAGCCTCTTAAAACATGATTAACACGTCTCAATTAAGCCAGTCAACATTTGCATAATATATTAGCTGTCCTAATTGCAAGTGAGTTTATATTAGGGACAGGGAACAGCAAAAGTGCTCGCTGTTGCCTCTGAAGTGCACTGATAATGTAGGGAATATAAATATAGAGGAAACGTCAATGGATTAAAAGGGAATCCGGTCTATTTATGTATGACATAACTCACTTTAAAAGCTAAGATAACCTTACAATCGGCACATTATAACAATATATTACATGTTTATTATTCACTTACATGAACATTTCTGGGAAGCAGAGGAAGAGGTTCCTGTAAACTCGCAAATCAAAGCCCACCAACATTTTCTCAGGTATACGCTGCATTCGTTTTGAAGTTATTTATTTGAAGTTATTTATGAGAGAACAGACCGAATCCTATTCAGCCTTATTTCTGTGGAAACTAAAACATGGGGGGATAAACTGCTGCTTCGGCACTTCCAAGCTGGGGACAGATATACAGCCTACCAGCTAGTGCGGGGAAACCAAGGACATAGCCATTAGTTTCAGGACAGCGCCACATTGGAGACTAATGCCTCCATCTGTCACTGGAGATGAGAGGAGAGTAACAAAGAGAGGCAACACTAACCCCTGAACTCATCATGGACAGCCATGTCAATTAAGTACTGAAAAACAGCGGCGCTGGCAGCCAAAGTGACCAGTCTGCACTGCTTCATGGCAGCTCAAGTTGTACCTCCATCAACAGTTAATATCAATGTTACAGAAAAAACATTAATACCTTTCCATTTATGTAAAGCATGTGATTATCTGATTAATCAGCTTAACAAAAATGCTAAATTTTCATTGGTCACCGCTCAAATGAGGTGATTGGCTGTTTGTTTCTCTCTTATCTAACTGTAATTGAAATCTTTTTTAACATTTCACTGACTAAACTTTTAATTATTCAGTCAAAAAAGGTAATCAGCGCACTAATCAATAATGAAATAATTCCTCAGTCTCAGCAATCAATGATGCAGCACTTTCAGAACAGTTATCAAAAGAAACTGCTTTGTGACAATAAGAGAAACAGCTTCTCCCACATTCACAAGTCCTGGCAGGAACCTTAACAGTGACCAGATCAACAGCACTGTGAAAATACAAAATGTGTGTACATGTCTAATTAGCAGTGCAAACTTGGGGAGGGGGGGTGCTGCAGTTAGCAGGGTCGACTGATTCAGCAGGTCTGTAGCTTTGATAAGTTCAAGCGCTGTAATGCATTATCCGTCTGATCACATTAGTCATGCAGGAGCTCTACATCTGACCCGAGCCTGCATGGGGGTAATGTGAGGCTGCTGACACAGAGTGGCCTGACCAAACAGTCCCAGGCCCACAGACAGAAAAACACAGACAGAGAGGGAGCGAGTAGGCCTGAAATCTGACACCCAGAAACACTGACTTGGTGTCTGGCTTCTCTTATTTAGTCAACCTGTACGTGCCAGCTTCACTTAATGTAATGGTTCCACACAAACAAAGACGCTCTCCAACTCTCTTCACAGGATGTGAAGCATGCACAGGAAAGTGACTTCTAAGTGTTCCCAGAAACTGTAGAAACAATGATGACAGTTTAAAAAAAACACGTAACAAGGGGCCGGCACTCAGGGCAAACCTTTCTGTGAAATACAACACTGGCAGCCAAAAAGCACGTCTGTAAGTGGTAACACAAGCCTCTGTCGCTGGTTTTCCATAAGCCAGCATGCGAACCTGAGCTTGTTTAAGCTTGCTAAATACTCACCCGCCATGACACAGGCCTGACCCCGGCACAGATATACAGGGAGCAGGGTGGGGTCCTCAGTTGAGGCCTGCTCTGTCCGCTATTGACATGCGCACTTGTTTGCCTGCCATTCGACTCACTGCTGCAACGTCCCCCTGTTGCTGCTGTCAACACTGACGCGCTATGAAGAGGGGATACATGCAACATAAATGTGAAGAAATACATGCAACAAATGATATATGATCTAAAGAAATGTTTCCTCTCTCCAGTAAAAGGTCGAGCTGCTTCAGATCTGAACGGCTGTACTCATCTGCTCCAGCTTGCACTTCTTCTCAAAGACACTCTGACTGTAACAATGTAAAAAGCGAGGAGTAGCTGACTCTTTATAAAGAATATAAAAAAGACCTGACAAATTACAGGCTGTACTTCGCACACATACACTGCACTCAGCACATTTGGCTGTAAATGCCATGGTGAAGGTTTGAGTCATTTTCTCTGTCACTGCAGTGAAAGGATTTTCAGTTGCGCCTGCATAAACCTCCTATGGGCGAAGATGAGCCGCAGCTCAGCTCTTCAGACGTAGGCAGGGAGAACACAGCGAGGCAGCCATTAAGTCTCGATTCTCTCACCAATTGTTTGTGTTATTTTTAAGTTTTAATGTTATTCTGTATTTGTAAAAACAATGGACTTATTTAAGTTTGCTATTTTGTGGTTTTTCAGCCACACTGATTGAATACACGAGAAGAAATAAGATTAAAAATATAAACTGTTGAAATATGTTCATTTCCAAACTTGGTCCTAAACAGAGGGGAAGAGAAACTACAGGCCGATGGGAGCCTCTCTCGTCAGAAGCTCTCTGAAACCCCGGTTGCCAAGAACGGTGGGAAGTGAGGAGAGGCAGGGGGAGAGCCAGGAAAAGGTCCAAGTCACTTTGTTCTTCTTTTTGGAAACGAACTCTGGTTGAACCCAGGGAGACGCCAGACAGTTCACAAAGAGCCAGGCATTACTCTCTCACTTTTCCAAGCCTTGTAATTTAGAAACGGGGCCCCAACCTACTGTGCTGTGCTATACTATAGCTTCCTCCACACAGACCAAACTCTTCAGCCTTTATAAATCTGTTGGAAATCCCAACATGTCTGCTTGTTCTACTTTTTTTGGGAAACCTGTGCCAACTTTTGACTCATAAGAATAACATGTCAGTGAATAACAGCTCATGATGAATTAATGAAAATGCTGCTGCCTCCATACCCTGTGTTTATTTTCAACTGTCTGAATGGCTGCCATGCAACAACACGAGCAGAGAGAGTCACCAGGCTCTCTCCATAATCTCAAAGACAGCCTCGGAGTTGTGTTTACAGATAAGGTTGTATTGGATATTTCGTTTTATTTCCTCTCCTCAAAAGTAGCACTCTGCCACATCCCTCGGAGAATATTCACAGGCTTTCATCATGTGAGCAGCTCTTCTTTTAATCTGCTGCTAAGTGAGTAATAATTCACACGTTCCTTTTCATGACTTTGACCCTCATTGCAAACATAAACAGAAAACCCCTCTGATCTGCCTCTGCATGTAAAGCAGCTCACTTAGCAAACACCATCAAGCCCATCCAAGGAAAACAGACAGAGAGGGGTGAGAAAGCCCAGCCCCAGAAAGACCCATATATCGGCGTGAAAACACTCCTGCCCAGTGACAGCCCCTCATCTGGAGCCAGGGCTGTTCACATGCATGCTGTGTGATGATTGCCAGGAATCATAAATCATAACAAAATATATGATTTATGCCAAAAGATTTAAAGCAGCTTATGAGACAAATGTCTAGATGATCATATGTCATGCAAACCTATTTTTGTTTGTTTAATTCTTGGACAATAAATTATTTGGACGCTAAGATACTATTAGACCTGCATAAAATGGGCAATATTCTCATCAGTATGGGCATTAAGTGCAAGCAAAAAACACACCCAACACACCCGGAACAAAACAGAACTTACCTGTCTTCTCCTTTATTTCACACAAGACATTGAAGAGAGCAGGTTTCATTCTGTGGCAGTTCAGTGCATGTTTCCTAAAAAGAGAACAGGACACTGCTTTTCAGATCACTATTCAAACAAGTGGCAACAACTTAAAGAGTGAGAGAGCTGAAATCACAAAATATCACCAGGAAGATTCCATTTTCCCCAGATTTCCATGCTTGTTTCTACAGTCAGAAGAAACTACTTTGTGAAACATTCAGGAGCCAAAGCAAAAAAAAAATGTTAATTACACTGAGATTCGATCAATTTGTTTTTTCCACCTCCTGCAGTAGTGGCACAATGTGACTTCAAACCAATATTTTTCTTATTTACAACATAAAATGCAACAGAATCCGCCCAGTTATACAGCTGTAACATGGCTTAAATGTTTTTTTTTATTATATTTTTGGTTGTTATTAATAGTAAATGGGTCCCAAGTGTAGGAGAGGGTCTGCAACATGCTAGGACTGCACAGGATTACAATATAAGCTCCTTTGTGACAAGGTAGAAGCGTCTCAGGCAACGGAGGTGCCAATTGCTCCAGTTTCGAAAAACCTCTAAACAGAGCACCTCGATCTGTAATAATCAAGCAATAATGAATAGTTTTGATGCAAGAAATATGAACACAAAAGTTGTTTCGAGCGGTCAAATATGAATCGTGACAAGTTTTGGGGGTCTTTTTCTGTCGCTTTCGCGCAGTCACGGTACTTCAGTGGGTGTAATTGCTTTCATTTAGAGGCAGCCTTGACACAACCCACAGTGTTATAGTCTCCCCTCTCAATCCCAAACAACGCTGTTTCATATTTCCTCTCTTCGATTAATAGTTACAAGTGTTTGTTTTTGTTTAGCCTCACCTTGCCTGTGCTTCATCTAAGCTTTGGTCTGTGATGGTCATTATTTGCTGTAATATGTCTCCGATGTCCTGCTTTCTTCCATCTCCGTCGGTCCCCGCCGTGCCATCCTGCATATGCTGCGCCAGGCCGGGGTGTCCGGCCATGCCTACCCCGTGGGAGTGCATCAACCGAGGCTGCTCGTCCATCCTTGACCACGGTCCCTGCTGCCTCGCCTCCAACTTCTAAATTTTAATATCAAGAGGTGAGGAAAAAGAGAAAATATCCTTGGAAAATTCCTCTGCGTCTCTCTCAGCCCCGACACTCCTCCTTTTTCCTTGGTAAGCTTTTCTGGATTTGGGAGGAGGGAGACTGACAAACCCTCTCTCTGCTCTCTCTCTCTCTCTCTCTCTCTCTCTCTCTCTCTCTCTCGGTCTCTCCCAGCTGGTTTAGGTGAAATCTGATCTGAATCGCTGCTTTTGGCTTTGGCCACTCCTGCACAGCTACTGTAGGGTGGAAAAAAATAGGATTAAACATTAAAGGCTCCTATAATCTGATTAAAAGTGGAGCGTGTTGTGCTCCTCTTACGAAGCCTGCGATATACTCGAGAGCTTGATGCGCCAAAACGCGCTTAACGCTCAACTTGCCTGTGGAGGTTTTGGATACAAACTAACCACCAAGTGTTATTGTTTCGCTTATGTCTGGTAACTGACTCATAATCAGAGTATGGATGGAAAGCCCACGCCCCTCGAGCCACGATTGGAGAAGGAGCAAGTAAGTCCCACCTCGGTCCTCTTCGAAAACGTCAATCATCCTCCTGGGGAAGGTGGGACACTGTAATAAACATAAAGAGATGTGACCGGACCTGGTGGTAATACAGTGATGGATAGAGAGTGAATATGTAGCCTAATAAATAATTGTGAGTGGCAGTGGAGCTCTGACCCAACAGGACAGCATGGTGGTGCTTGGAAAAGACACTCTGTCACCAGGACTATATATTTTACTGCTGAATATTTACATCCATGCAATCAGTCAAAGGAATAATAAATCAAGATGGAGAATTTATTAGAACATGCAGCAGTTTGTGGGAAGCATTTTTTACAAGCCTTATATACTACAACAATTGTT
Source organism: Monopterus albus (assembly GCF_001952655.1). Classification (NCBI taxonomy): domain Eukaryota; kingdom Metazoa; phylum Chordata; class Actinopteri; order Synbranchiformes; family Synbranchidae; genus Monopterus; species Monopterus albus. Next base: position 1,979,751 of record NW_018127908.1, on the reverse strand, counting down.
ATACACGTACTGACTGTCCAGTCTGACCGGCCACGTCGGTAAGCTTCCCAACACTCCTGGCATTACACATGTAGCACTTGTACATTGCTAATAGAGCTATAATGATTAGTCTAAACCTACTTGTTTGATTAAAAAGGAGATTGCACCTGTTTTACAGGTCAGTCTTTTTACAGGTCTTGGAGAGTAGGCTTCTACTGCATATGTGAAAGAGGTTGTAGGTTATAACGTATTTTATGGCTCCAGAGGGAGCCGTGTGAAATCGGTGAAGACTACAAGTTTGACCTCTGCTCCTCTTCTCTGTGTGACGCTGCATTAGCCCCTACTAGCATAACACACCTGAATCTCCCAAACAAACTGTCAGGTGATATTTTTTTTCTTCCATTAAACCTGCAAATGCTGTGGGTTTTTTTTTAATGAAATGCAGTAATTAAATCCACAAACAAAGTCTTATTTACTCTATTCAGTAGTACTGTATATATTTTCTACTATTTAATGGCTGACACATTTCTTAATCAAAACTAGCTCAGGTTCATTGGTTCCAGCTACTCAGTTGTAAATATCTGCAGACTTTCTAAGTGTTCTGTGGGATTCATATTATCTTTGGTTTTCAACTGTTGCTTGGTCAAAACAAGGAAGTTGAAAGCGTAAATTGTGAAACTGAAATGGCTTTTCTGAAACTACAGACCAAATGATTACCTGGTTAATCAAAAAGTAATCAGCAGATGAATCAATAACGTGAACAATTGTTAGTTTTAGCCATAATTGCTATAATCACCTCACACTTAAAACATATAAATAAGAATAGGGATGTGTTGCAGCTCTGTGTTTGAGAGTCTGGTCTGTTCTATACCCGAATGCTTCCTTTCCTTCTTTTACTGGCCGGACAGAAATCGATCAGTCAGTTTTCTCATTACGTGCTGAATAGGGAGGTAGGACACTAATTGTCACAAGGGGCAGGGTGAGGTTGGGGGTAGTGGTGGTGATAATGTCTGACACTCAGGAGCTACAGGACGGCACAGCCCTGAAATGGAAGTCTGCAATCCAATAGCCATTCTGCTTTATTTAATTCCCTATTTAACAGGGACATGGGATGACAGAGGGTCATCTTTGTGTTGTAGACCTGATGGTGCTTCAGCTGTAAACACGCACATTGAAGTGTGGAAAATAATCATCACACATGACAAATATCAAGTTTTTTTAATCATATATTGTGACATACAGTATGAGTTTTTTTTACCTAATCATTTGTCTCCAAAACTGTGAATATAAAGTATGAGGTTGGCTCTTCAACTCCTGATCTATACCTCCCACACACCAGTCTTCGTTGTCTGATACAACAATCAAAGCATTGATTAATGTGAAATAGGAGCTAAGTAGCTCAGTCTTTTAACTCTAAATTCACACTTATTCCATTTTAACAGACAGAAATGGCCTTATTGCTTGGATGCTTTAAAGCAAACTGGATAGAATGGCTTGGTTTGTGGCTCTGATTGCTGCATTTCAGAAAAAGCAGCATTTGCAGCTTAATGAAAGAAGAAAACAGATTTGATTATAACCGCAAATTAATTTTGCCATAAAAATATTCTTATATATAGTAGATATTTTTCTCCAGAAGTTGCAGAGATGTTTTCCAGAGACCAAAAATGTTAATACCACATTATGTTGGAATTCCCAACAGAATTGTGAACTAGTTGGATTTCTTGACCTGTGTTGTGTTTTCCAATCAATCATTAATGCCTTTCTGATAATTATGGAAACCTAATGTAACAAAGATTATAATTAACACGTGACTGGAAAATGGCTGTTTTTCTCTCATTTTTCCAGGTCTCCCTTGAAAAAGAGATCTTGAACACAATGGAGCTTCATGGTAAAATAAAAGTTAAATACATTATAGTATGTTATAAACCATTTATTAAGTGTTACTAAACAGCTTATACTGTAAATGCCAAAGAAGAGAATTTAAAATAAAGCATGAGCAAATATGTTAAAAACAAACAACAACAAAAAACCATGTAAAGTAAACATCAATTTTTCAAGCTCCATGACAAACTCCTGCTGACTCCACAGCACATGTTCTGCTTTCTGGACTAGGGTCAAACAACTCCTCCCAGAGAGAGCTGCGGGTCAGAGCAGGGTAAGTTATGTATGAGCTAAGAACACACCGAGGGAGAAAGCAGCAACTGCATGGCACATCTCTCTAGGAAGTAACCTTGATGAAAAATTCAGTTGTTTGCAGCTCCTGGCGTCCCTCAGGCATGAATAAAGCGAGGCCCAGACAGAGAGAAAAGACCTGGGCTCAGCTTGAAACTACTCACCGACCCACTGCTGAGGAACACACACACTGGCGAGCATTAGGAGATGGGCACGAATTAAACTTTAATCACGCCTCAAATAGATTAAGCGACAGGAGTCGAGTCAGCATTTCCAGGGCCTTGCTCTGCCTCAGTTGACCATCTTTCTTTGAACTCCTGCTAAATTAAATGCCCACAGGTACCTTTTTCTTTGCACCTCAGATTAGCTTTTAGGCAAAGGGCTACTAGAAACAAATCTGAGGTAGAAAACAAAACCTGCACGGCTCCAGCAACTTAGTACTGCACCTCCATAAATTTGGGGGACTTGACCGAGGCTTTTAAAAATGGTTGACAAAAAGCACAACAAGACACAGTAAACCACTGTTCACAGCCAGCTTCATGTTTCACTGTTGACTGCTTCTCACTGTGAGTACAATGGGTCCTCAGCCAGCACTGTAGTACTCGAGTCCAGGCCATAATAATTTAGCATAAGACACTGATATTCACACTGTTCACTTCTATGTAGTGTGTGCGCGGTAATGAGTGCATTTGCTTGGCTATTATGTCACACACAGTAGGTAAACTCATTTTAAAATACAGTAGACCTGGGTCATTTGTGTTTAACGCAGACCTTGATGGCTCGGACCGGTGTAACAGGGAATCGACTGACTATTCTTTGGTGACTCAGACTCCAACACCGGGGTCTCAAGACATGACTCAAACTCGAGGTTTAGTGACTCGACTACAACACTGTCCTCAACTTGAACCAAGTAGATCTTATTTTAATGATCCTATGAAACCCTTTGTTAAAAAGCATCATAACACCTGTCTGATGAGCAAAGTTTTGTTGTCCTTTTCATTTGAACATTTCAAATTTGTTTCACCTCGGACTACAACCTGCTCTGATAGGTGTGATCACAATAGTAACCCCCAGCAGTGATGTCACAGGGTCCCAGGTCCACCTGTTTACCACTGGAGCAAGGTGAAAGGTCAAAGCATGAAGGTCAGAAGGTGATGAATTATTCTTTCAGGTCAAGCTTTTTTAAATGTTTTCCTGACCTCTGGAAAGATATTGCTGTTTTGCTGTTTATCTTTTAGGATTTGTTTTGTTGTGAATAAACTGTTCTTTAATGTTTAAATTTGGTCTACGGCCCCTTTAATTTAGTTCTGGCATGAGTGTGATGACAGTCTTCACACTACTTGTTCTCAGTGCAGTGTCTATTGTGTCACTATTTAAATAACTAAAGCTAAGGCTCATTTCTGAAAACTGATTCCAGAAATGTTTTTTAAACAAGATTTAAAAAAAACAAACTGAAAACAGGTGAACTAATGTTGTCTCTGTAAGAAAATGAGATTTTAGGATTCAAGGACAGAGATTTTATGCAGTGTTTCCTTGTTAAATGTAGTTAACAGATCCCTGCCTTTAACCCGACAGGATTCACCCGAATCTTGTAGCTAATGATCATTTTCAGTGTGGAGGAGCTGGATGTGTGTTTGTGCAGCTGAGTCTCGGTCAGGGTGAAGGATGAATGATATGAAGGGATTGACCTGTCACATAGCATTTGACTTACTATCCTTGGAACAGGATAAAAAAGGAACCAAATGCCAAGCGATACAAGTGACGCAATCCTCAAAAAAACACACACACACACACACACACACACACACACACACACACAGACAGACAGATAGGGAGATTAATGTTTTATAATAAAATCTCAACCCCACCAGCCATTCTGTGCATGGCATGGAAAAATAGTAAGCTTATCATTTTCATGAAAATAATAGTCACCAGTGGCACTGGCGGTGTGTGTCAGCCACAGGATTTCCATGCCCTTTTCCATGAGTGTGTCTGTTCTTGCTGTAGGGCCCCTGTAAGCCCCTAGACCTCTTGGCAAAGCGTGGGCTGTGCCTGGTGGGGGGAGATGTGACGGATGCCGGAGCCTCGGAGCCTGCTCGCTGCTCTGTGAATTTTCCCAGACTCATTTGCATTCATAAAGAGCCTACTCCTTGTCACAGAGTGTTTTCTTTTTTAGTCTGCCTCCAAAAATCCCGTGCGACTCCTGGTGGGAGTACGCCAGGAAAATCTGACTGTCAAAGACGACAAGACGAATGAATCCCTGTGTCAGACGTGTGTGGCTTCAGTGATGACAGATGGAGAAGAGCTGTCCCTTCGTTGATGGGCAGGCTTCATTTTGGAATGAATAAATATGAACCCCCCCCAAAAAATAATTACAAGTGTTGTTTTATTTGACAACTCTCAGTGTTTGTTGATGGAAGTTTGTTTGTTAATGTGTTTGTGTGTGTTCTAGTGGGCAGTCTCGCTGACCAGGTGACAGCTTGATTTAATTCCACACAGTCGTGGTGCAGTGGTTTTCAACTCTAACTTTTCATTCTGGTTTTCTAGTGAAGCACCGATGAACACCCGGAGCAGCCGGTGGATATAAACATGCAATTAAACACAATTAATTTCCAGATTCTCCCCTCTCTTCATGCTGAAGTGTCCTTCAGCTAAATGATGCACCCCCCCCCGACCACCACTGGGAAAGTTGTTCCGTATGCAACTCTGCACTCTGACCTCTTGCAGAGGAAGGGATGTCACATGGGATTCTGGGGGCCCAGAAGGAGTATTACTTTGGATGCCCATTTTGAATCCAAGTGTATTCCAACTGAATTTATCCCCATCTTTCACCTCACTAGATACACATACTCAAAATGTGGTCAAGTAAACAGAAAATTCCCAATCAGAGAACATGAAATGATTAGCTGTACAGTCAGCTAACTGCTTGTGTCAATTCAACACACTATTACATTCATATGGCAGGTGGTTGTGTACACAACATTTTACAGAAAGCACATTTAAAGTTGATACAAAGATCTGTCTGAGGATTCAAACCTAATCCTGAAAAAACTGATTATAGAGTAACTGATTTTTCTCACTTGGGGGAAGTTGTATATTTACATATCCAGCTATAATGAAGCTATTCATTAATTTGGAGTTGTGTTTCTGGCCACCTGGCAAAGCTAAGTCAAATGTTTATTATCTTTTAGCTTTGTTTTGGTCTCTACCAAATTAAAGAAATGCGTAGTTTTTTAGCTGATGAATGCTAAACAGTGCTCACTAGTAAGTCACCGTGAAACGCTTTAGGAAGAATTGTGTTCATTCTTCCAGTAGAGTTCAAAGACTTGTAGAATCAGTGAGCACTGAAGCTGCTCTGATAACACTTGGTGGCCCAAGGCTTTACTGAAGCCCTTTTCAGACATACACTGAAACCCTGAAGTTATCTAGACATTACCCGGAGGAGCTGTATGTGAAAACTCAAATGTCCGAGTTCGTTGACCCGGGCCTTAAGTGGACTTTACTCTGACAACTCCCTAGTACAAAGTCTGCATAAGGTCAAAGTGAACTGGAATGAGCCCTTGTAAGAAAACAGCCACATATAATCTGGAGCATTCACACCAAGTTAGTGGGTGTGTTGATGATGTTCTATTATGTGAGTGGTGCAAAACTGTAAGAATACAATCATCTGATGGTCATGATTGTACATTTACAGTGAAGATGCCAACAAAACTATCTAAATAGAGACATGATGTGATTTGGGAACTTCTGTCATTAAGAGCTGGAGCTGAAATCGTCAGACAAATTTAAGGAAGGGCAAAAGACTCAGCTGTTTATGACCAAGCTATAAACTGGCTACGTCACTGCATCATGTCCTGCCTCCTGCACACTCTACCCAGCAGCCCCCAAAATAAATATACCATACCATATACCTATATCCAAAAGTAAACTGATAATATACTATATTATCAACTTACAGCAGTGGCAGTACTGTTACAATATAAATAAATGGGCAAATGACTGAATGAATTAAAGCAAATCTAAAAAGACAATGAAGTGCTGCTACAGCAGGACTTGAAATTTCACAGATTTTGATGTAAAAAAAAACAAAAAACACACACACACAGCTCTAGAAGGCTTTGTAAAGCTTGTCATTTTCACACAAAACAGCAGGAAATAACAAAACAAGCTGAATGTGAGCGACACAGATTCCCTAAACCTCAAAGAACACGGCGCAAGTGGAGGATGATAAAAAAGGAGAACATCTGGTGAGCCGAGCACGATGCCAGGACTAGACAAAGCCGTGTGTCTGGCAAACATACCTCCACATTTACCTAAACACACACATGCACAAGCACATACAGTACTTTTAGTCACGCACACTCAAACCTGCCTGGCCCGGAACTTGCAAACAAGCAAAAATCCCCTCCAGATACACAGTTACAATCAGACACATGCATGCACATTACAGACAGTGTCCACACAGTTCAGTTAGAGAGAAAGAAAAAAACAAAAATAGGACATAACTGGAGAGTCCACTGATCAGACAAGACTAATCTGCATATACTCAGAGGCTTAGAAGTGAATATGTGTGAGAGAATAAAACAGTATGCCTTCAAGCAGGTCACCCGCTCTCCCTGGATTACTGTACCCACCTCCGAGCCTTTTATCCTCTGTTTGGCATGCAATCACGCTGATTTAGCGTGCGCTGGATGAGGGTTTCACACAATGGATTGGATGTAAGAGATGTTAACCTGTTGAGAAAGGGAAAAACAGTCAGAGAAACAAAAGAAAAAATGAAAAAGGGTGATTTATGTTTAAAATTTCACCAATCTATGTACCAGAATGATCCTAGAAGGTGTCTTTGTGCATATCTGTTATGCCAGATTTAGTTACAGTAGCTGTGAAAAGATTTAACCAACTGTAGATAGAGAAGCAAAACACAGAAAGAATGAATATTTGGAGGAAATGTGTAGTATTAGGCACCGAGAACTGATGACCCATCAAATATTGAAGAAATGTTTGCTGGAACCATGAATTCACACTTCAAACAGACTTCCGGTAAGACTGCCCTCGTCATTGAATGAATATTTCATTTTAGAAAATAGAAAATAGAGTGGCCCTGAAAGGCACCATTACCAAAGCGTAATGTCAGGGGGGAAAACATTCTCCACATTTAGTTGAAAGTTAGAGTGAAAATGATAAGAGCCATCCATGCGTAACACAATCTGATGGGGTAATGCATTGGCATCACATTAGCATGACTGTATTTGACCGCATGGCAGCATGTGTGACTAAAATGAAAAACTCCGGGAATCAGAGCACAAGGGTTTTCAATTTCATCTCGCTCATCTGGTGAGAAGGAATCAAAGTCAAAAATGTTCAGGTCAACTCATACCCAGCCAATGCATTTACAGGTAGAATCGTAATCAGATGCTTTTAGGTAATTGTTTCAGGCAGTCATCTAATTTCAGATGCATTGATTTGTTTTTCTCCTTTCTATTTCAGGCTAAAAATATCTCAGGTAAGTGCATGGTGCCGTCTGGTTAACAGTCTAGATTTTTTGCTATTGCCTTCAGAGGTATCAAAAGGTTTATTGAACAATATATGTGTAAAATTGTACAAACAGAAACAGAGAACACTATGAAATGTTACTACATTGAGTCCCCCCCTTGGCTACGCTAACCAACTGAAAGTTAGGCCAGACACATCTCTAGATGCTCTTTTTCTATGGGAAGCACACATCAAAGTAAAAATGCATATGTGCGAGTTGAAAACGTTCCCACTTCAGTGAAAAATTTACATTTATCCAGAGATATTTTGGCTACACTTCATACATGTACACAGGCAGGAAGAAAAAGGAGAGAGACGGGAGCTGTCACAGTAAACACACAGTAAGCTAGCTACAGCTCCCAGCTGCACAGTCTTGGGGTGAGTAAACAGAGAGTGCAAAACAGTTCAGCACTCAAATGTGCACAAATTTGTTGTGGGAAGGGACATAAGCATTTTTTGCTGGGAGGAAAACAGACACTGTAGAGTTATAACATACTTTTGCAATATGCTGATTTGTTTCTCTGATCTAAAATACAGTAGATTCTTTTGTCTCTTTAATAAATTGTTAGAAAATTACATAATTGCAGCCAGTCATTGGTCTCCATTATCAGTGATTACATTAGGAAATTAAGATGACAATTTACCCTATATTAAGGATAAGTGACAAATGTGATATTCTTAATATATTCATCTGAGTGTGGTTCAACCACAACTCTCGACTACTTGTCTACAGACCAGGACATACTGAATGGAACCAAGCAATATAAAAATTAGTTTCAGCTTTGTTATTACAAGTCATAAAGCGGTTAGCTTTACTGAAAGGCTAGCATTCATATCTATACTGTACATACAGTAAATCTATATGCAGTAAAAACTAAAATGCTGGTGCCTAAAATGTTATTTTGTGAGGGTATAAGAGGAAATCTGATGGGGTTTTAGAGTTATCAGACTAATACAACACAAGGAAATGGTTGATTTGATTTCACACCTTTAATCTGATTTTTGTGTGTGCATTTAAACACACACTCTCATATTATACTACACAATGAAAACCAAGAGGAGCAGGAGAACTTCTCCCCAAGTAACAACACCTGCAAAATATTTGCTCCTGTTCCACTCTTGAATTTGCTCTGCACAGAGAGAAAGAGTCATAGACAGAGATATCTGTGGTGTGGAAATAGTTAAAGCCATAAAGACGTACAGTACCTCAGCCCTGACCCCGTTCCCTTCTAGGTATCCCCCTGCGCAGAATTCTTATTCCCTACCAAACTGACAAAGTGTTTTTAATCTTTTCTTTCCCTCTCTCCTGGAGATTGGGGAAACAAAAATCAATAGCTCCTGGCAGGCGATCTAGCAGGCTGGTGAATTACACGGTGTGCGCTGAAACCAGAGCGCTGCATCACAGGGGCCTTGGAATGAGAGACCTTGGGAGAGGCATCAGACACGTAGAGGTTGCAGGGTCACTCTGGGTCCGCAGCCTGAGGAGCAGGGTATTTACTGCCTCGGCCAGCTCGACGCAATGAAAAATAACTGCCACCCAGCACAGAGAAGGATGGCTGGGATGAGAAAGTTGGTGGGGGAGAGAGATTTTTACAGTGTGTATATGAGCAGCTGAGGTCTTGGGAGAGTTTGCTGTGATTTGTGTGTACTCCTGTCATGTGCTATGTGCAACACAGGTATGTTGTCAAGAAGAAAACTAATGCTTTTTTCTTTCTCTCTCCCAAATGGGAAATGATTCATTAGCGTTTGGTGATTTAGAACGTGGCAGTTCAGGACGATCAATATGCATAGGCCCATCTGTCAATATGTGATTTCTGCTGGTAATTAGCTGATGTGGGCCAGTGGTTGTGAATATTGCCTGGCAACTGACAGCCTGGTTGTTTCTGTCATCACAGGAGGGTGTACAGGTGGTAGTAGCTCACTGCCAATAGATAAAATACTGCACTTCAAGGCCCAAACCAGGTTCACAAACACATCCGCCATGATAAAATATGAAGTAAAGGGGCATGTCATTTATCTCTGTTTGAAACAAGGTCAAGATTTATGCTAAAAAACACAAACCTGACTCATAAATAATAATTGAAAGTCATAGTTTTACATAAGCTTGTAAAGTAAACAACAACATTTCTGTCAATATACAATTGCTCCAGAGGTGGAGGCTACATCACAGGCACTATTGAGAAAATGTGTCAGATCACTCAATTATAACAACCAAAGACAGCTGGCAGTGAGACCGTTAGGAGTGTGAAAATGATAATGATGATTATGATGAACAAAATTTTTAATTGCTTTGTTTTCAGAGCGAACAGATATTTGCAGGCTTTAGTGCGCAGCCTCTTTTCTGACTCTGCTAACGTGAATTTCAGCATTGGTTCCATTGTTTGCACTTAACTGGAGTTACTAACATTGATCAAATCATTGCTGTTCAATGAAAAATCACATCTCCAAAATTAAAAAAATTCTAATCAAATAAAAAATGAATCACAAAGAAATGCAAAGAAAAACCCAATAGGGTGTAAAGCTGCCACAGAGATGCTACAAAAGAGATTCAAAATTACCAAAAGTGGCGCAGAACGACCACAAAGTGACACAGAATGACCATATAAAGACATAAAATGACAACAAAGAAATGTAAAACTTTTTTTTTTGCTTGATCTCTGGCAGTTTTGCTTCCAAAGGGACCCTTTTAAATGTCTGTGACAAGTAGACCAATGTCTTATAATGTAATCTGTCCACGACTGTCACAGAGTTGAAGAATGGGCAGTTCTTCTTCATCCTGGAGATGCGTGGTTTTCACAGGACAGTGATGAACTACCGCAACTCAAAGATGAGCAAACAATTCACCTTCTTATTTCTAGGCACAGAAATCCTCACTATCATCCAGACAGCAAAAACATCTGAATCTTTTAATTTAATCAACTAAAATTAGATCAACTTACGGCTTTATTAGGGCTTCCATTTGCTTTTTGTTTCACTCGTAGCAGAGCCTTAAGGAGTTTAGTGAACTGCACCTTCTTGTGTTAATGAAACAATGCCATTCCTTTGCTTTTAAAAGATTCCTCTCCAGTGTGACACCTGAGCTGTTTCATGTGTTATATTCCTGCATTTTATCCTCACAATTTGTTTCCAAGTTCATAAGTTCACTCAGAGAGAAAAGCCAACAAGCAGAGGTGGAATAAACCCCTGCAGAAAGATCCCTCTCTGTCTCTCATTGGCATTTGCATATTAGAGTGTTTTCTGGGGAAAATGAGCTGTAGAAATTAATTCAGGATTAATTGGTGCCTTTATCTCGTTAGGACAATCTAATTTAGGGGATGATGGAATAGTTTAGACTCCCTTTTGCATAATTGGATTGCGGTGAATGGCTGTCATTACCGTCTTTTTAGCATCGTCTGTGGGCCCCCTCTCTCTCTCTTGCAGGCCCCAGCCTCATAAAGAGCGATCATGTGTTACGCCAGTGTTTTGCTAACCCCTGGAACACACCAGACATCCTGCAAGAGGCAAGCATGTGGCTAACCGCACAGCAGTGATTAACTCCCTTTTCAGAGCCATTAGCATTACACCATGGAGCACGCTGTTGAGGAGTTATCATATGAACACATAAGTGCAGCTAACAACGTGGCAATCATCGACTGTTAGAGAACAGGATTAGTTTTGAGTCTGTCATGCTTTGTGATTTGTGGCGCTGACAGATTTACCTGACCCCCAGGGAAGCTGGACAACACACATCAAAATCTCTGTGCTTTCTGAGAGGCTTTTATTTGAAAACTTTCAGTTCTTGTCCAGCTCATTTCCGACACATTTCGCCCTTTCATTACTTCCACAATATCTCTGACGCAGTTCACAGTGGGCTTTTTTTTTTTTCAACGTGGGATGAAAATCAATAGAAGAGGAGCAAAGCTCATGTGAAGGATCACTCACTGGAATACCTGATCTAACTTCAACAACATTGATGTAACTATGGAAACAAGTTCCCTAGATGAACGAGGATATGCCTATCTCCTAACAAAAGGTGTTTTTTTTTTATATCTCTCTCAGCCAGTTACCCTATACCATAACACAGGAGAGGCTTATATCTTCAACTCCACACTATGATACCATCATCATTTTTCTGAAAGCACAAATTGTATAGATATTATTCTGCGGGCCGCTCACTGGTAAACAAGGCAGAATGAAATCTAATCTATGGTGCTGATACTCAGACTGTGCCAGGCTAATTGAGTTGATGTAGTTTGTCTCTGGAGGAGCTGGACATACAGTAAAGACAGACTCTATCAAGCCATATAGCTCCTGTACTGTACTTACTGGAAGTGACTTGTGTTTATATTGTCACAGTTGTCAACGGTTACCATGCACACGAAACTACTGGGTTTTCTATTAAACTACAATCTAATTACTGACGTGCTGTTATGGGGAATAAAGTGTAGAAAAGAAACAACCTGTGACTCCATCTTTCCTTATGTCTCCTGTCATTCTTTTTGCTTACTCCCCATGTTCATGATGCATACTGTGTCATGGTTTTGATCCATTTTAGCCCCCCTCTCCTCATCTACTGCCATTTCCATTCTTTGCATAAATGCAGTCTAACAGTATTAAGTATTCATGCGTGTTGAGGAAGGTGGTGCCTGTCCTTCAGGGTAAGTGTCAGGCCTGCGTGCGGCACAAGAAAAGCCCCAGGGAGAGGAGAACATTAGGATCCATCAGCCTGACAGACAAATCATTCTCTCATGTAAACATAAATATGAGGGTATGTTTCCACCGCCATCCCGCTATCTGTTGCTAGGCTACCTTGCATTAAGCAGTGTAGCTGTCCCTGTTCATTTTGCTCCAGGGATTCCTGCAATACCATCATATAACCTGCTGAGTCTTAATGAGAAGGCCTGCTCATATGAGTGGATATGAACATGGTGAGATGTTAAATTTATTCCAAACACAGGAATTCAGCTGTCTGTCAGCATCGCAGCGGCACGGAAATGTTTATGAATCTGAAATTTGGAGGGAAATATCTCTCTGTCTTGGCTCAAACACACCTGACACAGGAAAAGGTCACAATAGATCAACGCACAAACACACACCCACGTGCATGCGTTGTTGCGACACACACTTGCTTAGGCACGCACACACACACACAATAAACAATATGTGACTCTGAGCTCCATAAAGGTCATTTGTTGTTGAGAAATCACTGATCCCCAAATGCATTAACAAAGTCAATTAACTATTCTCTGACAAAGAAGAAAGGAACCCATCTCCAATAAAAATAGAGCGCAGAGCGTCATCCAAGCACCCCCACAATTACAACAACTGTGCGTCCCCAGATAATTATGTGAGCCATAAATGGAGAGAGAAAGACAGTAGAAGGCAATGGTCACTGAGAAGAAAGAGAAGGGAGATGAGGGAAAGGAGCGCCAACAGCTGGTTTGAATAGATTGTGTGTGGGATGAATTAAAAAGTTGAACCTTTCCCTGGCCGTATTCAGATGTCTGCCTCTGGGTGATTAATCATGGCCGTCAGGACCTGTAATCCTTTTCAATGGGAAACAAATGCAGCCACTGTCCTCTCTTCTCCAAAGCGCACAGGGCCCAGGGCCACCAGCCCGCCTGCCTGGTCACAATACCTGAACCGTAGAGAAGCCACCCTGGGGAGCAAGGATGTGTGGACACACTGTAATCTGCTCCAAACATGATGGGATGAACAAAAACGGTGGATTTCAACAAAATTGTATGGCACCCTTTATTGGCTCTGTGCATCGTTTCTGTATCTTGCAGTCATAGTTGAAGCAGGTGGCACAACTGCAGGTCCAGTGGGTGAAACGTAAATGGAGCAGCTATTTAAAAAAAAAAAAAAAAAACATCTTTTGAGCTGCAGAAGAAGAAGTCAGGGCATGTGACTGGAGGCCAGATGACAGGGGAGTTTTCTCCCTGACTGATATTAGTCCTTTCTGCGTGCAGCTGCTTTAGTCAGTGAACTTCATGTCACATTCCTACATGGCGGTAAACAGCTGTTCTAGTTTAGAAAAAACCAGTGAGAAAGTCAGGAGCCAGCAACATTGAGAGCCCGGGAGAAGAAAGTGTGTCATCAGCATAAAAATAGAAGCTCGCTAACAAATTCCTAATCATTTCCTTGAGGGGCTACGCTAAAGAAGTTAAAACACCAGCCAGCAGATGAGAATATGTGGCGCATTAGGTTCTCAGTTTTATTGATTGTTAAATTCCCCATTATCTCCTCAGAACTACAAAATATGACTATTCTCTGTGCAGCCATGTATCCTTTCTGCAAATGTTAAAAGCACTATAATGGAGAGTAATTTCTCCTCGAACACTATTGAGCGTATCAGGGCTGCTTTGCACCTACTTTGTCAATCAATCAAGTGAAAATAATATCTTAAAAGCAAAATGCACCACTTACACATCAAAGCATCAATCTTGACACAAGCTCGACTGAATCAAATAATGCTTGTGTGGCTTTTACGAGTGAATAAATTGAATGCCCTTCAAAAAAGAGCCCCCATACTGATTCTAACGGTGTATATGACCTCAGAGTAATAACCTAAAAAAACTTAGTATTAAAAAATCCTTTGTATCCAACAAAAGGCAAATGTCAGTGTTCCCACTGAGTGAAAGAGTGCCTTTATACGTGTGAAAGGTTGTGAGGGTAGTAATTCAGTAATTCAGCTACAGAAGGTGGTGTATGTTGGCAGCATGGCAGACTGTGGAGAATGGGCCATGGCCAGGCCGTTTCCAGAGCCTTTGTGTGTCTCTGTTTGACCAGGCGTCTCCTGGTCCACAGGAGCACAGCATCAACACATCCAGCAAAGGAACAAAGCAGCCATTATCAGCTCTATCTCATCCCCACCCTGCCTCGACTCACTGACACCCAGGGACAAACAGTGGCAGGGCCCAGCCACTCAGCTTTGCTGGGGGACTCTGACGCGGACACTGAAGCGGACTGGGAGGTCCATTAAACACATAGGCGACACCTTAGCTGTGGACAAACATCAACACAATAGCGTGCAGTGATGGTTACCAAGGAGATAGGAGAAAACAGAGTGCAGCGCCAGTGGCGACAAAGACAGGGAGGGGTCAGGCATCATGGGCCACTGGCAACTGAAAAGCTTCTGCAAACTGCCACAAGAAACATAACACTTTTTTCAGCTTGTGTTACTAACACTGTATACTTAAAGCATCTACTTGTAAAGAATAACATTTCTAACAACTCAGCTGCATTCAGGACCTCTGTAAAGAAATGATTCTGCAATAATGCAAAGTGCCAGCTAATAAGGGTAAAAAAAAATACTGAAGTACAGTGTGAGCAACTTCAAGCTTTCAGTTTTCAAGAGTAGGTAAAGGAAAACATAAAGCCTGAAGCTAAACATGCTTCAAACTTTTTTGATTTTAATTTGATTTATTCTTTCAAGCATATAAAACAGTTGATATAACAACACACATTTTTACACACAATCCAATATCAATTTGCTTATACCTAGTACATGCTTGAATGGAGTAGGAAGAAGTCAGACTTATCCAGTCCTACCCCATGACATCATCTTACCATCATTGGTTTGCAAGCAATAAATGATTCACTTCTACACACACACA
>NW_018127908.1:1949363-1964023 GCF_001952655.1 Monopterus albus | reverse complement strand
TTATTCCATAGGTTTACCCCACTTATGGAAATACAAAATCTTTTTTTGGTTGTACGTATAGCATGAATTTTTAAATTTGACTGACCCCTTAGATTGTATCCCCCTTCCCTTTCATTAAATAGTTTTTGAATTCCACCAAAAACTATTTAATGAAAGGGAAGGGCATTTTGTTTAATGCTACACTGATACTAGATGCACTAAATCTCACTGGATCTCTTGTTTTCTAATACTGCATATTCCTTTAGACAGTCACTCAAACATTTTGCACATCACTGCATATGTATTCAGATAATTTAAGGAAAATATGATGTGTAGTTCATCGCTCAGTATCTGAACAACACGTTTGTTGGTCAGTAGAAGTCATATAATTATGTTATGCTAACATTTATCACTTCTTATTTCTTACATCACTGGACAATGAGATCCAAGTATCCCCATCTTTATATCACATTATATTATTTTTATATTTTCAGATAAATTGGAGTATTAAATTTGCTCTTATGGATTGAATGTTTCAAAACTATTGGAAAAAGGTGCTGGATACAAAAACTAGCAAATTACTGTATAAGCGTTTGGTCAAATTGGCTTTTATATGACAATTGTGCACTGTGATGGACGGAAAACTAAGTAATTTAGATGCTTGTAATGGAGGTTATTGTGCAGATGCTTTGATTTTTTTCCCAGTTGTGGGTTGAGAAAATTCTCCTTGGGCTAATAAACCTCCATAAACCCAATTAAAATATGTAAAGAAATGCAAAAAGCTTCAAACAAGGCTGTTTTCTTATTTCATGAAAACTTGACATTTTGGCAATAAGTGGCTTTAATTAGATAGTGACAATATGTTGTCACAAGCACACATGCTAATGTTGCGCTACCAGCCTGTTAATGGATGTTTGACGTTGCCAACTGCGCTGACTTTGTTACGGCCACATGCAGTTCAGTATGTTTCTGATTTTGTACACAAATTGAAAGAAGCACAAATGAGGTTGGTGAAGAGAGACGAGCCGGGAACTGTGGCATAAAAATGTCTGTATACATTCATATACACAAAGAAGAGTTTACATGTTTCTGTCAGTACCTTCAGCGGATGTTGATTTGAATGCTGTGAATTCAGATTAATGAATAACCTGCTTTTTTAAACAAAACCAAGTAAAATGAAAACTATTAAAACCTTTCCATTATCTATTGATTGTCACTATATCGATGGCTCTGTTTTTTGTGTACCAGAGAGTAATGTGTTTGATACTACTATTAACTTACCATTTCTAGTGTGTCCGGATGTTGGCAGTCTCAGATTTCTTGAACATTAAATTGTTATATTCTCTTGGTAGCATGAACTCTACCTAAATCTATAAATGGCCAACATATCCATAAACTTTAAAGTCTTTAAAATCAAATCAATGGAATTTATGTTTTGCCTTTAGGTGATGAAGATTCTTGGTGTAAATCCAATGCAAAACTGAATGAGCCAAATTAAATTGGACATATTAGATGAAAGTGCAAATATACTTGAAGGGACAATACCATGAAAATTTGCCATACATTCAACAGCTATTCTTGCTTTGATGCAGCACAAGCTGTGTGTGGTGATTTTTAGTGCTTTGCTGCACCACAAGCATTTGCTCTCAGTTCTGCTTTCTGCCTCTTTTTCACTTATGATCGCTGAATAAAATCCATCAATATAATCAGTGCCTCTGACCTCTGAATCTGACAGCATGTCTGCTAAACACTTCAAGTACATGACTCCAAGAGTCAGGTCAGCTTTTCTCTCTATCCCCCTCTCTTTTTCCTTCCCTCTCCTCCTGTACTGCCTGTGTGCACAGCTCTTCCTTCTCTCCACCTGCCTGAGTTCCTGTGGCCTTGTCTGAATCCTCTGAATTCCCAGTCCACTGCAGTGTATCCGCCTGGAAACACCACAGATGCCAGCACTTGGTAAGTTGAACAAAAAAAAAACAAAAAAAAAAAACAAGCAAAGTGATGGGATGAAGATGTCAGTTATGGCAAATAGAACTCTGTCACACTCCTATAACATCTCTGTTACTGATTATCAGACCGGAGAGTCGAACAAACACACATACACTCGCACAGACAAATACTGTTGGGCTCATAAACAGAAACACGAGAAGAGCTTGAATACGACTGAAGGAACCAGACGACACAGGTTTGAAAATTAAATAGGTTGATTTTGGTAAAAAGACATCATAGTGAAGGGGAACAGTGAAACCCAACAAGATCACAGCCCTTAAAACGCCTTTTATTAGCATTACACACCCAATCAGCCATAACATTATGGCCACCTGCCTAATATTGTGTAGGTCCCCCTTTTGCCACCAAAACAGCTTTGACCTGTCAAGGCATGAACTCCACAAGACCTCTGAAGGTGTCCTCTGGTGTCTGGCACCAAGGTGTCAGCAGCAGATCTTTTAAGTCCTGTAAGATGCGATGTGGTGCTCCCAGAGATCAGACTTGTTTGTCCAGCACAACCCACAGATGCACAGTTGGATTGAGATCTTGGAAATTTGGAGGCTGAGTCAACACCCTAATTCACTGTTGTGCTTCGCAAACCATTCCTGGACCATTTCTGTAGTGTGGCAGGGGGCATTATCCAGCTGAAAGAAACCACTGCCATTAGGGAATATTGTTGCCATGAGGGGGTGTATTTGGTCTGCAGCAATGTTTAGGTAGGTGCTACGTGTCAAGGTAACATCCACATGAATGGCAGGAACCAAGGTTTCCTAGCACAACACTGCCCAGAGCATCACACTGCCTTTGCTGGCTCACCTTCTTCCCATAGTACAACGAGGGCTAGCCTTCAGTCGCCACACACATCAGTCTCACCGGTTCCCTGTTTGTCCTTCCTTAGAACCACTTTTGGTAGGAACTAACCACTGCAGACCAGGAACACCCAACAAGACCTACAGTTCGGGATCTCTGACCCAGTCATCCAACCATCACAATTTAGCCCTTATCAAAGTTACTCAGATCCTTACACTTGCCCATATTGCTGCTTGCAATTCTAAACTACTGTATATTAGAGCCACCTGTTTTAAGACTATTCCTTTAATAGTGACAGCTGGCTCAAATCCTTTTAATACTAAGGGGACATTTTTGTGTATATCATATTGAATTGAGCCATAATGCAACTCAGCTACCACGGTTCTCTCAGAGATTCAGGTGTGTTATGCTAGTAACACCTAATTTAGCTTCCACATCCACAGATATTTTTCAGTGTCAGATTTGTAGTCTGCAGACCCAACTGACACCAACTCAAATGACATCACTTGAAGATATTTATGATACTTTGCAGACCTCCCTCTGAAGCCACAAAAGGCTACATACAACTGGAGTACTCTCCAAGATCAGTAACCAGACTCTGAGGCGTAAAATTGGCCTTTAAATTCGGTTTTAACTTTGATTCCCTGTGTACCAAACTACATAGTTACCAGAGATGGAAACTAAGTACATTTACTCAAGTATTGTACTTAAGTGCAATTTTGGGGAATGTACACTTGGAGAATTTTCAACTAAATTTCAGAATATTGTCCTTTGTACTCACATTTATTTGATAACTTTAGTTACTAGTTCATTTTCTGAATGAGATTAATAAAACAAAATACAGTATAATCATAAGACTTTATTGATCCTTGGTGTAAAACTCACAAGCTACCCAGCAGTATGTAAAGAACCTCAAATTTAAGCATATAATGTTGTTTTACACTATGATGCTGCTACTTTCCTTCCACCACTGATAATTACTGTGGCTTTTGTTGTACAGTTAAAATAATTACAGGTAAACAAGGTTCAGAGGCCCACGGTTTAAGATCTTTGGCTGAAATGTGTTAAAACAAGCAAAAAACCAGCACCGACTTCATATCTAATTTGTTTCTGACCAGACAGCGGTTTGAGCAAAGAGAGGGTCTTAAGCACTTGGGTTGTTTTTCTTGAGTCTTTTGGGGTGGGAGAGAATGACCACAGGGTGAGGAGTCAAGGGGAGGACAAGGTGAGTAATTGAGTCGAGGCATTAGGTCAGCGTCGGGCAGCTGAGTCAAACTCAACCAAGACCCTCCTCACCACTAACTATGATCAAATACATCATCCGGCTCTGTCAACACATGCATGCAGCTGGACGCTATATCATTTCCACATGTGCGTATGGGACCGGCTACACAGCAACACACATTAGTGAGCTTATCAGCACAGAGCGACACAGCAGAGCACTAAGAAAAGGAACGTTTCAGTGGAATAATGGGTGCATGAAATCAATCTGTGGGTTTCAAAAGGTCATCATGTGCAAAGGAAACCAAACCATCCATACAAAAAAACCCGCAGAAGAGATTCAACAACAGAACATTAATTGAAAACAGGTGAACACGAGTTACATTGTTTTAAAATTCAAAATGTGTGCCCTGTATACATGGGCTAGATAATGAATGTGCAGCAATCATCACTAGTTACTGTTGGGATGAGAATATAATCTACACCAATTGCTCAATTTCAAAGAAAATGCATCACAAAGTACATGCTTCTTTTCAGCATTCTTCCTACATTCATCCACAGTTTTTTCAATACAGAATTCAATTATGTGGAGCACCTGAACAAACAATATCTCACAGCCAATTATTCAGCGCCTTGGAAACCATTGGCAAACAAATTAGCAATGTTAATGTGAGGGAGTGTCTTGATATTTTTGGCTGCATGTGCTTTACAAAGGCAGCAGCACAGCACCCCATCCCCCTCCTCCCCCCACTCCCTTTTACTCTTTTAGGGCTATTGTTGATTGATGAATTAAACAGATAGGACTTGATTTGCGAATAAAAAAAGGAAATTTCAGGTGTCAGCCTGCGCCCTCTCCCTCAGACGAGAGTCATCTTCAGACTGCGATCGCTGATTTCACCATTCATTGTTGTCAGATGCTTCGAGATTATAAAAAGCAATGTTTTTGCCTGCAGACAGCCGCATTTCAGCTTTAGTTTGAACCAAACTATTCTGGCTGACATTTCAGCTTCCAGACAGAACAGTGAAAAGCTACCATGAAAAATCCTGGCAAGGCTATTGCCCTGTGTATTGATTGGGCAAAGGCCCAACATCCCCTCACTAAAAAGAGATTAAAATATCAGACTTGTCTAAGACATTTATGGAGTCTGTGACCTCAGTCAATGCTAAAGTGGAGTACATACATCATAGTCCATCTCTGTGAGCTGCACTGAGCTTTGAGTAGCACTGACAGAGTGAGGAAAGAGGCAAAACATTCAACTGCACCTTCATGAGCTGATGCTAAAGGGATTTAGCAACCAAGTCGTGGGTGTAAATCAGCTCAGCAGCTGTTTCATTAAAAATTCACACCACGTTGTTGCATGTAAATGTTGAAGACAGTGAGTTGTTGTCTGGGATGCTTCTCTTACACCTTTTTTGTTTAAAATGGATGAGATAGATTCTGTGGGAAAGGCAGGGAGACAAAAGCGTGAAAGATGTGTGTATCCATTCACAGCTCCAGAGGACCTTCATTACAGAGCAAGCAGGTCCTGTCAACGTCTTTTCATTACATGGTCCCATATATCCAGCCCTGGTGTCCAAGCGGTCCGCTCTGTCGCCTGTCAAGAAGAGGCACTCTCAGAGAAAGTCCTCCTATTTCCCCGATCCCCCTCACCATGCCTGATTCGAGACTACGAGGCGGGAGAGGCCAGGCAGAAAGGGAGGAATCGTGTTTGCCATCAACAGCTCAAGAGAGTAGCATGGCAGCAAGATTGATGACACCCTCCCTGAAAGTAACAAAAGAACTCCTGTGCACAAGGGCCCGCTTATGGGGCTTGATAGAGTTGTCATCCTCTTAATAAACAACTCTGATATGTCAGCTGTAGTGGCAGCAGGGACTACACCATGCTCACCCACCAAGCCACGGGCAGGACCACCTACCGCCATCTCGGCACACACAGCGGTGGGCAAGCTCGCTGTATGGAGTCCCCTGTGGGTGTTAGAAGAGCGATTACTGGAGATGAATAAACAAATGACAAAAAACATTCTTGTCACTTAAACTCATTGTTGTGCAAGAAAAAGAGTGAAGGCAAATTATGCAAAAAATGAGGAGAATTTATGATGGTTTTGTTGTGGTTGAGTTTCTGTGTGAGATAAACAAGTGGCGTTTTTAGCTTTATCAATACAGGAGAACAGGGTTGGCTGGAGGCAACAGGTTTTCACTGAGGGGCCAATATATGAATAAAACCCACAATATTCTCAGTAAAAGTCCAACTACTTTAACTAATAACAACAGGAGATGATCCTGCACATTACAAACAACTATACAATGTCCAATTTGACTGACACACCAGAAAAAAACAACAACAAGAACCATGGAAAACCACCCAAACTGTTGATTATACTTGCTTTCTTGAGTTATGAGAATATTTATACAACTCTCCTATCTTTAGGAGGTGGTTAATAAATTGAGGGATAAACCACATAACATAAAATCCTACAGGCTTACCAATATCCAGTGCTATTCATTAACTAGACTGCTCTTTTAAAATAAAATATCTTGTTATAAAACTCATTATTGGCACACATGTGGAGCCACTTCCACATTTCTCTTGTCAGCATGTTGTATGCTCCTCACTGACCCATGTAGTTTATTCAAAGAGCTTGACATTTTCATTTGACAGTTAACCCTAGGAGTTGAACTAATTGGCAGTTTGACAATTATCTGCTGTAACAGACATGTCAAAGCATAATTCCTTTCCTACACATATGTTGAAATACTCATGGTACAGAAACCAGGTCGGTTAAAGGAATAATTCTCCTTTAGGAGAAACACACCATTTGACTTTCGATTCACACTGTACCACTTGGATATCTCAATTCAGTAAGAAGCTGGAGCCAGGAGATGGTTATCTTAGATTAGCATGAAGACTAAAAGCAACAGGTTAAAAAAAAAAAATCCCAGAAGTTACTGCTCCTGGTCAAAGAAACAATCCAGGACATACAACACTGTAAAACCACAAGTTTTGGTTTTTGGACAGAGCCAGACTGGCTGTTCCTCCTCTTTCTAGCCTTTATGCTAAGCTCAGCTCACCAGTTCCTGGCTGCAATGTTGTAATAATTCTTGAGAAGAAAGTGAATTCACACATTTCCTACAATGTTACACTATTGTTTCAATTTCAGATATAAATGGTTGATATTACAAAATACAGAATTAACAGACCAGACTGCACTTACTGCTGTCAGGCTATGTTACAGTTTGTTTGTTTTTTGCAATAGTATTTTCCTCAAAAATTATTAATGATTAAAAAAAATCTAAAAATTAAAATGGGCTTTTATTTTTATTTTTTATGATCCAAGGGTGTGGGTGGATGCAGGGGTGGGCAAACCTGTGTAGTTGAGGAGACTAAAAATTGTCTCGCAGGAGCATAAATTTTGTTCGCTCAGTTTTGATACAAATCTTAATTTAAAATCCGAAAACAAAATAAAGGCAGCAAATCTGATCAGCTGTAGACATCCCATATGAATTTAAGGGACCAGGATGACAAACACACAAATTCATGCCAAGACAATGGAGCAAAAAATCATTTCATATAGTCTGCCACTTGCAATATTCACTTATTTTTCACCAGAAACGTTGTTGTCTCTGTCATGATTCAATCTGCAGCACACTCCCCACATGCTGTATAATACCTAGTTAAAGCCAGCAGGGTGTGAAATGGTATTTGGAAATAAATGAAACTGACTATGAAACAGTGGAGTTTGGAGATATTGCCATGTCACGATGACAGACAAGTCCAGGAATGGGGAAAAAAGTTATTATCCCAAAGAAGAGCAAGGCTGGATTAAATATAACCCATGATGCTTCACGCTGCTCTGCCTTCATCCTCACTGATACTGGAGAGAGAACATAGACAAAGATCACGCAAAGGCGACAGCCGCAGCGCCTGGTGCTCCTGCTGACTTTCATTTGAACAGTCAGTAGTGTTTCATGCTGCCACGCCAATAAGTGTTATTCCAAAGTGGTTGGTTTCTGATGCTCCATTTCAAGCATTGTGAAGGAGCTTTAGAGGAACACAGTCCCTCGGGGCTCCTCCTGGCCTGATTTACAGCTGAAGTGATGAGTCACACAGGACACGCTGGGCATTGAAACAGCGACAACTATGTTGTTGGCCTTATTCATTTTTAAGGTGGAGGGCTGTCCCATGGTCTGTGGAGGACATGATGATATATGACGGCCGAGGGATTGCAGGTGTTAGGGCCTAATTGTTAAAAGAGTGAGGTGAAGGTGTAAGACAGATTATTCATCAACCTTTGTACTGAAAGACTGAGCTGCAAACTGGGAGATGGATTTTAAAGTTCAGAGAGAAAGTTTGTAGTGCACTTCAGTCACAATCCTTTTCACTGTACAATACAATGAGGCTCCAGTGAAGGAGGATGTGTATATATTTCCTTGTTTGATCAAAACAACCTTTATTCGTCTCTTATTTCAAAAATCTCTCCCCAATAAAACACACTGCTAAAGACAGCATCCTTATCTTCTTTGCCTCTTCAGTCTTCCTCACAAAGGCCTTCAACTCTATTTTGACAAGCAGGTCTGGATTACATCAAACGGCATCTGACAAGTAATAATTTTGAGCAAAGAGGAAGGTGTTTAATGTGATATTTGTAGGTTTTCATATTTATCTATTGAATGTATGGGTTCTCCCCAAGAGAACAAGCTACAGGTTGAGATAGAAAATGTCACCTTAGTGGCTCAGTGGTTCCAAATACAAACCATGGGGCACAGTGCTGCCAGATGGAGTCCTGTGTTGGCAGCTGCTGCCCTCTGCAGGAATAACGTGACCCTACAACACTAATCTCAGTGTTTTCTTTTATCACACTCCTAATGTTTTGCATACATGTGCCAGTCTTTGTTATTTGTTAGTTTGGACAGTTATGAAAGTGAAGTCAAAAAATATGAAGCTCTTTATGATTGCATCCTTAACCTGCGGTTGTACTTTAGACAACAACAGAGTGTCAGAGCCGTTTACAGAAACAGCACAATAGTATTAGTGATTTCTGATTCTGTAAAGCATGAAGAGTAACATTAATGTTTGTGTAACAGGCACTGTACTTAACACATCTACATCTATTTCCTTGTTTTATAATCACACACAGTTCAGACGGTTACACGGCTGAAAATAACTGTGATTAACACATACAACTACTACTACAACCAAAATGACTTTAGCAGCTCATCCCGTTGCCGCACCTGCCTTTGCAGCTGTAAACAGAC
This sequence comes from Monopterus albus, assembly GCF_001952655.1. Classification (NCBI taxonomy): domain Eukaryota; kingdom Metazoa; phylum Chordata; class Actinopteri; order Synbranchiformes; family Synbranchidae; genus Monopterus; species Monopterus albus. The sequence continues at coordinate 1,954,773 of NW_018127908.1, read as the reverse complement.
TGCTTCCTGGATGCTGATGATCTGAACCCATCTCTGAGTGTGCATATGATATGAATTTGGGTCCAGGATAGGGGATGAATATTCACTGTGCTTAGCCAACTCAACTCATCCCCTCTCACGCTTGTGTTCAAGGATTCCACATCTCCTGCCAGTCATGGGTGCTTAGACAGGTCACTAGTTTAAGAGTGTTACACTGTTTTCCAACCGGGTAATTGCACTTTGACACAAGACTAAACTTAGTTACATTTGATTATTTTATATGTGACTTTACGTACAATTGCTACATTGCAATATTCGAACATTTTAGAAAATATTCTTGATCATGATATCAGGATATTGATTTCATACACACAGTAATGTTTAATAAATGTAAATATCTTTCAGCAACAAATATGATTCCAATTAAAACTGAAGGCTTCCAGTTAACTGCACTTTGTCTTTTAGACTTACTAGTCTTTCCACGGTGCAGGCAGTGGGAACATCCCTCTCTCAGGTCCACCAGGTGTAAGAATCCCCAAGTCTCTTAGAAGCTTAAGGGTTAGTGGAGCCTCAGGAAGCCTCAATCACCTCCTGCTCTGGAGTCCTTAGTCCATCTGGTGGTGCTATATGCTCAGTTAGCTGCAAAACCAAAAAGAAAAACATAGAGGGTTACACAAGAGGATCATTTTTTATATGATATACTGTATGAGTTTAGAAAATTACTGGTGCAGGTTTAATTGCCAATAATGTGAGAAAACATATCTTTCCTAACTGAGAAAAGAGAGGGAGCTAGAAGCTGTGCAAACAATTTAAAAAGTTTAAGAAGCATAAGAAATAATGTACTCACAGTGAATGCCAAAGGAAGGAAATGTAATTTATGTCATCATTTTTCATACACAGAAGAGATTGTTAATATTAATACTGTTTTGTTACTAAACTCCCCTGGCATCTTCTGCTCAGCAGTGTGAATCAGGGCATTGCATTTCCCTGGGCGGAGAGGATGAATGTCTGTGCCATCAGATATGGTTGTGGTGCACTCTAAAGACAACACCCAGACACACTGCTACACACTTGGCCAGAACCTACTACAGGGCTTTAGTGGGGACATCATCTGTCTTCTGAAGCAGGTTTAAAAATGTGCCCAGCTGCTGCCACAGTCCCAGCTGGTACAGCTTGTTATTTTAGTTCTGTGCCCACCAGCAGTCCTCACAAGAGCCTCATCTACTCTGTTCTGTCAGTGTCTTCCCTTTCAAATCTGTTCCTGGTGTGCACTTCCAAAGTACACTGTCCCCTTAACCCTGTCCAAGAGTGACCACAGTGCCAGACTTGTTCATTCAGGCCTCCTTGCCCCACACCTACTTAACATTACCTTTATAGTTTGGAGTGAGATGTGGAAGTCTCTTGAGGAATGAAGCCTGGGGTGACATCCTCCCATTTTTTGCACAGAAAGAACAGTAATTTGAAGTTGCTTCATCTTCATCATCATCACCTTCATCTTCTTCTTCTTCTATTTTTAGTGATTTGGAAACTTCAAGTTGCTTTGAAGCCAAGGTGTCCTATTTTCAAACTGACCTGGAAGTGAAGGGCAGACCTGTCTTTGAACTTTCAAAATAAAAGTTGGGACAGTGGCAGTTTTTAACCCCCACAAAGGGTGGCATTTGCTGTCTTTATTTTAAAAATCAAAATGTAGTGACACTGAATTAATCTGTTAGCAAAGTGATTAACAAACAGAGTCAAATTAATTTAAAATCTTTTATATACCACAGTTGCTGACTTAGCTATAAATTCGATTTCTAGTTTCTGAACCAGATGTAAAGGTTATTTTTTGTTTTTCAGTTTTTACACATAACTTTAACTGAGAAAATTATTAGAACAATTGTAAGAAAAATGTTTATGAATAAGACTCATTGTCACGTCTGAGAAAAATGACCCCATGAGAAAGCTGTGATGGGTGAATACCAATCAAGTGAGCTGGATATTGTATGTGGAGTGCCTCAGGGTTCTGTTTTGGGACCTAAATTATTTATATTATACATTAATGATATATGCAAGGTTTCTGATTTAGTGAAAGTGGTTTTATTTGCTGATGACACTACCATATGGGCATCGGGTGAAAACCTACAGCAACTCTCTGGACGGGTTTCACAGGAACTTGAGAAGATAAAGAAATGGTGTGATAGTAATATACTATCTCTGAATTTGGATAAAACTAAATTTATGGTATTTGGGAATCGTAGACTAGATAATGAACTTCAATTGAAAATTGGGGGAGCTAAAGATTGTGTATTTCCATAAGTGGGGTAAAACTATGGAATAATTTAAGCGCGGACATAAAAAATAGTAATAGAATTGACAAGTTTAAACATAAATATAAAGGTATGTGTCAATCAAGATATAAGCAAGAACAGGCTTAATGATTAATTAGATGGAACATTGTGGGTGTGGTGTATGAATGTTAATACTCAGGCGGCGGCCGCTCTGGCAGCAGCCATGCCAGGGGCTGGAGGGGCCAAATCTGAAGCCAGAGGCAACGGCCCTCTGCCTGGAGGAGGAGGGCTCATGGAGGAGATGAGTGCCCTGTTAGCAAGGAGGTAGCGACACATCATATATTACTCTTCGATTCAGTACGTCTCAAAATAGGCACTTGAGTCATATGAATGAATTTCAGATCTTGTTTCATATACTACAGAAAAGTGAAACTTGACACAGTTGCCATACAGTAGATTTAGCAAACCCCAATGTTGGTCGCAATGGATTTTGTTGTGCCACCTGAAGAATAAGTTCATGTACTCATCACTCTCACTATTCCTCAGTATTATGAGATGATATGTAGTAAAATCGTAATTTAAATGCACTTTGTTGCTGACAGAGAAGTATCACTGTAAGATCTAGAGAAATCTAAGGAATTTAGGTTTTAAAAATGTGGAGTTCAGGAGGAATTGTGTGGTCTGTGCTTTATGATATTAACATTAAACATGATGATATGTTTTTAAAAATAGCAACTGTTTTTCAGAAATAATTCTGGACTCTGTCTTACAGGAGAAGAATTGCAGAGAAGGGCTCATCACCTGAACCTGACCAGAGATCAGTAAGTACCATTAGATCCTTCTTGTCTGCTGTATTCATGGGGTAGGACTGGATAAGTCTGACTTCTTCCTACTCCATTCAAGCATGTACTAGGTATAAGCAAATTGATATTGGATTAGCATTTGTTGGATATGTGTAAAATTATGTGTGTTGACATATCAACTGTCTTTACATGCTTGAAAGAATAAATCAAATCAAAATCAATCAAATCAAGCTCATGAGTCTGGTATGGGCTGACTGGGTTTGCTATGATCTCATTATGTATTTACTTGTTACTGACAGATTAAAATTTTATCCCAAGCTCCAAATAAAGTACAGCATTTGAAAGAAGATTAAACCAGTGATTCTTAAACTTCTGTTGTTTGTGGCCTCATACAAGAAAGAACTGTTTCATTGGGGCCTCTTATTGAGATTACAAATTGTTAGAAGATCAACATAAGAGCATGTTCCCCTTTAAACTTCTCAGCTGTTTTAGGCCCAAAGAGGCAAAAAGCAAAGGAGAACTGACTCTAAGTTGGTAACCACCAGACTAAACTACTCAACTATATTGCATGTAGTTAAAATGAGCTCTACATCAAGCAGTTGCAGGAAAATGCTTAACACATCACTTAAACCACTGAAAGTTACTGAGTTCTAATTGACCAGTAAAATGTAGTGATTCTACTAATAAACCAAAACATCTTTTATGCTACAAATTCCTCCATGGTCAACAGATGAACAGAAAATCACAAATTAAAGACAGAGAAGGAGAAAGAAGTCGAACAGCTGCAGTAAAACAATCTCCACTCTTGCTGATGGTTCAGATACATTTCACACACAGTTTCATCACGTGGCATTCTTTGTAAAACCTGAATGCACCGACAACAGTAGACTTTTCTTGATGAGATTACATAATGTCCCATTGAAACCAGTACGCTCTTGCTGTGACCAAATCCGACCACTTGGTGGCGTCGCGGACTGACATCGACCTGCTGCTTTTCAGCTGAGTCAGATGAAGCAGTATCCTACGTTCAATCTCAACTTTGTCACAGCACGTTTTCAGAAGACTGGTCAGTCTCAGGCCTGTTCACACTTTTCGTTTCATTTTAAATTCTCAGATTATGTTTCTATGTGAGGATGAGGAGGATGCACACATAGTAGATGGTCACGCACAGGCAAACATGCGGTTCGGCTCCTGCTAGAGGGCGTTGCAGCTCCGTTTCCAGCCTGTCCAATAATCGGGCTGCATGTGCCCTCAATCACCTAAGAGTAAACTCACTACCGTCTCACCGACCAATCAAGGATGCGACGTCCCAGCTGCTGCTCTTATAAATGTGACCAGATCTAGAGTTTCGGTACTGGAGAATGAGACTTACACTAGCGGAGCATCATACGTCAAGACGGTGGACCTGCCAGTCCTTTAGTTTTTATTTTAATTTTCTCGTTTCTCCAGGTAAATGAGCTTCTTTTTCCCTTCTTTGTTCACGGTAGCTCAGCTTCTAAGCTCTTCGTTGCATCAGATTTCCTCATTGTTACCTCATTGTTTTAAGTACTCTTATTTATAAAGGCCATTCATTTAGTTCAGTGGCGCCATGTTCATTCGTTCGTTTGCCTTATGTCCAAATTAGGCTTTTGCTTATAGCTTGTAGGCAATGAGTTACATCAGGAAGCCCATGATGTAATATTGCCTCACTCTCTAGAGTAACCACAGTAACAGGATGTGTAAAGATGCGTTTTCTTCTGGCGCCTGTTAGTCATAGGTTATTAGTTATTTATTGCGGGGGGGTTTCAGTGTGGTTTTCCATGAGCCATCTTTGTGAGCTGCGCAGTGATGGAAAGTCGCGTTTCCTTTTGTTTACAAAGTGGGGGCAGAGAAAACCCTGAGCAATGCGCCTTCATTTACATCCAAAACTCGTTTTTCATCATTTCTCGCTCCTGAAGAAGAGGGAGTAGTAGTGTTGTGCGTCCCCAAGCTCGGTTATGCAACATTGTGAGCCAGAGCACACCGTGATCTTATATCTGCTCTCTTTTTCCTTATCTTCAGGTGTCTTATAGTAGGAAATAAAATGGCCACGTCCGCCAGTGCCAGCCTGAGTAAAGCTGTAAAGCAGCAGTACATGGAGCTCCCTCAGGGGGATAAAGTCCAAGCCATGTATATTTGGATTGATGGAACCGGTGAGGGGCTCCGATGCAAAACCAGGACGCTGGATTTTGAGCCCAAAAGCATTGATGGTAAGCAGACTTCTGACTTCTTTTTTTTTTACTTTCCTAACAGCGAGTTAATTTCTTAAATGCAGTGTATTATAACTGCGCTCCTCCTCTTAGATCTACCTGAGTGGAACTTTGATGGCTCCAGCACCTACCA
>NW_018127908.1:1936716-1949337 GCF_001952655.1 Monopterus albus | reverse complement strand
GTATTTGATCCCTGCTGCCATGTTCCGTGATCCATTCCGTAAAGACCCCAACAAGCTGGTCCTGTGTGAAGTGCTGAAGTACAACCACAAACCTGCAGGTATCAACAGATCAGTCTGCACGGTTTAAGTCAAAATGAATAGAACCAGGCAACAAAATGGTAAATGTTCCAACAGTTTCAAACTCTGCTACACTCTACAAAGTAAACCAATAACTGTCAGCTTCACTAAACTGCAGCTGTAGTAACATGAAGCAGTGCCTTGGTTTGATAGTGCAAGGTGGGTGGGACATTGCAGTATAACCAGAATAGTGAAGACCTGTGTTTGGATCTAGAAGTGTCATGCTTGGAAACATGAAGATGGATTTTAGCAAAAATGTAGTTGCTGTCATTTTAATGTAATACAGTGGGCAAAACAAGCATGTAATCTGACCTGAAATGGGCCAAATTTATTCTTTTAAACATATAGCCATAAACAGATGCACACACTCCCATTCAGCACACTGAAAACATTAAAAGGCAGAGGCTTGTATGCATAGAAGTGAAAGCTGCCTTTAGTCGAGCAAAATTATGGCAAAGATGAGCAGATGAAGCACAAGACACCAATGTAACAAGAGAATTACTTACAGTATCACTGCTCCATTATTTGTCTTGAGGGGACATCTCTCATTTGCAATAGCTCTGAGACCTTAAAGCAAATCTATAACTGCAGCCAAACTTCCATAATGGAGATGAAAAGTGATTTGCAAAACTGGGACAGGTGACTTGAGTTGTTAGTTTTTAACATGAAAGTTTCATTCTGCAGAAACCAACCTTCGAATTACATGTAGGAAGGTGATGGAGATGGTGGAGGACCACCACCCCTGGTTTGGTATGGAGCAGGAGTACACCATTCTGGGCACAGATGGACACCCATTTGGCTGGCCGTCTAATGGTTTCCCTGGACCACAGGGTAAGCATCTGGTTTAGAGTTTAGTTGTAGTATAAATGTTTCCTGCATCGAGATGAAACAAAGTTTAATGATTTGACACTTTTGCATGTTTTCAGGTCCATACTACTGTGGTGTGGGAGCTGACAAAGCCTATGGCAGAGATATAGTGGAGGCCCATTACAGAGCTTGCCTGTACGCTGGAGTCCAGATCGGTGGCACAAATGCAGAAGTGATGCCTGCTCAGGTAATAATCAGAGCCTAATCCCTGTTTAGTTTGCACCTGTTATGGTTTTAGCAGCCAGTTAATGTGTGTAACTTACAAAGAACTCCTGTGTGTTCAGTGGGAGTTCCAGATTGGACCTTGTGAAGGGATCAACATGGGCGATCATCTCTGGGTGGCTCGCTTCATCCTGCATCGTGTCTGTGAAGACTTCGGCGTTGTTGCCACGTTTGACCCCAAACCAATCCCTGGTAACTGGAATGGTGCTGGCTGCCATACTAACTTCAGCACAAAAGGGATGAGGGAAGAAGGTGGATTAAAGTGAGTGTCAGAAACTTTGAGGTGGGCAGCTCAGTAAATGTGCAGCATTGCATGAATGCATTTCTGATGGGGAATCTTTTCTGTTGGCAGAATCATTGAAGACTGCATTGAGAAGCTTGGCAAGAGGCACCACTATCACATTCGTGCCTATGACCCCAAAGGGGGGCTTGACAATGCTCGACGTCTCACCGGCCGCCATGAAACATCAAACATCAACGAATTCTCTGCAGGTGTGGCCAACCGTGGAGCCAGCATCCGCATTCCTCGTACCGTTGGCCAGGAGAAGAGAGGCTACTTTGAGGACCGTCGTCCATCAGCAAACTGTGACCCATATGGTGTGACCGAAGCCCTCATCCGTACCTGTCTGCTTAACGAGGAAGGAGACGAACCTACTGATTACTAAATTCACAACTCGACTGCCCTCTTGACTTTCTTTAAACTAGTACTGTATTTTTTTTCTTTTCCTCCCACTGACACTATTTTAACCTACATTTTAATGGCTCAAAGTTGGCTGGTCAACTTAAACATGACAAGGTAATGAAAATCCTTGGTAGTTTTGAACTGGTAATAACAGGGTATGTCTTTCCCGTCTTCTTGAGAGGGGATTGGCTTTTGTAACACTGTTTTATAGCCCATGTCATATCCGTCCCTTTTTGTCTGTAACTAAAAAGAACTAAAGCACATGGACACTGAAGAGTAGAGCTGCTAAGCCTGGACAGCATGTGTAATGTAAAAAAAATCTGACAGGTTTGTGTACTGTTAATGTTGACCTGCCTCTTCAACTATCTAGTATGTGGTGTGCTACTAATTCTTTAATTTTTATAAAGTCACTTTTTTATTAAATGGCACCATTTATCGTCAGATTTCGACACACCGGGTCACCTTGTGTGGTACATGTTGTAAATGTCTGTACCCAGGCACATGTTCAACTGTGGTGGACTTGGCCATAATGCCATTTGTAGATTTCCTTAAGGAGTTTTATCCTTTTGTTAACTACAATATTGTAATGCACCTGATTTGGTAAAACATCATGTTTACTGAATTTAGTGTTTTTATTGATACATTTAAAACTTATTTTTATCACACCATGGCTGTATGACTCTTGACTTAAAGGCTATACTAATTTGACATCTGGGGAAAAGTGCGTATTTGCCCTGTTACAGAGAGTTGGATGTTAGTTACACTTTTATTTTTCCAGCTGCAGTGTGAAAGCCTCAGCTTGCAATATGGTTAGGTTGGTGTAAACTGGATGGTGGTGAAACTTAAGATTGATTCCCTGAAACTTAAATGTTTCACCTCAGTTAATAATCGAGCAGACACTCCTTAAACCTTGAGTTTATTTTACAACTTTTGAATATCATTATTTTGTGAAGGAACAGTTGGCATGTGTCTTCAAAGCTGCTGACGCACCATCTTACTGTAAGCAATATACCTTTAAAAATGTGCACTTAAAGATAACACCGGTAAAGGCTCTCTGGCTGGTTTGTTTTGTTTTGTTTTTTTTTCATTATTCTTGGCCTGATGATCTGGTCTGGATTGATATCTTGGAAGGAGCTCAAGAACAGCTTTGTTTATTTTAGGAACCTGTGGGGAATTAAGTGGCAACTGGTGTACGCATGAGTCTGTTAGACTTTTTCATTATAACAGCTTGGATTTTTATTTAACTTAAACTGTCAAACTTATTTCTGAGTATAGCTGAAAGTTGAATGGGCCACTTTTTTTTACCAAAAGGATTTTGATTCAGTTTCTCAGACATTTGACACTTATGATCCAATACAGACAGAATAACTTTAAAATGTTAGTGTAAGGATTTCTTGAATAACTTGGTGCATTTGTGCATACAATGATTGTGACTGAACTTTGCCGTCTCCACAGTCATTCAGCTGTATTAATGTCAAAGCTGCTTTTAGGAGAGAGTTTGGAGTCAGAACTTTACAGACACGACAGAGTCAAGTAAACCCATTTCCCTACTGACAACAGGGATACATTTCAACCACACTTAACAAGAAGCACACAACCTCACTTCACAGGACATAAGCATTGACTTGTAGTGCCTTCTTGCTTTAGGGGGGGAAGGGCAAAACGTTTGTTTTGTCCTTTCCCCTAGATCCTGACTGCCCTAACAACAGATGTGAGTCAGCTCACTGATTTGCTTTGAAAGGAGCAGGTTAACCAATCAAAGTCAAGAGCAGGTTCAGTTCTGTTTCAGAGGATGTTGCTGGGCCTGAAGCCAATGCACATACTGTGACTTTGGTTTGGTCTGTTATTTTCCGGAATCTGAAACCCCTTCGCCTTTAAAGCATTTTGCGTTTGCCTTGGCCAGTTTCTGAGATTCCGGGCCTTGAGTTTGTCAGACAAGAGGCTACATTTGGAAACAACAGCTTAAAAAGTGTTGTGAAAAATCTATGCTTTAAAACTTTATACTGAATATATGTCATTCAGAATAGTGCTTTACAGTGGGGTTCCTCTAGGGCAAAAACATTCTCATTTATATTTCAGTTTCTGCCTACATTCATATATAAGTTGCAGTGTAATTCAGCCAGGAAATAGTGGAGACATATTACAATTACAGGGGAATGAAACTGGTCCACATATTGCGTTACAGACCATTATTGTCAGTAAACTTCCTTCATTCCCAGAGACAGGCTGGTACATTTTATTTTTCCCAGCACACCCACTAATTGCACCTGTGCCAGTGTTTTTTTAATACCTTTGTGCACACAAACAAGCAAAACATTAGGAAAGGTAACTTGTTAATCTAAGTGCATTACATGTCATTCAGCTCCAGTCCTTTGCTCTAAGTGTGTTTCTGTTTGTATATTTGATACAAAACTGTATGGATCAGTCAGCTCTTGTTTACTTCCTCTGATTTTTCAATTCAGTCATGGCAGGATATCAGGAGTTTACCACCTTGCTACCATCAGTGAAAGCCACTTAATGACATTGTCACCATCTAAAATCTCTTCCACTTCCTCACTTTGAGGGGGTTCGACTTGCATGCAGAATCCAAAAAACCTTCTGCCTGGGAAGCTCAAATGATGGGGAGATATTGGACAAAGGATGGAAAGGGATGCTGCCCTGTTGCTATGACAACCACCACAATGTACCTGCTGGATGGTGGTGGTTCTTGTGCAAAGCAGGAGGGAAAAAAAACGTATCCATGTTATGTAAGGAGGAAAAAAACCATGAAATGGGGTCTCTTAAATGGAGCTGCATAATAGACCCCTGGCCAAACACAGCTTTGAGTGCTAGTCACTTAGCATGCCCTCACACTATGCAAATGTCCTCTAACTTTTTTAATGTTTACATATTATGCAAACTGAGTTAGATTTTTACAATTTAATGTAAAATAGTGCATAAAGGAGCATGGAAAACAGCACACGCGCTGGGCATCAAGCATATGCATGGTACAACTGTCATCGGTTGTGTTGTGTTGTTGTGTAACACCTTATACCAGGTCAAACCAGCACTGGATCTTCTTTCTACAATGTGCAAAAGAAGATGTCTGCGCTAAAAAGATTACTTAGGAGAAATGAGAGGACTGAAGCTTGTTTTGTGCAAAATACAGCACAAGAATTCTGCAAGAGATGGAGAAGAATGTCAGTGGAGAACAGAACTGTCTCACGTTTCATTTCTTGGCAAGAGCGTGTGTAATCCTTTTTATGGGAAAAAGTATAATAGACAATAGAACAAGAGATGCAAAAGAATGAATTCCAGCATTTTTTTATAACAGCAATGACAAAAAAATGTAGCAGTTTGTGTGAAGTCTTGTTTTCCTGCAGATCCCTGTCTCACACATGCACACAAAATTCACACTCACGTGTGCTTATACGCAAGGAAAAACTAATCACAAATGCTCATGTTTACTACTGGAAACACACATTGTTAACACATTCCTGTCCGCAGCAGAGGAGAATAACAAGCTGCTGCATGTTTACATCCAAGACAGACCGATGTTGTGCAAAGCATCCTGATTTGCTGAGTGCTCTGGTGTGATTGGGCTGATGCTAGGTCCTCTTTAGTCACTCAGGCTTACCTGCGCTGTGATTGGACATCATTCAGTATGACACAGTGATACAGTTTTAAATGAACAGTACTGCTGCAGAGTTACAGCAGAAGATGGTACAGATCGTTCTGCAGCGAAGTGGGGTAAATAAAGGGTTTGATAAGGGGTTTGATAGGAAACAATGATCCAGTGTGTGAAATGTATTTACAGCCTTATTTTGCCAGTAACAACACAATTAAAGTGGAATAAATCACAGAGGTCTGTTCAGCTATTTCTAAACCACAGTAATATCCACATTTATGACATTAAAGTGGTGCCTGCATGCTCTTCCACACTCATATTCATCAAACCGGACTGCTAAACAAATTGTGCATTTAAATTCTTTGCAATTGAGTGAACATTTCTTTTGCAAAAGCTTCCTTTAAAAGCATTGCTGGATGCAAAGTCAGCTTTGTCGTTTACAAAGTGTTGCGGTCACAAAACGTCCTGCTCAGTTTCACTAAAGTTCACACAGTCCACACACGAGTTGAATGGCTGCCAGATGCCTGTATCCTTCTGACTCTAAATTCACAAGAAGTGCGCTCCTCCCCCTGAGAACCTCATGCTGATTTATCAGCGGGGGTTGTCCTTTCCTTAGCACACAAAACAGTGGATGACTGGCACACACACAAGTCCACTTTGTAGTTTTCCATATCATACTAATGTATAAAGACATGCAAAAACACCTGTTTTCTAAACAAATAATAGATAGATAGATAGATAGATAGATAGATACGATGGGGACAAAGGCACATTTTGTCCTATAAAACTTCATCACATTGTTAGGTATTTTTAGTCAGATAGATATTGGATAGATACTTTATGTATTAGAAATGTTTAGTGGAGATAGGATGTATAGTTAGACTGTTAAATGCTTAGGCATGCTTATGAGTTTCTACAGGGTACATCTGGTCAAGGATACTAGAGAGAAGAGGTGATGACTGTCAGCAGACAGGATGTTTAATATTATTATTACGACGTGTATAACTGTAGCCTTAGCCATATGTTCTTATGTCTAAGTCACGACATGTACTAGAGGTCGTGAGAATGTTTTTAGTTACACACCACTAAACCAACAGACACACACATTCACACGTTGATTTGCTTCATGTTTTGACTACTGCTATGACCAGCTGCAAAGCTGGTAAGAGAGACGTCTTGGTTGACGTTTCTGTGTAGTATGGGGCTAGCCCAACCGAGGGGATATAATGTATAGGCCTGGTGGGCTCAGGGTCTTTCATCTTACATCTGCCTACGAGCAGTTTGGAGGTGCAAGATACCTGAGCGTGTAATGTTAATTTTACCTGGGATCCCTTGAATAAATCAGCACTGTTTTGAAGTTACTTGAACTGTCTCGTCTCTCAGAGTTAGCATGGTAAGACGGACCTATCCTACAACATCATCTTTAAAAACTGAGACAATCTAAAACTTATTGCTTTGCGAGGGGGCACTCAGCCACTGTTGAAGCATAAAACAACAATCAGCAGAAAGTGGGAATAACTGTCAACAAAAATAGGAGAATGAGAATATTCAGTGCAGCCTGTGTGAGACAATCCTCAAACAATAAACAGAACAGACAATAAACAGAATTAGTTTTGCCTGAATAAGTTCAGCCCTGTTTGAAGAACAGGGCCCATGTCAGTTTTTAAGATCAACTTTGACAGTGAATGGACCCTTTTGCTATACAGACACTTAAACAACGTCACTTTAAGTTGGCTCAGCCATAAATTCCTGCACCTTCCTCAACACCCATTCTCAGTATTAGTCATAAATGTACACACCAGCTCTACTTTGGAAATTGGCTGACATCATGCTACCAATTAAAGGATAAAGTAAATCCTTCATGAGTCATTTAAAATGCACTCAGCAACACTTGGTTTCAATAACAAGCAGCCAGGTACAGGCTAACTCAAACTCTTGGCTAACTCTAGTAGCCAAGAGTGACCCTTCTTCAATTCAAATCAAATCAGAGAAAGGTGGAGGTGGAAAAAGTACTCAAAATCTTTGAGCAAAAGTACCTATACATTAAAAAAAAACTCCATTACAAGTAAAAATCCTTAATACCTAAATTGTAAAAGGTAAAATAATTCTACAAATGACCACCGTGACTGATATACTGTTTATATATATTAGTTTCACCTACTAAAATTCTGCGCTGCATATGCAAGGCAAGTGTTCCCAACCCCCTGAAAACATTCACAAATTAAATCTGTGTGGCTGTGAAATGATTATGAGGTGAGTGATGACAAATACAAACAGACTTGTTAGTAAACATACTAGTCTCTGTTATACTGTGTGCTGCTGACTAATCAGCTGTTTTGAAGCCCAGTGTAACAGTTGTCTACCTGGTGATAGTCAAGTATCATGGAGGACTGCTTCCTATGCCCTCCTGTTCCAAGCCATTAATTTCACCACTCCCTTTGTTTACACTGAGACCCAGCACAACTGTGTTCCAAAGGCTCACCAATATCCCGCCCTTGTGTTGTTCGTACCTGTAAGTTAATGGCGATATAGTAGCGAGGCACCATGTGAATTCATATAGTAGGCCGGCATTCCACGCCACAGTCAGGACGTGACATTGCTTGCGTCAGCTGCTGGTAGTCTACAAGCCAAAACACCAATGGTGGGAGAGATAAGTGTGGATGTAGCTTGTTTTGGTTCTTCAAACATTATTTTCACTTCACACAAAATTGGTTACCATGTTTCTTGTTTTGTGTGCAAATGTGTTGAGTAATAACTGCAATCAACGCGTTTGTGTCATCAGGAATAAGTTAGAGAGAAGCAGAGAACAGTTAGAGGCTCAAGACACCTGTAGTAGTGTCGCACACATGTTGACCCATTTTACACCTCAAAATTATGTTTAAGTACACTAAGTAAAGTAAGTGAATAAATGTACTTAGTTACTTTTCAACTCTGGAGAAATAAAAAAAATCTTGTGTCATTATTCACAACCTGGTGGCTGGATGATACTTACTGTTACATTCTGTGGCTTTAAGAGAAGTGAAACCTTGTCAGACTATGCACTCATCTGTCAAAAGGAACCAATAATACGTGTATGGTAGCATATGTGAGTGCGTCTGGAGCAGGGGTGGGAGATTTTACAGATGACTCAATCAAAATTATTTGATGCTTCCGTAGTCGTCATAAGATTTCAACACTTTGGACCACAGTGAGCAGCCTCTGGCCTTTAGTCACATGCGGTTATTCATCTCAGCTCCTTCAGATGAACAGCTTTTACCTGTTTCACGTCACTATCTTTTCAAACTCTCACTGAACATGTGGAACATGTTATTGTCTATAGTGAGATACGTCAGCAAAGAAAACTATTTTTAAGAAGCATATTATAATGATCTACGTCTGTGAGTCTTTTAAAATAACTGACCAGAAATGCTTGAGTAATAACAGTTTTCACAGGGACCTTGATTTCAAATCCCACAGTAGAAGATCAAATTGTAACCACTCATATCTGATATTTCTCTGGCTGTTGGTGGCTACCTGCACATGCTTTCCTGTTGATGTATCTGATGCTCTGGTTTCTCAGCTGCGACATCCATCAAGTGTATCAGTTGTAGAAGTGACTAAGTTTGTACCAAACCGAGATCTGTGCAGTGTTGCCATGTTTAATTCTTAGTCTGATCCACATCTAACCAATTGTTAATAAATTTGTTTTGATAATAAAATACAAATCTCTCACTGGGTCTGTTGTCCTGTCTAACATCTTTATGTTATTACTGTTGTCAGCTTCTCAAAGCTGTTTTGAATTTTGGTAAGTCAGATATAAATAAAACATCAATACACACACCTACTATATACATGTTACATATATATATATATATATATATAGTAGTTATATAGTTATATATAGTAGTTTATCAGATATCAATATAAGAGACTCAGCTTTAATTGTTTGTTTCATTTAAAAAATTGGATGTATTTACACTAAAGTGCTGCAGCAGTGTTTTGTTGGGACAGTGACAGATTACTTACAATATAGATTAAACCACAGTCTACATGACTGCAATTTTCCTGATATCTGAATGTTCTTTGCTTCACCAAACAGCAGAGTTGACTCATACTTGTGTGTCCCCTGGCATGGCTTTGGTGACTGGTGTTGTTTTTCTCATTACATCGTCAAAGCATTTTTGAGGAAACAAAAGCAGTCAAAAAAATCTCACTGTTGCAACAGTGAGACAACAAATAACAAGATTTCAGGAGCTAAGGAGTCACACAGAAGTTCCTTCTTTATTTTTTTCACTGTGTTATTAGTGGAATCTGGTAGATTCCACTAATACACCGGTGGATTTCTTGCACAAGTAAGGACATAATGTCTTTCATACAGCTTAGCTCCATTCCTGCCACCCAGCCATCAGCTTACACAGAACAAGACAAACAACACCCTGCATGTTCTCAGGTTATCAAAACAGGCTAGAACTTGGCATAACCTATGTAATTCCACTGTTTTTTTTAATGGTGTTCTGGCACTTCCCGGGGAACCTATGTAATTCCACTGTTTTTTTTATGGTGTTCTGGCACTTCCCGGGACACAGAGTGACAGACAGCGAGCAACAAAACAACTGATTTGTCTTTGTTCATCCAACCATGCATTTCTGTTCGTGACCAGCTAAGACAGGAGAAGCCTGTTTGTAAGTTTCCCTACCGAACAACTCTCACTTTGTTTAGAGGTGTAGCAAATCCTTCCAGGAGCTACATGTTGACCTATTTTACGCCTCCCTTTAAGCACACAGTTGATTCTGCAATGCATATTGACCGTCTTATATTGAGATGTACTCTGTGAGGACAAACCACCATATCAGTCTGTGTCATCAGCATTAAATAACATTATACAGCAGGCCATGCCTGACCTGAGACCTGAGACCTGATAGGGTACGTAGCAGTTAGAGTGATTAACAGGAGTGATTTCACACTGATGTACACTGTATACTGAAATATTTCTGTTGTGAGGCAGGTATGGAAAGATGTGTTACATAAGATGACAAGATGATTCTGTGTAATGACTTTGTAATGTTGAAGGGAATAATTACTGTCAAAACTAAGCTAGTGAATACAAGCACTGAACAACCTTGGGGTTTTTAAGAAGAGCCTTAAATCATTCCTGTTTGATCTGACCTTTAGTTCAGCTCTCTTTTAAAAGATTTTATTTATTCGTTCACTTAGTTCTCCTCTTGTTTCTTGTCATCATTTTAATAATTTTTGTTATGCATTGATTTTATGTTATAGATTTTGACATGATGGATAGTTATTTTAATTATTTATTTTAGCTTAGTAAAATTAAATCATAATTTTAAATTACAGTTTTGCTAAGGTAAAAGAACATAAATGTTACCAGCAAATTAATTAATACAGAATGGATTCAGTTTTAGTATAGTGCTGCTGATTTTATGGATTGTCATGACGTTCATGGCAGAGGATGAATCCTAATGAAATTTATGATGCCCTGTCTTTTTAGAATTAGTGGCACCAGTCAATTTTAATCAGTTAAGTTTTATATATGTAGCCCCCCCCAAAAAAAATTTTAAATAAATGTTATAAGTGTTTAAAGTGAAATGTCTCTATGCCTACTCAAGTGACCGCTGACACGAGTGACTTTTCACTTTTGTTCTAGCACCATTATTAATTTAAATTTGTCCAGTACTTTGGGTTCAAGTCCCACTGTGTTCTAATTACTGGGTGTTTTAGTATGTTAGCACACTAAACTAAGAGGTTTACCATGATAAATATTATAAACACCAACATGTCGGCATGCTGAGGTTTTGTTTAGTGTAATATAAAAATACTCAGTTGCAAGTACATGGTACTTAAGAGTACTCCTTGAGCAAATGTACTTGTGTTCCACTGTGTCCTTTGATAAATACAGACCAGCTAAGCACTAGAGAAATGTAAAAGGTGTACTCCCCAGTCAGTTATGCAGGGCTGGATATTTCAGGCAATGGCATCTGAGTCATGCTAACCAGGTTAACAAGGTGATGCAAGCTGAAAAGAGATTAACAGATACCTCTGTACTGTAAAACAGGTCATAAAATGATTGTAAAGATTAGCGAACCTGACTGAGACGTTATACTCTGCACCTGCGTTTCCTTCATTGTCGTCATATGTTGGGATTATGTAACCTACGTAATGTATGGTTTATGTATGTGCTATACAACACATGAGCAGATTTTACACACATGATTATACATGAAAAACACATGAAGCATGTGTGTGAAGCTGCTGAATTTGGTATCGATTTACATAACTGCCCTGTCCTTTGCCATTCACATTTCTGTCATTCAGCAAACCTCAAATGTTCTGTAATTACTCATGTGTGATATCATGTAAAAGTCAAAGCTTGGATGATGATTAAAATTTTATGATTATGTAATAATCATGTTGTGAAAGCAGCACATAATTAGCCTATCAGTAGTTACGCACTTGTCTTATCTTTTCAGAGTTTTGCCTTTTGTACATGTTGCTTGTGTCTAACAAACACAAGTTTCTATTTGCTACAACTTACAGCTTCACGTTTTACACGTAGCCTGTTCAGTTTAATCAAAGGGAACAATACAGGCCTTGATGACAGTTGTATAATGCCCTCTGTGGCTCTAGAGAAGTTTTGTTTCTTCTGTGAAAAAAAAACCCTAATTTGTGCTTAGAGACAAATTTTTAGCCATGCTAGCAACAAAGCTCTAAGCAAAGCAAATTTAGTGCAATACAATATGTTTCCTTTTCCTCTTGTTGTTGCTTTAGCTCAATACTTTAGGTCTTTTAGTAGTTTAGCATAGAGCTTATTAAATTCCTTTTCTCTTGTTGTTGTTTTAACTAAATATATTAAGTTTTTTAACAATTACTGCAGAGATTTTTGCAGCATTGTTGTGTCTAAGTGCAATGTCACAGGGCCCTGGTGACGACTAAAATGCTGCATTTCCACTATCGGGACATAATGAGCAGTACACCCTGTACTTTCTGTTAGGTATTTTTAGCCAGATAGAAATTGGATAGATACTATATGTATTAGAAATGTTTAGTGGAGATAGGATGACTAGTTAGACTGTTAAATGCTTAAGCATGCTTATGAGTTTCTATCTGGTACATCTGGTCAAAGATAACTAGA
>NW_018127908.1:1907383-1936494 GCF_001952655.1 Monopterus albus | reverse complement strand
CTGTGAGAATGTTTTTAGCTACACACCACTTAATCAACAGACACACACACACATTGATTTGCTTCATGTTTTGACTACTGCTATGACCAGCTGCAAAGCTGGTAACAGAGACGTCTCGGTTGACGTTTCTGTGTAGTATGGGGCTAGCCCAACCGAGGGGATATAATTTATAGGCCTGGTGGGTTCAGGGTCTTTCATCTTACATCTGCCTGTGTGCAGTTTGGAGGTGGAAGATACCTGAGCATGTAATGTTAATTTTACCTGTGATCCCTTGAATAAATCAGCACTGTTTTGAAGTTACTTGAACTGCCTCGTCTCTCAGAGTCAGTATGGTAAAAAGTACGGGGTACAACATTTCCTTAATGATCACTAAGCATAGCCTCGGGGGTTGGCGCGAAGCATCCTGCTTTGTTTTTCAACTGTTTTCTCCCTGTTGTTCTCTGTTTAGAGGAGGGAGGGGCTGCACCCCTCTCACACACAGTCAGCTGTGTCTTTACACATGGTGCTTGTAATGCTAATGCTTGAGGTGTGAAGATGCTGACATTTCACCATTCACAGATGACTGCTCTGTGCACATGCACCCCTCCCCCCTCACTGCCCTGGTACTTAATTTTAGTGCTACCTCTTGAGGGGTTTTGAAATTTTGCTCCTAGAATGCACCTCCAATACGGGCTGAGTGTATCAGAAACAACCTGTGACAAGTGTTACTCGGTGTGACACGTTTCGGCAGGTTTTTGTAATGGAACAACCCCTTAGGTGACTGTAAGCTGTAACGTTTTACCAAATCTAAACAAGAGGACACTCTCTTACCCCAAACTCTTTAAAGCAGCTAATTGTGACCCAGGGACCACTATTCTCACTAAGAAGTGAAGGGACCAGTTCTTGCTACCATGCTAACTCTGAGAGACGAAGTAACCTGAGGTCTGGGTGGATTGACATGGGCACTAATTTAATCCTGAAAGTCACCTGGGCTTTTCTACATTGTATATATTAGCATGGAATTGATTATTCACAAACAATAAGAAATATATGGAAGAGTGCTTAAAAAGTAAAATTAAAAATTAATGATTCCTACAGTGAAATTACAGGGTCAGGGACCACCTGCAATGCCTTCATGGACCACCAGTGGGCCAGGGACCACTGGTTGAAAACTCATGCTTTAAAGGATATTTGCATCAGTCTTGATATCATATGAAGAACTGCTGGACCTGTTATAGTTCTGATTAAAACAATAGTTTTCTCTTCAAGTTATAGCACCTTCACGCATCCTTTGGTCTGTGCATTTTTGTCTCTATTTTTTTTTTATAGAAAATAGGTCGATTACAAAAGAAAAGGTCAAATTTCATTTCTTATTTTTTATTCTTATAGTAATTTGTGTCAGTGTGAACACAAGCCAAGCTTGGCCTCTTGTCTTGGACAGTCTTTTATAAGCTATTATTTCTGTGTAGCTTCTTCCGGTTCTTTCAAACCAGGAACTCTCAATGAGACGAAAGAGACTGCTTTAGATTTTATAAAAAATAACCGTGCTGGTTTATTCAGAGGATCACAGGTAAAATTCACATTACACGTCCAGAGCTCTCTCACCCCTCTACCTGCGCGCAGGCAGCAGAAAGCTGAGGAACCCTGGACCCCACAACCTATATAATATTAATCATTTTTGGGCTAGCCCATGCTACAAGGGGCGTCAAACCGTGACGCCACCCGATAAGCAAGCTTTGCAGCTGCCATAACGTTTAGCCAAAACATGAGGAAAAGTCAAGGTGCGTGACTGTTGTTTTCGTGGTGTGTATCTAAACAATTGGACATAACCTTACACTTTAAGACAAATATTAAGACTAGCATTACAGTTGACACTAAAAGCTCTTTTCCTGTAACCTTGGCGTGCCTGCAATCCCTGCAGGCTAAATAGTTACAGCAAACTAGTCACCCTGTCTGCACTAAACATTCCTAGACAACAGATCTCTAATCCATATCTATCTAACTAAGAAATAACCTAACACTTTGTTCCCATAAAGTGCTGATTCAAATCACAGAAACAGAATGGTTACTGTTGTTGCATAATTGCCAGCAGCATGTGAGGGTTAGTGAGTCATCTCAGACAGACAATAAGTTGAGTACCCCACCTCCACCCTTGCGTCAATGCAGTCATGCAAGTTTCTCTTCCACCAGATTCTTGCAATCTGCCTGTGCTGTATTTGTGCCACTGTTTACTTCCTTGAAAAAACTCACTATTCTCTGTAAAAATGATGACAACAGTGGGTAAATCACTCACTGGACTCTTGAGACCTCCCTCTAACACAAAGATTTAAAAATGATTACACTGTTAGGTATTTTTAGTCAGATAGAAACTGGATAGATACTTTATGTATTAGAAATGTTTAGTGGAGATAGGATGTATAGTTAGACTGTTAAATGCTCAGGCATGCTTATGAGTTTCTACAGGGTACATCTGGTCAAGGATAACTAGAGAGAAGAGTTGATGACTGTCAGCAGACAGGGTGTTTAATATTATTATTACGACGTGTATAACTGTAGCCTTAGCCATAATATGGTCTTATGTTTAAGTCACGACATGTTACTAGAAGTCTTGAGAATGTTTTTAGTTACACACCACCTAACCAACAGACACACACATTCACACGTTGATTTGCTTCATGTTTTGACTACTGCTATGGCCAGCTGCAAAGCTGGCAACAGAGATGTCTTGGTTAACGTTTCTGTGTAGTATGGGGCTAGCTCCAACACGAAAGCAGCAGTGCCCTTTCCAACCCCCATCACCCCCTTGTGCTCCTGCAAGATTAAAGGCTGATCTTGTATTTGATGGTGCCACAGCAAGTTTCCTAGTGCCATTAGTCTGGTACATGGCCTTAATCCCATCAGATCCTTTATTTTCCTTACACAACACACGCAGTTCTGGTAGCCTTACTAGAGCCACAACAAGTAGGCTAAAATAGCAAAGGAGGAACTACGAATAAAAACTGCTGTGTCGCTACTCAAAAGATTGTCACCATAGTGAATCATTTAATCCACAGGCAGTAATCAAAATTCAACGATGCACATCAGACAGTAATGATGCATTTTCCCACAAGGCTGTGTTCCTGGGTCCAACAACTTGGGTGTAACTTGTTCAGAGTAATAAGATCACTGCATTGGGCAGAGATTTGTAGGAAGGTCATGGTGAACAGTGATTGGACAGATGCATGTCTAGTCTTTTTTGAAGCCTGAAACCATGTTATAATAAGTGCTTTTCACAACACAACTCTTTTTAAATTCATGTCAACATGATTGCTCAGACAATAAAGTGGTACCAGGAAGAAAGCAAATAAAAAATGTCAAAATATCCCTTTAAGTTGCAGTACACCTGGCCTCAGTCCTTGTGGGGAAAACTATTAAACTATTTGGTACACATTTTTATTGGGAGTATTCACATTATGTTAATAAATGTGGCATCAGTGTGGCTACTTAACATTTACACAACTATACTGAATCATTATTGTCCTATTTACTATAATTCTCTTCTGTCTCATCACACTTTCAAGCAGGCACTAACCTTGACCTTTTATACCGATTTAGGGCTAGTCTTTATTAAGTAAATTAAAAAAGAACATAGCACATTGATATGTATTAATATGAAAGGCCTAGCAGAGCAGCTATCTTGGCAAAACAATCTACGTCAGCAGCAAGGTGAAACAACTGAGATTGCAGGGTGGGAAATCTTGGCAATTGGTCTGAAAATGGTTTGGTATTTACCAGCTCAAACAGCATGCCAAGTACATGGGTACATGCATCTGTACCCTTTAGATAAAGAAATCTTATCAGTCTATCAGTTATATAACACAATCATTGGTATATTTGCATGTCTAATTCCTTTTGTAGCTATTACTTGTAACAAGATGATTAGATGGGATTACACAATCCATTAACCCCATGGTTGACTTCACCACCAAATTTGTCCATGTTAATTCCACTGGACTAAATGCATTCTTTCTTATGAGAGCTCTTCAGAGGCTCGGGGCTAATCAAAAGTTAAGAGCAAGAGCTTGTTGAATCACTTCCTCCTACAGGCGTTATGTTTTTGTACCCACTGGTTTGTTGCTCTGTTACCAGGAAGTCTCAAATATTCTATAACATTTGTTGGACAGATACTAAGAAAGAAGAAAGGCCTGCATTTGAAATGATTGTGCATTTCCAGGATTCTTCTTTTCTACTTTTTTTCAGACAATTGCATGAAATAAATTGAGGTAGATATGAATGAACAAAAGTGGACATACTGAGGCCATATTTGCAGAGTAAATAAAACAATATAATTTTAAAGTGGGTGAAATGATGTAGTTTTAGATATAAGATGTAATTGCACAATACTGGTGAAACATTTTTGCGAGTGAAGTACTTGAGTGTTTATATTAGATCAAAATTTAGCACTATTGACAGTTATGGTAGAAAACTAAGCATCATAAAGGTCATTAATGAATCTGGGTCTGGAGCATGAACTGTAAGTTTAAGTTCTTAGAAAAAAAAATCAAAAGATTTCTGATGCTTGTTGTAATTAAATATTCAGGGCAAGAGGCAGCACTAATGTGCAATAAATGCATTCACTTACTGGATGTTCAGACCATTCTGAGTAACAGAATCTAAGAGTTATACTCTGACACAGGGTTTTACAATTCTGGAAAGCAACAGTAATAATTTTACCTTTTATCGCAACAACTGCACATATGAAAATTACATGCAGTGAATGCAGTGAACTAAAGTGCAACACATCTGTGCATTGAAAAAAAAAACAGGATGCTGCATTAGTGGAACAGGTTAGACAATGAAATATACTCTGGGAAATCGAGTTGAGCAACAGATTTATGTTTCTAAATTTTACTAAACACAACACACTGGTTTGCAATACTCATAGACCCACAGCAAACAGACCAGGTTGCTATGGGTCTGCTACAGAAAACCACAGACTCATAACATCCACCAATAGTTTAAATGTAAAAAAAACAAAAAACAAAAAAAAAAATGGTTTTACATTACATTTTGTTTGTTCATCACATCACTGTGAACGGACATGTGTACAGTAGAGCAGTCAGAAGAGGCAGACACTCTACTGTTGGCACAGTCAACCAACATGGAGGCGCTGAAGACGTCATTTCTGTTGTAGACATAACGATGAAGCCAGTTTCTCCAGAGGATGGTAGAACAGTAGAACATTAAAGGCTTCTGAACAAATAAAATTGTGCTGACTGGCTGCATGCTGGGTGGCACTGTGTGGCAGTGGTTAGCATTGTCACCTCACAGCAAAAAAGGTTCAAGCTGGGTTCCTTTCTGTGAGGAGTTTGCAGGTATTCCGGCTTCCTCCCACAGTCCAAAGACATGCAGCTTAGCTTGACTGGTGACTTTAAAGTGCCCATAGGAGAGTGTGTGTGTATGGTTGTCTGTCTCTAAGTGTCAGCCCTGTGATAGGCTGGTGACCCCTCCAGGGTGGACCCCACCTCTCGCCCCATATCAGCTGGGATTATCACCAGCCCCCCGTGACCCTTTTCAGGATAAGCAACATAGATAATGGATGATAATCAACCAAAATTCTTTAAAGTTGTCTTGATCTATTTAAGTCACAGGGAAAATGGAAAAATGTTACTAACCATTGGTAAAGCTCAAACCTGTGATACAAATGACAACCATACTAAATTAACAGACAGTGGTTTTCACTTTGGCAGGTCTGATATAGTTAACTGAGAAGGGCTGTTTGCTGCATACTTGGCATGTTTTCTAATTAAAGGAACTGATTGAGTTTGACATTTAAAAAAAAGTAAGTTGGTTGATAAAACATCTCTCATTCAGGTACTTAAGATATTTGTCCTGTTCTACTCTGATCACTGAGGTGCACAGTTTGAGGTCTAAAGTAAATTGAGTGAAACCACAGAGAACTCTGAAGCTAGGGATTGCCCTCCAGTGGTCAGAGGAGAGGGACTTGTCCAGAATCCCAAGGCTCAGGTATTCATACAGCGCTGCATCATGGGCCCAACAGGATCTCTTCCAAAAGATTTAGCAGCAAATATTTAGTTAGTTTTCTTTATTAAATGTTAGCATTGCAGTAATGTTACACTGTCATTAAAACCCCAGAGAGCAGTTGTTCTGAAAGGTTACAAAAACATACATACACTAAAAGATTGCATAAGATAAAACCTGAAAACCTCCCAGCAAATATTTTGTCTGTTGTAATTGAAGACACCAGGAATACAGTTCAACATAAGCATCTGGAAGCAGTGGAAATTTTCTCTGGTACACACGAAACAAAATATCCCTTCAAAGTTCAGTAACCCCAGTGTGAACCAAACATTTAATTAAATTTCATGCAGTTGAGTTGAGAGTTGATTTATTAAAGACTTTTTTTTAGTCTTTACAAGCTGGATTCTGTTTAGGTTTGGTCAAAAAATAAATTAAATAAACTCAGTCAGCATGAAAGGGTTCACAAAACCTCCCAAAATAAAGTTGCACAAAGGCAAACATTGTTCAAAACAAAATGTTCAAAACCCAAGGAACCTGGACTTATACGCCTCTTTTTTCTCATCTGGACCAAGTGCAGTATTTTCACATTTTCTTTGTTTTTTGGTTCCCCAAAGAAAGTTTTCACAATAGTTAAACATAGGGGTAATTCAATTCTACGTATAAAAGCTTCACCGGTTCTTTGAATTCTCACAGTGCGTGTTCAAAAAGGTGTTATTGTCTGCTTTTCATTTTATCTTAACCTTTCCACATCCCTGTTCTCTGGGCTCATTTAATCAGTTTCCTTGCACGATTGGTTTCTAAACAGACACTCAGGTAAGCACACACTGGTGCTCTCTTACACCACTCACCACACAGTGTATCCCAGGATGCCCGCCATACCGTGGGAACAGTTTCTGTGGAGAGCAGGGCATTGTGGCACAGATGTTGTCAAGAGAGACGGCAGGATAAAACAGGAATTGTCCTTCGGCATGGACCCAATTCATGCATTTGGCACACAACAGCCTGTTCATGTAACAACACCTGACTTAACCCGAACCGAAGCAGACTAGCGGCATATAATTGCTCGTCTCTGGGGTGCAACACTGAGTATAGTCTGAACGCACTATTATTCAGCCTTTCCTGCTACAGTGCAGACATTTAGCTGAGCCATCTTAATTAAAGCTTATAGACAACAAATGGCCTTTTTTATGTCTGCTGTGAGGGAAAATGTCTTGAACAGGAGCCATGATCAGGTTGAAGTTTACAATGACTCTGTCACCTATCATCTAGGGAAGGGATTTGGACTTTGACAGGGAGTAAGTCTTCAAATAAAGCAGAAATTCTACTTCTGCAGAGTACAGTATTACATCATGCATGGGACAGGTGTGTGTAAAACTGGCCTTGCTTTCAGTTTCCTTTATTTTTTTTTTATTATTGTCAGCTTATTCTCACCTCGTCATCATGATAAATAACTTTTATGGAAAGGGACTGAACTTTTTCAACTGTGTTATTAATATTTAAAATTTTACAATGCCACCATGGGTTCTCAGAATATCTATTGACAATAAAATAATAATAATTATTTTTATTACAATTTGAAGTTCTATGTACAAGATGCAGTTTTCATTTCAAAATTTCTAGCTTTATAGGAAATTATTGCATTTCAGGTTGCTACTTGAGAGGTAATGTTATTAAATTGCCAGTTTGGTCTGAACATGAACAAGAACAAGTCTTTTGAACTAGTGGTTTACGTGCGTAAAATACAATGACCTTTTGTTATAATCTAGTCCTGAAGCTACCTTTGCTCTTTGCTAATATGTCACACATTTGAGGAGAGGTCGGGGTTAACATAGACACCATGAGAAGTGGCTATAGCCATAGAGGAAAGCTAATCGATAACTTCACTCTTGGACTATTGGACTAATCAGACCTGCATTGAGAAGCAGAATGAATAATAACCTTGTGGCTGTTGTGCTGTAAACAGAGCAGAGAGGTAAGTATGTTGCTTCCTTGAGGAATATCCTTTACACCTTTGATTTCATGTTACTAATGTCAATACTCATCATATGACAAAGTCCAAACCAATTCTGACACAATGAAGTTCAACTCAGAAGCCCATTGTTTGTGGCTGTATGATAATTAGAGCTGGTCTCGGGAGCTGTTTATGTAAGAGGGGCTTGTTTATTCATAGTGAGTTCAGTTTGTGCAAAAGCCCCCTTGGATCTCAAAGGCTCCATTATTAGGCATGTGGTTAAAGCCTCTTTCAAACTTCAAACATAAAAAGCCTCCTACTCAGGAGAACCGGCCTGGTAATCTGCAAAAACTGAAATAGGATCATTTGTCCTTATGCAGCAATGTGCGGCAAAAGGAAAAAAAAAATCTAAATATGTGAGGTCTGTGTTGAATTACTAAGTTAGAAATCATTATGCAAATTCTGTTCTGCTTTGAACAGTCTGGGAAACACCTGAGTACACTTTGTTCCTGATGCAGTTTCTGCAATAAGTAACATGGAGCTGTGTTTTTGTGTGGCTGTAACACACCAGAAATACACGAAATGGCTCTGAATGGCTATGACTGAAATCTGTGGCATTCCATAGTCCAGAACGTGATTGGTACACTCTGTGACCTTTATTGTCACACTGTGCATGGAGAGATCAGTGACATATTCACTGTAGTAAAAGCTTGTTGAAGATTCGCTCTCAGAAAATAAAAAAATAAAACAAGTGCTCTTCTTCTTCCACAACTTCTTGTGCACACTTGTCTCCTCAAAGGCCACTTTTATCCTGTTTCATTGTGCACAGAGAGCAGTGGTTCCCAGTAGAGTTAGCTACATGCCAAAAAAAAAAACATAATCCCTATACACTAATCTGCTCAAACATCTCTTTTGTTCTAGCAGTTTTTCTTTGCACAGAATCAGAGGATATAGCTCTGGCATGTGTGGGAATCCCCTCATCATTGCTGATTTAAATCAAACTGTGCTATATTGTCGAGCTATTTGAGTTAAAATGTTGTATTATTTGACAGAGGAGCCACAGATCTGAAGGGGAAATGACTGGAGCCATTCATTGCCTGGTGCGATATCTCTTTATGGCTTTTTGATTATGCTGATCTCACCACTGTGCTGCTTATCTCATGGCTAACCATATGCCAATGACAGGGTGAGCGACACTGACGCCCAGCACAATTATCCTGGCTTGTCACAAAGCCTCAGAGCTCAGCTGGCAGGGGAGGTGTGGGGCCCTAAATGATGACACAAAGGGCTACCTACAGTGAAACTACTTTGCAGAAACTGGAGAGTGTAGCTGCTTTTGAAGAAATGTCACTAGCTAACTGAAGTATTTTTGAAAGCTTGTATCACCTGTTGGCTTATAACTTACCTATACTCTGTTTCTTTGGTGTGTTTTGTCTTATTTGTACAAATGAGCATTATGTACACAGTAAATAAAAATGACAAGTAAATAAATGTATTTCTATGTGGCTCCATAACATACCATTTACCAGTATGCATGCCTTATCTATCTCAAGTTCATAGTTTTCACTTAATCCACACTTTGATTTTTATATTTTATCTAATTTTAATGACTACATTTAATGTGATCGATGTGAGCATGATGTTAGCCAACAGAGCACAGAGAAAGCTGACAACTAGCTGCTGAAGAATGTTAAACATTTAGCAATTTAAAGACACAAACACTTGTAAGTGCAGAACACCCTACGTGAAAACATGAAATACATTTAGACTCAGGTGTAACACTCCTGGCACCTGGTAAGAGTTGCTTAAAGGGAACTAAAAGGAGAGGGAAGTATGAACATCCATTTGTCAAGTGATCAGAAAATCAACTCCAAATGAAAGCTTATACTGTGTCATGGTAATTAGGTGGATGTCTGATAATAAGTCATCTTATAACTCTTTTGTGATTTATCTTTTTGTATTTGTGAAGCACTCTGTAACCATATTTTTAAAAATGCTATTATTGTTGCTGTAGTTATCTACCAATAGCTTTGAAAGGCTGTGCACTAGCTTGTTTTGAGCAAATTCAAATATTCGATTTCTGTGCAAACTCAACATTGCAATAGTCAAAATTTCACTAGTTCTGCTTTCCCTTTTTTAAAGTCTACACATTTAAGAGTCATAAACACAAAATGAGGAACTCCACCACCTCCATTGTTTGTCAGACTTCTAAGTAAGCAGTGTGGATTCATGATGCAAAGGATGTGACTTTGTTTTCTACGAGTCAGCTGTGTCAACGCCATGAGTCAGGGAAAGTCAAGGAAACAGCTGCTCCTCGTGTGGCCTGACTTTTTTATTTCCACTGTGAACCAGTAACCCTGCTGCACAGCCTTTCACTGTAGCTGTAAGCACACGTTTTCTACTCAGCAGGGTCAGCCATATAGTCATTTCTGTAGGTAATCACCATCATATTATCCAAAGCAGTCAAATCTCCAAAAAGGAAAAAAGGAAAAAGGTGAAGAATTAAATTCATTTCTTGTACCAGGTGTTTCCACAATAGTCTGTTTAGGTTGTCTGTCTGGATTTTTTCTTTCACCATCTCAGTCACATGTCCAAATGTCTGGTTTCCACTTTCATGCTATTTCCTTTCCTTCTTTCTCTCACTTTTTCTACAGCAACAGGTGTAATCAGGTTGAGAAGAAAGGAGGAGCTGAGGATTGTTCAGTTTTGTTCAGTAATATCTACTCAAAAACAAAACAGAACATGAACACCACCATAACTAGTCTGGCCGGTATCTTGAGTTGCCTTTTGTTCTGAGATTAACTTATCAATCTGTCAAGGTCATTTATTCTTTCAGTTTCTCTTGTTTGTGCTCCCTATCCCTGATTATAAGTTCAACTGTCACAGCAAACCATTTAAGAATGAATGAAAAGCAAATGTGTGTGTGCTTTTAAGATTTTCACTGTAATGTTTCCTATGTCCTATCATTGTTAGTGCTTCAGTGTGGACACAAGAAAACTCTACAGCTGCATGACACTGTATTCAGGCACAACAATACTTTGAGCTATTAAAATGCTAACATGCTCACAATTACAGTGTTCACCATCATGTTACATTTTGATAATAAGCACTAAGCACAAATTATATTTGAGGCTGATGAGAATGCCATTAGGTTTTGAATGCAATTAGTCATAAAAAGTTCGGGAACCTCCACAGTTCTCAGGGAGACACAAATGTCCACACCAGATTTCATGGTAATTTGTCCAATAATAGTAAAGATATTCTAGTCTGGTCTAAAGTGGGGAACCGACTGACCAGCACTGATGCTGCAAGTGTGAAAAAATATACATGACGTGAAACATACACTAAAAAATAATAATACAATGAATTAAAACTTGTCTATAGTTCATCAGTTCAATTATTCATTCTTATTCTTAACCCCTTTTATTTGTAGTGAATACAGGCCTGGAGCATTTCCAGGCATGCGTTAGGCAAGAAACAGGCTGCACAAGATAAAATTACCTACTTACTGCAATGACAAACACAGTTTTTAGTATTTGAATACAGTACTGAAAACTGTATTTCACTGTTTTCACAGAAAAGGTTGCAGGGCTCTCTTGGTTAAATAAAGGATTTAACAAAAGTTTGCATAGCACATATAGAACAAATACCCTGATGACACAAACAAGCACACAGCAGCCTCAGTGAGGATTTATATTTACAGTGAGGGTTATATTGTATTATCGTTAGCTGATATGTTGAAGTTAGTGCATACTGTACAATCAAAAGGACAATTATTCACTAAAAGGGCAATCTTAAAATTTTACATCAAGTCAAAACGTGCAGTCTGTTCTTCTAACACAACCAAATGTTATGTTTATTTAATATTTCATGTAAATTTTTGTCTTAGATTGGCTGATTTTAATTTGATAATTTATTGGATTGCTTAAGAACTTACAAATCTCTCCTAACCTAATTAAAATGATTTGTTGTTTAATTTTAACTTGCTCCCTGTTGGAGACACCGTGTTTACCAGCATCAGTGCAAAGACATCATGTCAAGCTACTCCACTGCCTTTGTTAAATTTTAGGTGTGCAGGGCTTCTGCCACTGTGATATCTCACTGGTGGGCCGTCTTTGTCTGCAGGTCTATGTCCTTCTCAAACTCTCAACAGTTCAAGTCAGACCAACGCTTGTTTATAAGTTCTGAAGTTTAATCTGAAGATTAAAACTTTACATTTTAAGTTGAATTGTCTTAAAAATATATTTGAATTAAGTTAATGACTAAATATTTGTTGACTCAACAAAATTGTTGTATGATGTAGTTAAACAAAGCTGTGTCACACTTTGCTAATTGTCAGTTAGTTTTTCTGTCAGCAGTCAAATCCAACAAAGCAGACCATCATTTCCAAAGGTTTTTTTTTTTTAGAAAGAGATAGTGGCCATATGATTAGCAGCCCTGGATGCTTACTTAAATAAATGTGCCAACAGAACATCAAAACAAGAACAAGTACCTGGAAAGTACTGTTATTAAATACATGTTAGAGAACATATTGCCTCATCTGTTTGCTTTAAACTGAAAGTACACTGGTCTACTGGGGGAGGCAGGTACACAAAGCCTAGTTTGGGTGGTGGGGGTGTCTCAATGTGACCATGTGTTGGATCCAGAAGAACAGTCAAACCAGGGTGAGGAAGGGGAACTGTGGGGACAATACTGAGGCTGTCCACTGTAGGCCCAACGGCGCATAAAGACCTGATTATTCCCCCTTTGTTGGCTGGCCTTGCTGCGGAGACAGACAGTGGATTCAGTATTTCCCTTCCTCTGTAGAGCAGTGAGGACTCTCCTCCAGCCTTAACCAGGGCACAGTTTTTAAGGGGCACTGTTGTTTTGGAGAGCCACTGTGGGAAAGTCGTTAAAGTGTAAAGCATCTCTTTTATTTCTTTCTAAAGAACTCCTGGAAGAGGCATCCACTAAGGCACTGGATGGTAATGAGTGCTGACACCGTCTGGCTACCCCCACAGAACTGTGTGTGTAGATAGCCATGGCAAACTAGTTGTCTTCTTAAAAACCAGCCTGTCAGACACACAGCAAGCAGTGCTTCCTCTCTTACACAGGTGGCCTGTGTCCACCAGCTACTAAATCAGGCCCTTTCCTCCTGTGGCAAAAGGTCTATCACTCACTTTGGTGGCCATGGGCTGGTGTGTTGGCTGGTGGGTATTATGTCATGTGCTCCAAAAATCAGTCTGTCATTGTTTCTTTAAAAGACACTTAGTCAATAGTTGATGGCTCTTAGGGATGCCTTTCATTTAATCAATGGTTGTTTCTTGACTGTCTCACCTTACTGACCATATCATCATCATTCCATGCACTATATAATTAAGTGTACTAGAAAGAGCACAGGTAAGTACAAAACTACTTATCATGCTTTCTCCAGTGAAATGACCTACAGTGCAGGCTCCTATCTTAGTATTACAAACCACAAAAGCATATATAACTGTACACTGGCACAAAGGTATCAAAATCAACTATTTGGATTGTGATGACAAAAGATTCATATTTGTACAAACACACCATGAGATCTCCCTTTATGCAAGTTCAGCTACTGCAAATAAAACAATCAGAGGTGATTTGCTTGCTTCATTAAGTCACTGTGGTGCAGTAAGGCAGTGTAAAGCACGGAAACAGCTGACATCAGTGTAATGGTGAATATCAGAGAATGACAGTCTCCCTTAGCTGTGGACAGAAACCGGTCTGAAGCAGTCTGTTGTGGAGTTTGTTTCTTTGAAAAACAGGGGCCTCTGCTGGAATTGAGTGGTACCACATGTTGTTTACCAAAACTTGTGCACCCCAGGACATCCCATCACAGTATGCAGTTCATTTTGTTTTGTAACCATAGCATGCAGCTGTCTCATCAAACATAATCCATATAAACTCTCACTGTACACAGTATCCTGATGGGACAGTTCACAGTGCTCCAGAACTCATGAAGTTTTATACACAGTCCACTCACCACAAAATATTAGTTTGGTTATTTTGGTTTGTTCGATTCATGATTTGAATGTTTGACCAGTAGTTTCCCATGAATATTGCCACAATCCTGTTCTATTTTCAGTCTGTCTATTGATTTGCTTGGTTAAACAGTGGTGCATATGCAAAAAGATAACATTTACACAACAGGTCAAAGACACCCAGTTGAGTTGGGGGCCCAACTCTTCTCTTTGTGCACAGTAGCCAGTGAAACAACTGATAGCAATACTGATTAGTGTAGTTAATGGCTGAATATAGGAGAGAGTGACTGGTTTGATCACCTCCCCATTAATACCATTCATAAGTCCTGGTGGTTCCCAGTGTTACCTGCAGTGTTTTCTTGTGCTGGTATATTTTCCCAGAACTGCACTGTGATTTTGTCTCTGCCCACTGAGTAGGTTTCCTTCTTCCAGAACCCACATATAGACTTGTAAAAAGCGAGGTTATGCAACAGCCTGGCCACTTGAATAAATTGCCATTTACTGAGGGTGAATGGAGGAGTTAAGAATGGAGAGGGACCCATTGTCAGCCACCATTGGTATGCAGAGCGCCACATTGTTACGATTAGGACCCGCAATGGTTTTGATAAAAATCTGCTGTATTGTAAATCCCCCGATCTGTGAGGTACTTTCTTCTCCAGGTCACCCCCAGACTGCTCAGGTCACACAGACAAATAAGAAAAAAACTGTCCAGCAGTCACAAGGTCCGCCCATGCAGGGTACATGGAGAACCTAAACAACGCTATCAACACTTAGAATGATATCAGCTTTGATATCCACTTTGAAGTGTTCTGATCAGATCATGCGGTCAAAGGTACTTGAAGGTCAATCTAGAGCAAACATTTGCAGGGAGAGCCTGAAATATGTTGCTGTACTTATTGGTACAATGAAGAAATAGCCAGAGGTGGACACAGCCAAAACATGAGCAGTTTCTCCTGTAAGTCAATGCTTTTATTTTGACAAAGTAATATATAGCCTCCAGTGCCTGAAAAGGAATTTGACACCTATTGTCACCTGAACAAGCAGTGCATGTGGACAACAAATGGCCTTGTTCATTTTAGTCTAAACACAAGGATTCACCCCAGTTCACTAAATCCTCTTCTCCCTCCCAGTGTGTCCCTGGAAGCGGAGTGAACTGGGTTAGGGTTATATAACCGGTGTCTGCTCTCATAGATTCTCAGTGGCTCATCTTCCCCTAATCTTTTCAGCTTGATTACACTGTCCATCCCCCTCCTTTGCCAGCTCATTCAACTGAGAGTGTTCTCACACACAAGCACATCCACAGAGGAACACATGAACAGAGCGCCAGGATTCGCCACACTCCGGTTTAGAGCGGATGGGATGCTTATGATTGCAGGTGTGACTATGTGCATGGCTACAGCAGTGTTTTGCCAACATCTAATTATTACAAACAAGATGACATGCGGTGGCTGCATGCAAGGTCCGCTGTGTATGTGTTTGTCGCCTTACACCTCAAATTTCCAGCTATTTACAGGTGTTAAAATGGCATTTTATCATGACAAACACATTACTGCAGCTGTGTGAACAAGAACAATGTTAAAATCTTCCTTAAGATGTCAACAAAAAGGGACTGTACACTGATAATGTCTGACATACTAACAGCTTTGTCAGTGGTTTTGTAACACACAGTGGTGTTGAAAAAAGATAGTGGAAATGTTCCTGCAATTCATCAATATGGATGCAACAAATAGAGTATTATGAAAGAGACAAACTGGCACTGTCAACATTTACTACAGTTTGTTTAAAGCACACCTGTGCCTCCGTGTTTTTTTATACTTTTTCGAAGAAATCAGACATATTTCTTTGTTCTTGCTGTTTGCTAAACATCATAAGCTGACATTTTGCCAGGGCACATTTGATAGCTGCAGTATAAAAAATCCAGGTCAAAAGATTAGACATTTTGTCTACTGAAAGCATTTATCATTACCCATCATTTGGCATGAAACTGTCATGACCAAACAATATATGCAATAAGTGTAACTTAATTTAGCAACAAGGAAGTCTGCATTCATGTACCATTGAACTGTAAACCTCCCCCCAGTTGTTAAACGCAATAGAAAGTCCAAGGGAAAGTGATTATTTACTGGAAATCACGGCGTTTCCCACTTAAAGTGTAAAGTTAAAAGTACTCTTTGGGTATAATTAGACATGGAGGTTCAAAGGGCAGAGGTTGATTTCCATTTGGTCCCTGTTTTTGTGACAAGTAAGCTTAACTGAAGTGGTAAACCATGATCTCACTTCATGACCTTTGCCCATAAACGTAAATATTCTCCTCAGGCTTCAGCTTGTCTACAAAGCTGTACACCAGCAAAAGGAAATAAATCTCTAGCTTCCAGCAGGCTAAATATTTAATACATTTTATGAGTCTCTTCAGTCAAGATCGAAGGGCAAAAGATGCAAGAAGGCAACATGTTTGACAGCAGTCCCATGGGAAATGTTTTGTGTAATGCAACATAAACCTGGAGGCAGTTAAAAAGTGGAGATGGAGTGAAGGAGAGAGAGAGGGGTTCAGTGGAAGAGCAATTTAATACTTTACTTGTCTTCCCAAAATATTAACTACTCTGGTGCAGGTTTAATCAGAGAAGGTCCCATTATGTACTGCCAGCATATGATAGCCTCACTGGGCTGAGATTCCTGCCTGGCTCATTGAGTAACAGTGACTGGCCTCACCCACCATCTGCTGCTTCAAACTCTTAACGACAGTCTTCTACAGTACCTCTTGCTTGCTATACCTATGTAGAAATGGGCCAGACACAACTGTGTTGCTGTTATATAATGAAACCAAAGTAAACAGGATTTTTATATTGTTACAACATCTCCGCCACCACCTAAATCCCTGTAACTGTTGATATTTTACATTGCCAACCACTGGACATTTAACCCACACTGCTAGTTTAAATATAATCTCATCGAACATTCAACTGTTAACCAGAACCTCAGCAGTTCTTGGAGCCTCTCTGAATGAAAAATAGATCTTGAGGTCAGATTGTCATCTGTGAGCTGTTTCAGAAAGTAGGGCACTCCAGACCTATGCCTTCATCATGTCCTGAGAACAAGGGAGCTTTATCAGCATTATGGCTATTCAAAATTAGTCTTTCTAAGCTTTATCAGCATTATGGCTATTCAAAATTAGTCTCTCTAAGCTTTATCAGCATTATGGCTATTCAAAATTAGTTTCTCTAAGCAACGATGTTATTAGTGCTGCCAGTTGTGATAGAAACCAACTCAGCCAGAGATAAAAAAAAAAACTCTTCTAGAAAATCATGTTGACACTTTTGAAAGCAACAAATAGTTTCCAATAATTTTGCACACAAATCATCTCTGTGCAGTTTGCAAAGTCATCAAAATTACTTACATGCAATCTGCTACATCATTTGTTCTGTGACTGTCCAAACAACAGCAGAGAGGCTTGTTGTAGTCTACTGCCACCCGCTGGTTTGACAGAACATGACACACATTTTATATAATTTCACTAAAAGTGCTTCATGTGGCTGGAGCGCTCTCCACTGCCAACAACATTAAACACACATAAACATGTGCAGAGGAGCCAGATGAGCTCTTGCTGAGTTCTTTCCTCAAAGCCATCTTGATGTGTTAAGGGATGAGAAAACATTTTGTTCTTCAGACCAGATTTTCAGCCATCCTTAGATTTTTATATCCCAAGTGATGTGACTAGATTTGAACTAGATCTGAACAAACAAACAAAATCAGTGATTCACTTTGTCTATGATAAGAAAATTATGCAGTATTTTTTCAAAATAAATAATTGTTTAAATCATGTCAGTCTAAATTGTAAAAAAAATTAATTTTATTATTAGTATTATTCGGAAAAGCCCAACAAATCCACCTTCAACAAGCACTTGGCAACAGTGAGGAAAAACTCCTTTTAACTAAAAACACCTCCGACAGACCCCGGCTCTTGGTAGGCGGCCTTCTGCCTCGACCGGTTGGGGTGAGTGGATAGAGGAGAGACAAAAGAAGAAAAGCAACAAGACACAACAATCAAACACTGATCAGGTCAATGTGGCTGGTGACTGCTCATCAGAAACATGAATTTCCAGAGTCATGGATTCCTACAGAAAGGTACAGGGAGGGAGGAGACACTATGGGAGAGAGGAGACACAAAGTTAGTGATGTGTAATGGTGCATATAAATGCATAGAGAGTGATAGGAGAGGAGAGGAACTCAGAGCATCATGGGGTCCCCCAGCAGCCTAGGCCTATAGCAGCATAACTAAGGGAAGGCTCAGGGTCACCTGATCCAGCCCTAACTATAAGCTTTATCAAAAAGGAACGTCTTAAGTCTAATCTTAAAGGTAAAGAGTATGTTAGGAGAAGGATTTTAAATTCTATTCTGACTTTTACAGGGAGCCAGTGGAGAGAAGCTAATATGGGAGAGATATGATCTCTCTTGCTAGTTCCTGTCAGTACTCTGGCTGCAGCATTTTGGATTAACTGGAGGCTTTTTAGGGAATTATTGGGACATCCTGATAGTAAAGAGTTACAGTAGTCCAGCCTGGAAGTAACAAATGCATGGACCAGTTTTTCAGAATCACTTTGAGACAGGATGCTCCTGATTTTGATTTTGGTTGATATTGTTCAAGTGAAAGAAGGCTGATCTAGAGACCTGGTTTATGTGTGATTTAAAGGACTGGTTTTGTTGGAATTTAGAAGTAAGAAATTACAAGTCTTCCAGGCATTTATGTCTTTAAGAAGTCTGACCAATTGATTTGATTCATCTGGGTTCATAGATAAATATAACTGAGTATCATCTGTGTAGCAATTATTAGTTTCCTAATAATATTGGTTAAGGGGAGCATGTATAAAGTGATGAGAACTGGACCTAACACAAAGCCCTGTGGAATGCCATGAATAACTTAGGTTCTTATGAATAACTCCTCTTGAGATGATTTTTGAGTTATATCTAATTTAGCTGGTCAGGGGGTAGATACAGTCTCTATGGGGTACTGGGACTTTTGATTGGGTAGCAGCTGCAAAGAGACCGGAGAGAGATGTGTAAGACTTTGACCCTGTGTCCTGGTCTCAGCTCTGGGTTGTCACAATTTAGGTTGACTAATAAATGAGAGCATATCTTTCAGAGTAATTGACAATGTAAATAATCTTTAGTTGCCTTAATGTGACACCTGACAGAGCCTTTCCACATGTGCCCAGGTTTGGAACCAGAAAATACACTGAAGCATAACGTCACCAACTGTTCATTAGGTTTACTTCTCCCAGACATCTGGGAACCCATTCAAAGTTTATGTCTTGTTGTTTTCCTACAAACTGCTCTGAAACAGTCTTTACAGACTCCCTCTTAGAATAAATGCATGAATGAATGAATCATCATACCCAAGAAATGACTGCTATTCTACACAATCACACTGAACTTGTTTAAAATTATAATATATACCAAATTCATTTGGACATTTTTATTTGTTTCCCTTCATGATGACCCAAAAGTCAGTGTAATGAGTGTCATGCCACACATACATAATGTTCTACTGAAAGAGCCTTTTTATTTTTGTCTTTTGAAGGATTCACATTTGGATTGGTTACCTTGAAAAAAAAAACAAAAATTATAAGATTCACAAAAATATTCTGTCCTTTACAGTGTTCAGATTTTTTGCACAATTGCCACACAAATTAAAATACACAGATAACACCAATAGTTCACAACAAGGTGTCTGTATTCTCATGATTCAGTTCTCTGAACATGCAACATTAAGCTCAGCACTCTAATTTGGCACGAGAGAGAGCTTTGACGGAGAAACCAGTCCAAATAATAAAGGTGAATTAGACAAACGCTCCGTCCGGTGTCTGTAGATGTTGTAGGTGTGCACTCCCCTGCTACACCATATACTGTATATATTTCCGAGACAGAACATTTATAAGCCATTGCATGCATTCATTATATCCACAAAAAACAGAAACCTGTAGAAGCTTTCCTAACAATATGGAATAGGAATCCAGAGCCAAACAAAGGCCTTCTGAAGAAAAATGCTATTGTTCATTTTTATATAGCCCTCATTAGTTTGATCCTGATATCTCAGACTAAGGCAACTTTCCTTTCAAAGGAAATCAGGGTTTCAATGTCTTTTTTGGCCAGTCTGGTTTATAACTAACAAGAAGACATCACAGTGATGGGGACAGATATTTTTTATGCAATCTGAATATCTCAACTCTGCCTCGGCATGCCCATATACTGGGCGAAGTGGTGGTTAACATCTGCTGAATATGAAGGTAAAATTTGTCATATGAGACATAAAAACAAGAATTTATACACTCACATTTGTATAACAATGTGACAGTATGTTCCTTCTGTGTCAGACCCCACTGTAAATTCAATTTGTTGATGGCAAACAGGACACTTTTTTGCCTTACATTGAGGTAAGTCTCATTTTTACCTGGCTCATGACCCAATACGCATTACACAGTATAGGAATTACTGAAAACATTATGATCAACATGACCTTGTACCTGTAATTTGTGAACACCTTCAATGACAATGTACACATACTTTTCAGTGTTTATGTTGGTGTGTTGGCAAAAGCTTGTCAAACTACATGTTTCCATGACCCAACATTGTACACAGTTACATGTAAATATACTGTAACACAATTTTCTATATGCACCATTGCTGATAACAAACTTACTGGACAAGTATTGTGTAATCGCGTGCTTGTGAAAACAGTTATAAATGCCAAGGATTTAATTTCAGATGAGACAATATTGCTTAGGGACCCCTGTGACCTATAATATTTTATGCCCTCAAAACAAGTTCAACACTGAGAATGACTCACAAAATACCAAATGTCTCTGAATATATAATTCAACTTTTTTACTATTGACCTTTCACATATTTCAGAAAAAAATCACATTTTTCAGGCAAGCCCTCTCAAATCACTGCCACAGCTGAGGTTCCCACCAATCAGAGTAACAGTGACAGATAAATGTTTATGGTCTCAGACACTTAGTTCGAGTTCTACACAAAAACTGTTCATAATGCCCCACATTAAAAACAACAACCTGTAGGAAAACAGCACAAGAGAGGTAGAAATTTGAATTCCAAGACCTATGATCCACAAATAGTTGGATGTTTCCTTAATTTAGCATGCTAATTATCAATTGGCTGCACAGTAAGAGAAAACAAAAGCATACTTTTGGCACAACTAGAAGACGCAATCACACTCAGCAAGCCCTCGACCCAGAAGGATATTTACACTGCTAATGCTCCACCGTGGAAGAGATTCTGCCCTGCTAGGTGGCCACTTCCTCACGTGGCAGATTGAGCCTCACCTCCCCTCCTGCTGCTGTGGAGGCTGAGTAAACCGCTGCGGTGAAAACAGATGAAGGGCTGTTGGTCTCCATGGTGAAGAGCTTGCAAGGTCCCGGTAGAGTCGTGTCAGGAGCCTCCTTTTCTGGGCTGGATGCCTGGGAGGATCCAGGGGAGGAAGTAGGACTGAGCTGCACAGCTGTAGTATCCTGCAGTGTGTGTTCACTGGTCTCTATTTCAAACGCTGCCCCACCAGCCAGCCCTCCGGGCCCCATTAACCCCATTCCTCTGCTGCCCATCTTACCCCTGCATGAGCTGTGAGGAGGGGGGAGGCGACTGCACACACAACAGGCCCCGAAAAAGGAAAAGGCCACCAGCAGTAGGACAGGTCCAATGATGATTGGGGGGTTGGCAGAAGGCACCAGTGTGCTGAAGGCGAATGCTCCCACCAGAGTGATGTTGAGTCCAGCCAGCATGATGCATAGGCCACAGGCACAGCAGAGCGCTGGAGAGGGCAGGCCATGAGGGCGAGACTTCCTCCTCTTCTTCTTCTGGGGCTCCTTTTTAGGAAGAGGGGTGCTGGTGTTTCTATCAGTGATAACCATGGCTCTCTCTCTTCCTCTGTGTTATTATATCTCCCTGTGCTTCAGTCCAAGTTCTTCCCCATGGCAATGTTTACATAAAGTGTGTCCATTTCACAATGTGGCAATATCTTTCTCTGGAAATGACAACACATGACAGCTGTAAGACCCACACAATGAAAGAAACACTGCCTCTGATGAGTGCACTCACAACACTGCTCTTGTTTTGTGCACGAGCACTGATGCTCATTGTACGCATAGTGAAGGGTCCTTGCTGAGATAACCTGTGTAATCCATCAGTGAGCTCTGGGCATTCATCACTTTGCTCTGCTACTCCTCTACATTACAAATATCTAGAAAGGTTGTGGTTTGACATATTACAGTACATCTCTGATAACCTACAAGAAACACCAGCCACTGTGTTGGCATCTGAATGGCACTGAAGCGTTTGCTCTTTACTGGTGACACCTGAAGCTGTTCCCACATCTGAAAGGCCTGCTGATTATTAAATGGCTTCAAATATATTTTGAAATACCATTTAGCTTTTTCAAATAGAACACCAACATGTAAAACAACACATAAGAAAAGCACAGGGAACCTACTGAGACAAAGATGATTAAGTAAAGAAATTAATGAAATGAATATTGAGGAGCAACAGTTAGGAGGTATTAATAGCACCATTGGTAGGAAATACTGACTTTATGTTGTAGTACTAAATTTAACATCATTGATCAGAATCATTACTTATTTTCTCTGGATTTGGAAAGTAAAATGTATGCAATCTCACTGCTTCATTCGTGCCAGTTTGGCCACGTAGGGAATAGCATTCATTATTTACAATAGTTACAACAAAATCAGCCCTTTCGACCCAGCATGCACCCATTCAGGAGCATACGGTGCAAATACAGAGAGAGCCTGTGGGAAAACGGTCATTTTTGCTAAACGTGTATGTCAGTAACCTAAATCTAAGCATTAACTCTAAGCATGAATTTAACACATTTAAATGCATGCCATACGCACTGCTGCATTCCTGTAAAATGAAATCATAAAAACATCATCTTACCTTTTATGTCTGTATACTGAAGGTCTTTGCATTGTTTAATCGGTGGATTTTCAACGCGAATCCCAGACTAATTACTCGGTGATATTAATGAGAGGTTGAAAGGACGCACAAAGACCAGACGAAGGATTTTCATGCTGCTTTTGCGTTACAGTCCTGAGGACACAAGTTATGACAGCCATTCAATCAGTGGCCAGCGAAACACAAAGCAGAGCGACCCGACCCGCTAAGGAAAATAAAATCTGAGAGGACAGAGAAGATCACTTGGGTGAGATGGCATTTCTTCTGTGTTGGCACACAGACGTATCACCGTGCGCCGCTCCTGATGTGGACCGAGACGCACGTAACACCTGACAGGTCATCCCACAACAGAAATTGAGGGAATGTATAGGAGGATTCTCTCCAGAAGTCGGTGTGAAGCCGTCCTGTTCAACTATTTTTGACCTGCCGCCTATAGCATGTTCCTCCTCCCATCCACCGATCCATTCTTTACCACTAATCAGCCGGATGTGCGCGCGCGCTCCTGTGAAGAGGATGGTGAAGGTGATGGGTGTTGGTGCAGATTCAAGACGAACGCGCAAACATTTGATTTATTCCCCATTTCTTTTGAAATGTAATCTCAATTCTCCTTCTAAGTCTAAACTGTGTATTTTATTTAAAATCCTTCCCAGGTTACAGCTGCCTGCTCGAGATATTGATGAAACTGATACAGATCAGGATCAGCATATTGACAATGAGTCATTAAATCACAATAAGATAGTTGCAAATGATAAGAAAGGTTTGATTGGTTCTTACAATAATTAAAGTACACGTTTCTAAATTTTGATATAAGTGATTTATAAAAAGGGAAATGATTTCTTAACAGCTGCAATTAATGACATTATTTACAACATATATAAATGGTGGTATAAATGGTTTCTTAGATAGCATTAAAGCCTCAAGGTAAACACATTCTTGGCCTTGAAAGCAGCACTTTAGCGAAATAAACCCAACTCAAGGTCCACTAACTTGTCTTTTTTCTTCATAATTCTTCCAGTGTCTGTTTTGTTGTAAAGACAAAATTACCCAATGTCAATTTATTATCTAGCTCCAGAACTTTTAACCATATCAAATTATCTTCATCAGCAAATTGCAGCTGGCAAACAATCTCAACTCAGGATGAACTTGCTCTTTTAGAGGTGGAGCTTTCACTTGTATTATATGGTATTCATCAGCCAAAATGGATGAGGAGCAGTCCCAGATGTGAAGCCTTACAAGCGGTCAGAATAAATGAAGGTTTGAGGGTCTACAGTTTCATAACAACTGAGCTAACTCCATCCGCTGATGGAGACTGCGTGATACGATCAACAGCTCCAAGAAGATTTAATGGACTTGTCAGCTGCTGTTTCGAGGGGTGGGGATGAAGAGTTTGGTTCACCTCTTTTGGTCACCATCAGAAAGACTAAACATAGCTGGCATTTTGACTGTTTATTTGACAGAATAGGGCAAAATGTGGTTTCTTTTTTAAAATTTGCTGAGCCTCTGTGAGATGAGTGTTTATATATTAATGCCTCTGGTCTATGATTGCATGCTGGAGTGGGCATGAACTGGCCATGGATGGATGGTTTAAAAATGATAAATAAATAAAGGAAGTCCTCAAACACTGAGGCTTGAATTGAAGCAATTTTTCCTTTTTCAGTGTCAACCATCAACGTCTTCTGGATGATGTTCAATCAACTGTTTATTATGTGTCCCTCTGCCAGTTAACTTCATGCAGACTCAGAAGGACTTCGGCGAGGCGTTGTGATTTGAGACCTGACAATCAAACTGCTAGTTGTCATCAAGGCACTGCAGACTCCTTGGACTCCTGTTGCTGAGACCCATCATCGTTATTCAGCCTCACAGCACGTCACACTTTTCGTCTGAGCACAGCGTTCTTCCCCACGCCACTTCCCATGCAGCATCACTTCTGCCTGTGCTGTCCTGAATATCAATGTATTATATTACACTGCGGTGGTGCAGCTCACTGTGTGCATGCGATGGTTGTAGCTATTTGCATATCTGAACACATGCATACCCATTTGTTTAGCTCTTTCTACATACAAACCAGAGAGCTTGAGCTGTACTGTGTAAGAGTCCCATCATCACATAATGACCATAATAATTTTTTAATTGGAGAATGAAAACATGGGGCGATGATGAGATGAGCTGCACACAAATGGGACTGCTGGGCTTCATTAGCTTCCCTTAGTGTCAGGAAGTACTTCACTAACAATTCCAATTTAATATTTGCATATAATTATAAGACCACATGAGTACAATATCATGAGGTGATCTCAGCAAATAAGATTATACAACAACGCTACAGCAAAAATAATGAATCAGAAAGACTCAAAATACCCTTTTTCCCACATTTGAAGGAATCTTAATGAAGAAGATTTAGTAGAGAAGATTAAATAATAGTGGTCAGTCAGCTCGTGTGGTAAGATGACATCATGGCAAGTCTTGATCAGGTGACAGCTTTAGTTTCCGTCTAGATAAGATGTCTGGGATGTCTGAAGAAGTTCTGCAACAGAGAAGAGTCAGAAAGTCATGTAAGCACAAGTATCCTCACCCTTACTTCAACAATTAGCATATTCATATATTATCTGGCTAGCCATCCCTGGTAGGCTAGTGGTTAAGGCGCATCGCTTTTGCTGCTGCGGCCCTGGCTAGTTTGGATAGTTCAGGTCAAGTTGTACTGTACTGTTGTACTGTCTAAAACCTAGCGTGAACTAAAATGCATAAGAGCAGAATGGATGTTCTGGTTGAGCTGTTGTTTTATTCAAAAGCTAGAAATCAATACTTTCTAGAGCACTTTACAGTTGTTCCACAAATTTTTCAAGATGGTATAACAAATAAGAACAGTTTACTTTTACACTTTTTATTTTTATACTGCAATACAATGACCTTAATTGTGTAGCTTTCTAAATATTAAGCATTAAAAAGCCATTCTTTTTAATAAATGCCACTCAAGTCCAATATGTATATGTTTGGTGTCACACTGGTCAACACATGGCATGCATGGTTGACCTAATCTGGCATGAGAGAAGTCTAACCAGTATTTGGGTTATCATAACATGTGATACATTTTGAAAGTCCCCTTTTCTCCTGTAAATGGTTTGGACAAACAATAGAGAAGAACTTGCTCTTACATAAGGTGTATTCTACTGACAATTGTGCTGTGAGAGAAAATACATTTAAATTCCAAAAATATTATATGTACTTCCAACAATGTCGTGATATAATCAACGAACTATCAAAGTGCAGCAGACACAGAATAAATACATTTTTCATTATAGCATAACTTCATTAAGAACATGCCCTGATTCTGTCCATGAAACAGAACAGTAACCCAGTTTTTAATTTTTGGCACCTCATCAAATCCCATTGCATTTAGGTCAGATTATTGCACAGTGGTACTCAGTCTTGTCTCATGTTAGCGTGGTATCATTACCTTATGACAACAAAGTAAGAATAGTAAAAGACTGTTCCAAACATCAAGATTGACTATGAACCTAAGCCTCAGGTGTTGAATTCAGCAGTATTAAACACCCATTTCGCTCCCAATCTTGATCCTTATCTTTTCTGTACAATATTAATATCACACCACTTCTTGCTCTTGTATATAATATAAATCATTAATCCACAAATGCATACAGTTCGTAGGAG
Organism: Monopterus albus; assembly: GCF_001952655.1. Taxonomy (NCBI): domain Eukaryota; kingdom Metazoa; phylum Chordata; class Actinopteri; order Synbranchiformes; family Synbranchidae; genus Monopterus; species Monopterus albus. The sequence goes on along the minus strand of NW_018127908.1, from coordinate 1,909,911 downwards.
ACAGACATTGTTGGTTTGAATCTCATACCCTTCATCTGGGTTGGGCTCAGCCCTTGGTCCGCCCTCGACAAAGGTTCCCATACGACTCTTAGAACGTTCCAGATTTAGTTGACTCTGAGTCCCTGCAAGACCACAGGGCAGCAGATAAGCATACAGCAACATAGAGTATGCTGTTACTTTTCATCAGTGTGTGGAAATTGTACTATGATGGTAGGCAGTACAGAGAGAAAACAAAATCTCAAAAAAAGGCATACACATAATTGGGTTGTCCATTAAATGAAGCTGAAATGTACAAGGCATAAAAATCTGGAACGTCTGTATTCCATCTCATATGAGTGTTTGAATGCAGTCCAATAGTCTTTTTATCATTTTTCTACTTTTCCACTGCACCCCATGAGATGGCTCGTGCTCTGCAATACCCAGCTAGACACAATATCACTTTTACTGGTAGCTCTCCAATGTCCAGATTGGTAATCATTGTAAGATCGGTAATTAGCAACTATTGGACATAGACACAATGGCTCAGCATCAAGTAGCTGAACACAGTACATTTGAAAGTTACATGATAGCTGTATTGATTAGTGTCTTTTCAATTTAGGGAAAATCTGGCTTAGACAATCATACTCACCTTCTCGTCTTAGTGCCTCTATCGGCTGTTCAGGAGCAGGATTGGCAGGCGTGGGGTGCACTCGGACATTTCCTGGGAAGTTAAGAAATGTTCTGAGAAAAAATTTTTCTTGGATAGAACAAATATAATTCTTTTAGTAATGTAGTGAACAAATACATTAAACAAGTCATATTTATTATAGCATGGTGCATGTAATGAAACAAAGCTGTTGAAGGTTATTGACGTTTATATAATTTTCAAATAATAAATAATGATATCAGCCTTGTGATAGACTGGTGACCCATCACGGGTGTACCCCGCCTCCTGCCCAGTGTCAGCACGTAAGGGCTAATGGATGGATGACTAATTCAAACAACTTACCAAAAGATGGAAGAATATGGTTGATGTTCAGCCAGGCTCTTATGAAGGGGTAGATCGATATGAGCAGGCCTGGAAACAGAAGGCATCATTAATTTGATAGGTGATAAAGTGACACTGGTTTTCCTACAGTACTATTGTCATTATTGGTGGAATAAATGTCTAGAAACAGACTAATTGCTGTATTCATGGAAATATTTGTCACATTCATATTTATTTTTTGTCCTAAATTTGTACTGTAGTGTACTGAAGAAAAACCACGGGTACAGGAAAATGTTTTGTACTGCAAGCTCTAAGAAAGATCTCATTATAAATTTATCACAATCTGGACACTTCAAAATACAAACTTTAACTGATGCCTGCGAGCTACACCAGGAGGTTTTCCATAGAAGTTCCTATAATTATAGACATCACAACCAACAATAAGATAGTTTGATGAAATACAGCAGCTATTAAAAGAACAACAACAGCATGTAATCAAATACAGTATATGATGCTTTGTTCTGTTCAAGTCGAAGTATAAAGTAATATTGAAGCACAGGGCTTGTGTGCCTCTCAGTAGCACAGTGCTCCCATTCAACACCGTTATTGATTTCCCTTATAAGCCAGAAGAGCCTTGGCAGGCCCTGACAGTGACTGTGATGCATGTCTGTGCTTAAAATGTCATGAAACTGCAGAAGGAGTGAAAAGATTCTGCCAAGAACACAGTGTTCATACTCATTAGTCAGCCTATGTGTTGGAGGAGGCATCATGGCACATAAGCCCCAAAACACATAATTAGATGCTTAGCTGCAGAAGTGTTGAGAGAGTATCCATGTCAAACTGCTGTGCACAGTTTTGATTTGCCAAATTTATGCACACATAAATAAATAAATGAATTATTTAAAGCTGATTAAATCATCAGTGAGAATGTATTTCAAATTAACTATATATGGTTATGTTGTCTTCCTCACATTAAAAACCCTGGCCTCTTCCTGTTGATGCACTTTACCATGGTAAAGTGACTCTCCCGGCTATCAGCTGGTTCCAGTTACACTGTTGTATCAGATGATCACATGGATAGAAGAGTGGATGGAAAATGTGACAGGCCATAGGGTTTTTGACTTTTTGACTTTTTGGCAAATCTTCATCAGTATGCCTGTTGCATATGCGTGTGTCCTTTTCATACTAGATTATTTTTAAACCCTTGAGTTCTGTGGACATTGACTTCTCTTTCTCATTGTTTGTGATCTCATAAAACTGACTGCTAGATGATAAAAAAATAATATTAATAATTGCTGGAAAATCTTTACATTATGCAAATACAATGCAAATCGGTGCACAGTGGATTGGGCAGTAGTCGTAGGCAGGGGCCCCGACGACCTGATCTCTGGACACGGAGACTAGCCCTGGGGACATGGAATGTCACCTCGCTGGTGGGGAAGGAGCCCGAGCTTGTGCAGGAGGTTGAGAGGTACCGGCTAGATATAGTCGGGCTCACCTCCACACACAGCTTGGGCTCTGGAACTTTACTCCTCGAGAGAGGCTGGACTCTCTACTACTC
>NW_018127908.1:1897198-1904785 GCF_001952655.1 Monopterus albus | reverse complement strand
TATATACACCTGGGGACCACAAACAAAAGCAACAACAGTTTCTGTAGCAGTCTCTAATATTAGGTTAGAATCACTACAGAAAAAATAGGATTTGAAGCTCAAAGCAGAAAGCAATCAAGGAAGCCAGTAGTTTTAACAGCTTAGTTCCTTTCCCGCAACTGGATCAATCATTCCTAAAAATGAGTTTCACACACATACACACTCACCGAGGCCCCCTGCTCCCAAGAAGATACCTCCTACAGCATCAGCGTCACACTCCCTGGACACCCCAATGATGATGCAGCCAGCCACAATGCTGAGCACGGCCGAGCCCACCCGCAGTCCATGATACTTCCCAATGCTAATGTGGTTCATTCAGAAGGTGGAGGCCCCCAACCTGCCCCCCCGCCCCAGCACAGTCGTGACACTGTACTCTGCTTTGACTTAGGCCTTCGCCGCCACTGGCAACTTTTCTGTCATCTGCTTGAGTCTCACCCCTCCCCTCGGTTCACTCTCTCTGAAACAGAAAAACTTTCTCTGGCAGAGCCTCTTTCTCTGTTCTCCATTGCTCAAGATGTCTCATGCATTTTTAAAAATGGAGCTCTGGTTTCCATTGCCACTGAAAATTAAAATGCTAAGGAGGCTGACTCTTGTGACAGCGATACGTGTACTACAAATCGGATCACAGCCCTCTTCCCACCAGCACTGGCTTTCAGTATCAGAGAATGCCTGGAGTGTATTTTACAAAAATGGAACAAGTGTGACACTATTAGTTTGACTAGTATGATAAGGGCAGAGCAACTTAGGCCCCTTACAGACATGGTACCTGGAAATTTGCGGGCTATGTGTAGCTGTGCAGCAATAGAGACAAAAAGAGAGAAAGGGGAGGGCAGAGAGAGCAAGAAATTGCAAGAGTTAGAGAGACGGGGTTAGAATACATGCTACTTATGTGATTTGTCTGTGAGCTTGAAGGGAATGTGTAATGAAATGTTCAGAGAGTTCTCTAGGGTGGGGGCCCGAGGCCATCCACAAAGGCCTGCAGTTGCCATAGAAATAGCATATCCATGGCAACAGAGGGAAAAAAGGGTAAGAAGGATTAAGAAATGAACTTGCTGGGGAGAGGAGAAACAGTGACCAATTTCCAGTTCAACAAGTACATTTCTTCCATCTTTGTCTAGAGACATATGGCTGCATCTTTCACAAAATAATGGTGGTAGCATGGTGCGCGCATGTGCGCGTGCGTATGCCATAGAGAGAGAGAAACATACTGAGTTATGAAGGGCTTGTGGCTTGAAACCCCTTAAGTTAAGTATATTTTGGGTTATTGATGGCACTGTAGCATAACTGTATCCCAATTTCAGTTTTATTATCATCTGTCTGCAATACTCAAACATCACTAACATTTACAGCTTTAGGGAGGTTTAACACATTACTGAGAGCGGTAGTCCTGGTGCAACATAATCAGCCAGTCAGGGAGATGGTATGAGCAGTTTAGCAAACAGAAATGCATTGACATGTGTTTAAAAAATAACATTTAAAAATTTGCGACACCGGACAACATAGACATCCTCATATTTACATGTTTTATTTTAAGATGTTATTGAAACACTGGTTATCAGCCTTCTGTTTCATGAATAATTGTGTCTTGTCACTGTGTTCTTGCTGAGTTGCTTGTATATTACACTTTTATAGCAGATAACAGAAATAACACGAAGAGACCTCGTGGCGCAACGGCAGCGCGTCTGACTCCAGATCAGAAGGTTGCGTGTTCAAATCACGTCGGGGTCATTGTTTTTCGGTGTTCTAACATTGATATTTTTTCAACTGTTCGTCTATGTGTTAGCCCTGCGATGGATTGGCGACCTGTCTAGGGTGTACCCCGCCTTCGCCCGATTACCGGCCGGGATTGGTTCCGGCCCCACCCGTGACCCCGTTCAGGGACTAAGCGGTAGAGAATGAATGAATGTATATCAGTATCACAACGGGACTCCGTTTAGGACTAAGCGGTATAGGAGATGAGATAATAATCAAGATTTTTTTTTGCCATTTATCCATAAACAGACAGTCTAGGCATATAGGTATTCTTGTGCAAGGCTCTCCTGGAGTCAAGTAAAGAGTTTAAAGCCAAAAGAACGAACACCTAGGCTAAATATAAGCTCACCTAAGAATACAAAAGAACACAGAATGCAAAAAAAAAACATATAAAAGAATATAAAATAGTTTATAAAACTGTGGATACATGAATAAGATAGCAGGTAAAATGGGGAGTTTCAAATATTGCACATGGTATTATACATAGTTTATAGTATATGGTATTCTACTTAGTAGGATAATGAGGGGTTATTGCCCAGGTTTTTCACATTTTGTATTTGCCATCAGTCTTAATGCGGCAGGGAAAGAAATTGTTGTAAAATCTAGTTCTTTGTGTGATGATACTGTCCGCTCTGCTGTGCCTTACTCATTTATGGCAGTCTATATTATTCTGTGGCGAAGCATTCATGGTATATGAGTACTTTATAGTATCTCATTGGGAAGGGGTGTAAGGGCAGTGTTATATAGGCTACTTTTGATATAACAACAAAGTAATACCCGCTTTGTTTAAACAATTCATTTGGCATGAATGAAATGCCTGGGTGTACTGTGCAGGACAGAACCATAATATGAGAATGATTAGTGCTATTATGGTTTGTGAATACATACAGTAGGTTACCAGTCAGAAAGTCTTTCCACGACATACGGGTTTTTAATCTGCTGTCATGTGACCGATACTCAGCCATCTTGTGGAAAAACGAAGGTAGAGAGAGAGAGAGCTACACAACTCGATTTTACAAACCTTGTGCTGTCACAACAAGTAGAGGTAAGACAGTCAAAGTTTAACACACTAGCAAAGAAAAATCGTACATTTAAGTAAAGTGCCATGTCAGAGAAGCATATTTTGATGAGCCGAGGTACTTGCGAGTGTTGTTAAGCCACCATGTTTACTTGGCCTTGCAGCATCGGGTTCCAGTGTCTCCGTGTCCGGGCCATGTCGGGTCGGGTGAGGGACGGTTCAATAAGGAAATGTTGTTGTGGAGCAAGGCTGCTCAGAAGGCCGCGTGTAGTTAGTTAGCTAACCTGATAGCATATTACCTTTAAGTGTGGAGGGTAGGGATTAACTTAACTTTATGCCAGAAGAACGTAATGTTTGTTATAAAACGTCCTCTCCTTTGTCAAACTAAATTACTGTCAATACTTGTGTACCATGACGTACGACAGGCATACATTAGCTATGTTGGGAGAAAATGCTGCTAGCTAGCTAGCTAACTTTAGCTGGCTAACCCGCTAGCATAACCACCTTTGGCTATCGTCCTGCTGACTAGAGACCAGCATGTAGCAAGTGGCATTTTAACTGCAATTCTGCTGCCACATTTAAAAATAACACTAAATCATCTGTGAACCTTCAACTGTTACAAAAAGTTTTGGCTGATGTCATTTATTTGAGTCAAGTGAATAACGTTTGATCAGTTTGTTTATGTGACTGGGTAGCTTGTTAGCTAACTTAACGCAATGTTGGTAACTGTTTTCCACTTAACCTTACACTGCTTGTTGGGAGCAGTACAGGCCAGCGTTAACATCATTCAGTAGCATAATAAATGTTATTTCCAGCATGATCTGTACAGATCAATCTGATTAACACCATACAAGTCAGTTGTTTATTCTTAGATTAGCATTAACATTACACGTTCAACGTTTAACAAAAGGTAACAACCAGGCCAACGGTATAAGAACTGTGTGGTCATCTTTCCCCGTCAACTTTAGCATTTTCCCTTATCAGAAGTGTAACCGTTAAGTCAGATCTAACCAAACCGATCAAAGTTGCATGATTGTGAACAGACTGGTCATTCACACGAATCATATTGTTATGTGAGGTTCAGCCAATGGTTTGTTGTTCACTCTATGTTAAAACGGGCTAACGCTAAGCTTGCAGGGGAGTTGTCAGAAATGTCGCAAACTTTAGTTGTATTGCTGTAGATTATGCCAACTTACACGTGGCTTATCCTGGCTACCATATGGCCAGTAGTAATTTGTATCTATTGTCGCCTTTTATGCTTAATATTGGAAAAATCCTCGCTATGTTATAAATCCCCACTTTTAAGCCCAAGTGTAAGATGAAGCGTTGGCAGTGGAGACACTCATGTAAGCAGACAGCTGATCTTGTTACCATAACATGATTATTTTTTGTAGTTCATCAGCTTAAGTAAAGGCCATCTCCACTGTCAATTTTACAGGTGTCTGATATACCCTCCTTGCAGGCTGGGAGACTTCCTAAAATAGCTTTAGCAGATTGAAATAGTACACTGGCTGTGTGCTGGTGGGATGGGCTATATAGGCACTATCCTGAGCAGTGGTAATGCATTAATGCTAGAGACAAAACCTAGAAGTATTTTTTCCAAATTCTGTCCATCAAAACTACACAATGATAGAGGAAGCGCCTCAGTGAAAAACAGTAGCCCTTTTAACTTGTATATATGTATTGTGTGTACTTTTTTCATTTTTGTCTTTGCTTTTAACTTGTGATTTTGGTTTTATTCTGTTCTTATATTGTGCACACTGAGGACCATTGGACTGGAGTCAAATTCCTTGTATTTTTTGATAATACTTGACAATAAAGTTTATGCTCATGTTTATGACATGTTAGATAACATTTGTGTAATGGGTTGATTAATCAATTAGTCAGTTGACAAGCAAAATTAATTATGAGTCATTAAAAAACTAGTGAAAAAATGCAATTTTTATTGCAGTTTCTCAAATGAGAGCATTTGCTTCTTTCCTGTGTCATATTTCATTATCAGCCAAATAGTTTTCATTTATTGTATTTCTGTGTCTTGTATTTAATTTGTTTTTCAGTGGAAGAACTTCTATGCCATTGATGATATATATTGAGTGGTACTAAACCGTTTTCTTCCCTTTTCACATTTGTAGAACTTCAAGGAAGAATGGCCGAAACCCAAACACTTAACTTTGGACCAGAATGGTAATTGAGCTGGCACAAATTCATGATTAGTATGACGGAAGTGATTTGTAGGTGGTGAAACTGGTTTTCTGCTGGAGCTCTGTGCAGCTTTTCCATACATGTTTAGACAAGCCAAATGCCACCTCATCTTCAGTGTTCTCTTTCCTCCCTCTGTCCCCTCTCTTGTACTGCCCTTGTACTACTCTTGCGCAGGCTCCGTGCCCTCTCTGGAGGTGGTAGCAGCAGTGGTGGTGGAAGCAGCAGCTCTGTTGCCTCTCCACCCCTCTCACCTGCTTTGCCAAAGTATAAACTTGCAGACTATCGCTATGGGAGAGAAGAAATGTTAGCACTTTACATAAAGGATAACAAGGTGGGTATAATATATGTATCTTAGCTGTTGATAAAGGCCTGTAGTCAATGTGATTTTTTTACATAAAATTTTTGTTACTGCCAAGAATATATTTACAGCTTCCTTATTTGCAGTGCCATAGTACATTTCCTAAAGCCTTGTGTATCTTATCAGTGAAGTCGGTGATTGGTTTTTCCCTCTTCTAGATCCCTATAGACCTACATGATAAGGAGTTTCTGCCCATATTGCAAGAGGAGCCTTTGCCGCCTCTGGCACTTGTGTCTTTTACCGAGGAGGAACAGGTAGGAGAACTTGTCCTAATGTCAGATAATTATTTTGCTGTGGAATGGTAGGATCAGAAACATTTTCTTACTTATGAACCAGACCAAAATGAATTTCATATTGGCCTCAGGCCAGTTGGCTTCTTACCGTCTTATCTTGAAATATACATTACTTCTTGGCAACCAAATACAGAGCAGGTGCTGAGAGTGCTGGCTGTTCATTCCACTTGTTCCTCTCCCCCTTGTTTGTATTTGCAGAGAAATTTTTCCATGTCTGTAAACAGTGCAGCTGTACTTAGGCGAGGAGGCAGTGCAATAGCAGGGACAGCAAGAGGCCGGAGTACCTCAAGGGGTAGAGGTAAGAACTGAACTATCACCTTCCATGAATGTGTCATGTTTCTATTCTTATTTCAGGGTGTGAAGCTGTAGAAAGCAATGTTGTGGATTTCACTTTTCAAACTAGCCTTTTTTGTAGCTATTTAGATACTTTTTCCATGCAGTTTCAGAACCACAACTGCAGATAGTTTAAGATGGCTTTGAAGAATCCCACCAGTCTGTCCACAGGCTGAGACAAGGGGTGCAGTAGGTGTTGTGCTTACTCAGCATACCTTATTAACCCTAGCTGCTTATCTCATAGTTCTTGTGCATTAAGCATTGAAAACCTTGTTTGAAATGTGACGCCAACCCATATAAATCCTCAATTCAGTTCAAAAATATTGTATTTATGTTTTTGTCAGTGGTAGAATACATGCTTTCTAGAGTAGTTTGGTTACTGATAGTTAGCCCCAAATGTTTGGGTCCATATGTTGTGTTTACTGCCTCAGAGGAGAAATAAACCTCTTTTTCCTTAGAACAGCATCTTTCCTGTTTGTCACTGCAGAGTCTAGTCAGACTTTTCAGGCACCCTTACCACCTGTAAGTCACACTTAAATCACACAAAACCAGACTTGAACCACAGTTGCAGTTCTTTTTAGGTAACTGGTAAAAAGACACTCAAATAGTTTAAACAAAAATTACTAAAACTGCAGGTTGTAAGTTTCTGATTAACTCTTAAGAGTTGGACCATGATCTTGGAAAGTCATTGGCCATACCTTTACCAATCTACCATTATACTGAGCTTATGACTTTTTGCCCCTTAATGAAAAATTTTGTTTGTTTGCTCCACGTTTGGCTGTTCCCGTTAGGGGTCACCACAGCGAATCATCTGTTTCCACACTGACAATTTGCATGGTAAGTTTTGGCAAGTTTTTACGCCGGATGCCCTTCCTGATGCAACTCTATTTATCCGGGCTTGGGGCCGGTACAAAAGCCTGACCAAGTTTAGTACAAACATTAAAATGGACACACTATTGTTGTTTACCAGCTGACCCGAAGTGATTATAAAGAAACAGCAGTTTACTGCAGCCAAACTGCATTGTTACTGTCAGAGGATGTTTTCATTGAATTGTAGAGAAAAGGAGGGCAGATGAATTAAAAACCACAAGGGCTGTTTTGTTCTACATCTTATAGATAGAACGGGAGAGTAAAGCATCATGATTTAGCAAATGTGTGCAGTGTATGATGCTGGCTCAGTTGCTGTAGCCTACAATTGCACTCAGTGATTAGCATTTGGTCTCATTAGGTTTTATTAGGTCGTGTTAATCTATGATTGTTTTCAGGCCGGGGAAGAGGAGATGGAGGGTTTTACCAAAGAAGTTTTGATGATGTGGAAGTTTTTGGCCGTGGAGGGAGGGAGATGCACCGCTCCCAAAGCTGGGAAGAAAGGTATTTGTGGTGTCAAGTTCTGCTGTAAAACCATTTGATTTGATTTATTCATTCAAGCATGTAAAACAGTTGATATGCCAACACATGTAATTTCACACATATCCAACAATAATAATCCAATATCAATTTACTTGTACCTAGTACATGCTTGAACGGAGTAGGAAGAAGTTAGACTTATCTAGTCCTACCCCATGACATCAATTTACAACTTTTAAGTTGTA
>NW_018127908.1:1895787-1896138 GCF_001952655.1 Monopterus albus | reverse complement strand
TAATCCATTTCAGAACCATTCCTCTGATCCCATATTTTTCTAACTTATCCATTAATAACTCATGATTGTGTCAAATGCTTTTTTTAGGTCAATAAATATTCCCATCGTGTATTTCTTCTCATCCATAGCACTTGTTATGTCCTCCATCAGGTAATGGCCAAAGATGTCGATCGGTTCAACCTAAAAGTATATTGCCAATCAGAGAGGATTTTATGTTTTGTCAATAAATGTGTCTGATCTGTTATTAAAGAGTTTTTCCAGGATTTTTGAAAATTGTGACAACAGAGAAACCGGTCTATAATTTGTGAAGTTGTGCTTATCACCAGATTTATACAGAGGAATAACCTTTGC
>NW_018127908.1:1841494-1895141 GCF_001952655.1 Monopterus albus | reverse complement strand
TTCCCAGTCTTGCCCCATAAAGTCCTCTTTTAGCCTCCTTACAGCATGTTCGTTCAACCCTGGTATTGTTTTGACTAAGTATAGGTATCTTCAGTGTAACATTTTGTTGACAACAGTTAAACATATCTCTACTCATGACTTTACATAATTGGTGTCTCTTTTTTTTCTATCCAGGGGAGATAGAAGGTTTGAAAAGCCAGGTCGAAAAGACCCTGGTGGGTGTGATATTTTGTTGCTCAAATAATCAGTATATGATGTACTCGTTGGCAAATGCACTGACTTGTCTTCTTGTTGCTCTCTGGCTTGTGGACCTGGCAGATGTTGCTCCTGGGCATTTTCAGTTGAATCACAGTAAGTTTGACAAGTTTAATGGTTGACTTCAAGAAAGTTTACATATTTGAAGGCATATATGACACAAATGAAAGCCCTTGTTTCAGTTGATTAACTGCATTATATGAGTTTGACATATGTTTACATAATGTATACAAAGTACATACTCTCTGTGACACTTGGAAGTTCTCCTCTTGGGATCAGAGTTTCTTGTCTTAGCTGACTGCTTTAAATGTCAACACCATTGTAATGATGGCGGGACTTTTAACTGTCCCCCTCGCTCTTTTCAGTCCGAGGAAACTACGAGGATTGTGGGACAGGCCTTCCAAGGAAGCACGACTTTACACGTTCAGAGAGCGAGAACTGGCGTACTTCTCGTGATGATCAGAACGGTGAGGATGATGAGGGGGGCTGGCGCCTGGCAGGTTCTCGAAGGGACAGTGACCGTTGGTGTCCCCTGAGCCCAGGTGGGCACTGCACTGACAACATTACCAATACATTTATCTTTGATAAATGTATTTGTGGTATAATGCCTTATCTATGGCCTTTTTCAGAATATGGTATATTTGTATTTTATACCATTGTGTAATTTGATTTTTCATTGCAGTGCACAAATAGAAATTTTACTGTAAAACCAACTTGAATTAAGGGGTATTCTCTGGCTCTGCATTTTATGGGTAGTGACTCATTTATCAGATTGGCTATCAGAATATTGCTATATGTAAAGATTGATTTATGGTTCTCTGTTCATTCTATACCATAAATACAACATGGGTGATGTGTAGCCTTGTAGCCTGACGTGCACCTCTTCACAGATGTAACTACCTGGTGTGGCGACACAGACCACAGCAACAGTGATTGGTTATGTCGCATTTAGTTGTTCATGTCTCTCAGTGGCTGGACAAGTACCCCCTTGTTCTGCCTCACTTGGTCAGTGGTCATATAGACGTTCTTCTCTCTTACGTGTTGCATTAATTTCAGTAAACGAAACTGCTGTTCAGAATCTATTTCAACTCCAACATGACCCTCTTAGTTTCATTTGCCATTGTTAGTAAGTGGTGAAGAAATGCAGTGCTCTGGCATATAAATTCCACCACCAGCTAGTGTTTTGGCGGTGTAATTGCAGGGTGACCAGACACACAAGCGGCATAGACTACTTGCATATCCTCTCCATAGATTCAACATCGAACCATAATCAAGCTTAACAGGTACTAATTAAAGGTACATATTTCATGTAGGAGGGGCAATTCAGAGGTACACTGATGCCTTTATTTTTTCATTTAAATGTGCTGTAGACTTGCATGTGCTCAAAGATCATGCTAATATGATGTGTTATTGTCTGCAACTGCCAGTGGTGGAAAGCACCGAAGTGCAATTTTGAGGCATCTGTACTTGAGTATTTTCACTTTTGTTAACCTGATACATCAACTTCGCTGCATTTTAGTGGCAAATATTGTATTTTTTTTTTACTTCACTACATTTATTTTATAACTTTAGTTACTAGTTACTTTTCAGAACCAGATTAATACAAAAATACGGTACAATTGTAAGACCTAATTGATCTATGGTGGAAAATTCACAAGCTACCCAGTAATAATTCAAATTAAATGCATACAAGCTGGTTAAAACCAGATCTCCCTTTACCAAATGTGATGTATACAATAATGCATTAGTAATTATAGTCCATTAATAGATGTGAAATGTGCCATTCTGTCTAATGAGTACTTTTACTATTAGTATGTTAAGTATATTTTGATGCTAGTACTTTTACTCAAATAGCATTTTGAATGCAGGACTTGTAACAGAGTATTTCTACACTGTTACATTGCTGCTTTTACTTAAGGATCTGAGTACTTCTTCCATGACTGGTGAACGTACTTTCTTCAGTTGTGTTACTGGTGGCCAGAAAGCTTGTTGTCTATCTTAATGAGGCTAACATACCATAATTAAGTTTGTTTGTACAGTACAATCCTGTTTTCCCCGTTTATTCCAGATGGACCTCGGTCAGCAGTGTGGCGGGAACACCCAGACCAGCGTCGCCGTTTTCCATTTGATGCAAGAGAAGATGAGCGTGCATTCAGGAGGCCACGGTCAGGCAGCGGCAGCCTGGAAGATGAGAGGGACAGCCTGCCAGAGTGGTGTCTGGAGGATGCAGACGAAGAGGCGGGTACCTTCGACTCCTCAGGGGCCTTTCTCTCACTGAAGGTAAGAGGGCACCTAAGAAGAGTTTTGAATAAATTGGGGAAATGAAGTACTCATGCCACGTATTTATATACAGTAAATGGCTCCTTTTTGCTAGATATTATGGAGCCGATCATTTCCCTTGCCTACTAAGACTGAAAGGTTTATGGGATGATGCATTACATTTTCTGTAGCTGTGTTCTTTGCTGGGTTATCAGAAAGCCTCCAAAGAGCCAATCCTGGAAGAGGCAGAGCTCGATTTCAAGCCCCTGGAAGAGTGTGAGGAGGGCCTGGGCGACGAGGACAGTCAGCCCGACGAGACCAAAGAAACAGAAACAGAGGCCAAGAGAGAAGCCGACCAAAAAGGTCGGTTCAGTTAGTTTTTTTTAAAGTATATTAATAGGATTTGATATGAAATCAAAATTAATTTTGAAAAAAAAAAAAAGTATAGATATTCTATTAGAAGATGTTTGCTTTTTTGTTTGACCCGAGTACTGGACTCTTACCAAGAGCTAATGTACTATGTTGACATGACGCCAGGCCGACCCCCAGCAGGCAGTTCTTCGGATAGTGACAAGCTGACACAGAGACAAGGCAGATGGGGAGGTGTGGAGCGGAGGCTCCGACGCTTGGTTAAGATCGGTAGGCTCACCCTCCGGGTTATACTGTTTGCAAATGTCCAGTCTCTGGATAATAAGATGGACGAACTCCACGCTCGGATTTCCACGCAGAGGGATATTTAGGACTGCTCCTTGCTCTGTTTTTGTGAGACATGGCTGGGTGAAGGGACACCCGACGAGGCAATTACTCTGGATGGCTACTCTGTGTTCAGACAGGACCGAAGTTCTGCAGAAAGTGGCAAGATCCGTGAGGAGGAACAGCCGCCTCCGTCAAACAGTCCTGGTGCACCAACAGTAAGGTTATCTCCAAATTTTGTTCCGAAGATGTGGAATATTTAACATCGAAGCTAAGGCCATTTTATTTGCCCAGAGAAATGCAATGTATCATTGTAAGTGTACTGTACGTACCCCCCTCAGCCAAGGAGGAGGCTGTGTGACACGATCAATGAGCATGAAAACACATATCCTGATGCTGCCATTATTGTTCTGGGAGATTTCAGTCACTGCAATCTCAGGAAAAGCATGCCTAAACTTTGTCAGTTTGTGACTTTTCCCACTAGAGGAAACAAAACACTGGACCACTGTTACAGTAACATGAGAAATGCTTTCTCAGCAGAACCTAAGCCTCATTTTGGTAGATCTGACCACCTAGCAATCCGGCTCAGGCAGGTTTACACCAAATGGCTTAAGGTGAAACCAGTCACAGTGAGAACTGTTAACACCTGGACTGACTGCGCACAGGCCACCCTGTAGGGCTGTCTAGAGGCCATAGACTGGATGATCCTCAAAGGGACAACAGACAATATCCATGAATATGAGACTGGGAGTGATTACCTCAGCTGGTGCACGTCCATATTTGCCCCACCTAGATCTGTGTGTGTCGTCCTCAACCAAAAACTCTGGTCAATATGGACATAACAGAAAAACAGGAAGAGGTGGGAAGCTTTCAAGTCAGGGGACCAATTGGACTACAGGAGAGCCTGGTACGAGCTACAGAGGTCCATCCAAGCTGCAAAGAGGGCATACTTCCAAAACTGGAGAGCTGTTACATGAATAACACGTGCAGCATGTGGCAGGGAATCCAGGCAGTCACAAACTACAATAATAATAAAAGTTTATTTATATAGCACCTTACAACTCCAAAGGAGCACAGAGTGCTTCCCAACAGAACATGTATACGCTAATAAAAAAAACAGTACTAAAACAAGAAGACCTAAACAGAATAAAACAAATTTTAAAAACAGAAGGAATCAAAATCTTCCATATCAGGACACAAACGGTGTAAAACGAGTTAAAAGAGGGTTAAGACTGGAACAGGTTAGGCACCAAAGGCTTGTCTAAAAAGGTGGGTTTTTAGAGTTGACTTAAAGGCCACTAGCTCAGTTATGGACCGTAGCTCTCGCGGTAGGGAGTTCCAGAGCCTGGGGCCATACACAGCAAAAGAACGATCACCCCATTTTACAGGAACAAACCAACGATCAGTCTCCCATGGCGTCACCCTCCTGGACAGCCTTAATAACTTCTAGGTTTGACAGGCTGAACACGGATACCCTCTCAAAATTTCCCTGCAACCTGGGGCACACACACTCACAGGCTCTGAGGGGCCCTGAAACAGGTGAATCCCCATAAGGCTGCGGGACCAGACTGTGTCTCCCCTAGAGTTCTAAAAGCCTGTGGGAATCAACTAGCTAGTGTGTACGCAGACATCTTCAATCTGTCTTTAACCCAAGCAGTAGTCCCTTGCATTTTCAAAAAATCCATTATCATACTGGTCTCTAAGACATCAGACACATTCACTCTGAATGACTTCAGGCCAGTGGTGCTCACATTGGTCACCATGAAGTGCTTAGAGAAACTGCTCGTCACACACATTAACCACATGGTCCCGGACACTGTAGACCCCCTCCAATTTGCCTATCACCCCAATAGATCAGTGGGAAGACGCGGTGGCTCTGGCTTTATTTCACACCCTGAAACACCTGGACAACAGCGGAATGTAGGTCAGGATGCTCTTCCTGTACTACAGTTCTGCATTCAATACCATTCGCCCGGGCAGGCTTATTGAGAAGCTGACAGACCTTAGTGTCCCGACTCCCACCTGTAACTGGATTTTGGGCTTCCTGACAGACCACAGGTGGTCAGAATGGGAGGGCGGGTGTTGCTGAGCTCACAATCAGCACAGGCTCACCACAGGGCTGCTGTCTCAGCCCCAAACTCTTTGCCCTGTACACCCACGACTGTGTCTCCAACTATGACAACATCAACATCATTAAATATGCTGATGACACCACCATTCTGAGCCTCATCAAGTGGGGGGACGAGTTGGATTACAGAAGCTTGGTGAATGACATTCATGTTTATAGAGAGGAGAATGACCTCAGCCTCAACCTAAACAAGACAAAAGAAATAATGGTAGACTTCAGGAAGACCCCCTCCCCTCTGCTGCCTCTGACCATCAAAGGGACCGAGGTGGAGAGGGCTGACAGCCACAAGTTCCTGGGGCTTGCAGGTGACATCTGATCTGAGCTGGTCACTGAGCACAGCTGCCAGTGAAGAAAGCCCAGCAGTGGCTATACTTCATCAGGCAGCTCAGGAAAGCTGATCTGAACTGTCGCCCTCTCACCCAGGCTTATAGAGGACTGGTATCCTCACTACTGGCATCACAGTCTGGTATGGTAACACCACACAGGCAGAGAGGATAATTGGGACTGAACTGCCTGTGCCTATGGACACACTAAACACACAGCGCTGTTGCAAAAGAGCAGAGAACATAATCAGAGACTCACTCCACCCAGCTCAGTCTCTGCTCAGACTCAAAAACTGCACCCCCACAACCTTAGGCACAGCAGAGTGGATAGTATCATCACACACAGAACAAGATTTTACAACAACTTCTTTCCTTGCCAGCAGTGAGACTGATGGCAAATACAAAATGTGAAAAACCTGGGCAATAACCCCTCATTGCCCTACTAAGTAGAATAACGTATACAATTACACTATGTACAATACCATGTGCAATATTTGAAACTCTGCATTTTACCTGCTATCTTATTCCTGTATCCACAATTGAATCAACTTTTTTTTTTCTTTTTGGGTAATTTTATATTGAGACTAGGTGTTCATTTTTCTTTTGGCTTTAAAATCTTTATTTGACTCCAGGAGAGCCCTGCACAAGAATTCCTATATGCCTAGACTGTTTATGCATAAATGGCAAATAAAAAATCTTGAATCTTTTTGGTAATTTAACAGAAAAGGCAATTTTTTTTTAAGACTTCCCTCTACCTCAAGAATTTTAAGTAGAGCTACAGCAAAGCATCACTGAGATGGTCTGCTGCTGTAGTTGCTTGATCAGAGAAACCTAAGCTTATTGACACTGGGAATTCAGCCTTAGTTTTCTAGCAGAATAGTATTTTGATTGTGGACGATGGAATCCTGCTGCCTTAATTGCTGATATGAAACATTTATACTGTGATTGTAGTGGTCTTAGTATACAGTAACATCAGTAATTCATGAAATATGATTTAAAAAGTTGCACAGTATTTTTCTAATCAAGAAACTAATTATTTTTGGTTATGATTTTAATTGTGTTTTTAGAGTTGGCCAGGGTGTCAGAGGAGACTCCACCTATTGCTCCCCCAGTCTCAGAGCCCCAGGTTCCTGCCCAGTCTGTGTCTTCGAGTCAGTCTAACAGAACAGAAGAGACAGAGAGGCCAGATGAACAGCAGCCACCCCTAGAGCTCCTGCCAGAACCTGGCAAAGCCCTCCTGCATGTCCCCATGTCTAACAGCATGCTGGAGTCCCTGCCCATGATCCACATTTCTACCACCCTCACAGGTGGGGTTTGTGTCTTCTGTTTCACAGTGAATGGAAGGACTTGTGTAGTAATAGGTTTTACCTGCCCTGAAACCCAACTAATAGTGGCTATTCCCATTTCCTTTTCCCTTTCCTGTTTCCTTTTGTGCAGAAGTGTCTGCTCCATCACCCATTGTCAAACTACCCCAGCAAAAGGCCATAGAGGTTCCTGTGGCGCTGAACAATCCTCGGTCCTTCCCTTCAAGTATAATGGCACCTATTGGCAGGCCTACCACTTTGCCACATGACACAGATGAAGATGAGGGACTGAAACACTTTGAGCGGGTAAGTTAGAATTTGAACAAGATAATCTGTCATCAGCATGTTAAGTAGCTGTCCTCAACTCTAATTCCACTAACAGCCCTAAGATTTGTATGACTGATTTTCTGGACCTCTTAACGTCTTGTGCTCATTTAAGAAGAAAGTATGCTGTGAATATTATGATACCTGAGGTGTGATTACCCATTCTAAATTAATAGTTCATTTCCCATAAAAGATCATGCATTTAGTTATCAAAAATGTCTTCAGTAAAACTCAAGCAGTTAATGTTTACTAGCATCAGGGTTCAATTGATAATACTTCTTTTGTCCCTTAAGGAGTAATTTTAGGCAACGAGCCTGCAAATAACGTACACACAAACAACTCACCTACACACATTGAAAAAATTCCAAAAATACAACCATTAGACTTAAACACACAAGGATCTTTGGCCAATCCATAGCTAGTTCAGAAAGTATATTTTTCAGTGGTGACAAGGCAACCTGAGGTAGCCCTGTTGTATCAATTTAAATAGGGTTACAAGTAATGTAATATCTTTTAAAATTTGATGTAGGAAGCTGAAAAGATGGTAGCATACTTACAGGACGGTGTGGTGGATGATGACAGACTTCCAGCAAAGACTAAAGAGAAGCCCAAACCTGCAGGCCTACTGCTCACCCATGAAGCTGCTCTCAAGTGGTTTTATAAAGACCCCCAGGGGGAGATACAGGGTAAGACTGAAAGATTATTTAAATGCTGTACATTTATTTTTAAAACCCCTCTTATCTCCTCCTCTTATGCTATTTTTCTGTTCCTTCAGGTCCATTCAGTAACCAGGAGATGACAGAGTGGTTTCAGGCTGGTTACTTTACAATGTCTCTATTAGTCAAAAGAGGATGTGACGAAGTATTCCAACCTCTGGGAGAGATCATGAAGATTTGGGGAAGGATACCATTCGCTCCAGGTCCTGCACCTCCACCTCTGCAGGTATGTATTTGAAAAATGTGGCCTGTTTCCTTCATTATATGTGGAGGATTGTTTTCTGAGTCAGCAATAGTTGCCAGTACTAGCCATGACCTGCAGGTGGTGTCATGTGCTAGTCTTTTTACCAGTAAGATGTGTTAAAGAAATCTTAGATGTATTTTTTTTTCTTCTCAGCTCATTTAAATCATGTTGCATGTGTGGTCTAAAATTAAAGGAAGTCTGACCTGAAGCAAATGTATACATTTGATCCAAAGTGAGCGAATGAATGTCTGACACTGCTCAAGCTCTGTCATCAAATAGTTTTAAGTTCGTTTGTTTGCCTGTGGTGATTTATTTATCTTTTAATGAAATACAGGGTGATGGTGATCAAGAGAGGCTGAAGAGGCACCAGGAGCTCACTGCTCTCAACCTTTACCAGTTACAGCAGCTCCAATATCAATACCTCCTCAGGTATTTCAGTCCCAGATCAGACACTTGAGCCAGTTTAGCAGATTTCACACTGCTCTATCAGGTGCCACAAAAGGCTTTATACAGATTTTTTTTTTCCACATATGCTGTAGTACTCTTCAAGACCTGTAAACAGACTGTCATGTAAAATCAGGGGGGGTTCACCTTTAACTTGCAGCTGATAACACGTACATCAGGATATACATGTCCAAGTGGACATCTGTACGCTGCCTCACCTCCTTAAACCCACTATGCCAATAAACTGCAGAGTCAGTCTTTGTCCTCAGAATCTAAATCATCCTTTCGCTTTTCTGGTTTAATGCGTAAAAATATGCATCGAGCATTGAATTGTGGGTATGGATAAAATGGGATTTAAATACCCAACATGAGTGTAAATAATTGATCCATTTATTTTCATTAAAATGTAAGCTTCCTTTTACTCTTTTTCTGATTTCTGTCACCATCTGTCTTTTTTCATTCAGGCAGCAGTATGCTCAGGCCCTGGCTCAGCAGAAAGCAGCAGCGCTTAGCTCGGCTCCTCTGCAGCAGCAGCAGCAGCACCAACAGCAGATTAATCTGCTTCTTCAGCAATACCAGGCACTCAAGCTAAGGTGGAAAACATTCACATTCTTGCACAAATAAGTCTACAAGTCTTTCTGTGCCTCTAAATCTACATGTACCTTTGTTAATGCAAGTGTTTGAAAACCTTACCTTTCAATGACATGAAGGGAGCTTTGCATTTATTAATGTGTATTTGTTCATGTTTTTGTAGAGCATCTGAGAGCCTTCTACCTCCTGTTACTCGGTCCCTGTCTGTACCAGACTCTGGTTCTGTGTGGGAAATGCAGAACCCATCCTCTCAGGCTTCTTGCACACCAAACATCCAACAAGCTGCTCCAAGCAGTGAGTTTCCACCTTCAGTGTCTGGTGCCTTGGTGAATCACCTGACAGCAAAAGGAGTTTATATCATGTTACAGCAGGTATAATCCATCACATTTTGTTATTCTCAACAGCATGGGATGGCAGCAGCGTGTGGGATTTACCTATAGACTCCATGGCACAGGCTCCAACCATTGAGCAGATGCAACAGTTAGAAAAGTCAAAGTCTGCGAAGGTAAACAATGTTATTACTTCTATTTTCCTTGTGTTGGTGTAGATAAGTCCATCATATTATATTTGGGCCCTTTTAAATTAATACATTTGCTACAGGATGGAATAGATTAATTTAACCTTGGATTCATGAGACTTGTGTGCAAGCTAGATAAAATAAACCAAGATAACTTAAAGGTATAAATGTCAGAAACATGCTTAGGTTTTACTACGAGTGTGTTTTTGTTGTCATTTCCAACAGTTGGAACTAGAGAGGCGTGAAGCAGAAATGAAAGCCAAAAGAGAGGAAGAGGAGAGGAAACGGCTGGAGGAGACCCTGAGGGCACGTCAGGAGGAAGAACGCAAACGGATAGAAGAAGAGGAGCTGGCACGGCAAAAACAGGTCAAGCAGTTGCACAATGTAAATTTGCTTTCCTTGAGTTGCTGTGTCATTACGAGTGAATTTTCTTTGATGGTGCTGAGACTGAGCCAGTATTGTAAATTTGTAGGAAGAGGCTTTAAGACTGCAGCGAGAGCAAGAAGAGGCACAGCGCAGGCAAAAAGAAGAAGAGGAGAGACTGGCACAGGAGGAGGCTCTCCGAAGATTAGAGGAGAGGCGGAGGGAAGAGGAGGAGCGAAAGAAACGGGAAGAGTTCCTTCGCAAACAGGTAAACTAATGTAAAACATGCCATATTCTTAGCTGCCTTTCTGAGGGTGTGAAATGCCTCCTTAATTTGCAGTGTTGTCTAACTTGCCAGGAGGAGGAGCGCAGAAAGCAGGAAGAACTTGAAGCACTGAGGCGTGAAGAGGAGAAGCGCGCGGAGGAAGAGGCAGCAGCTGCTGCGGTGGCAGCTGCCTTAGCCCAACAGCAACAGGAGGAGCAGAAGAGGAGAGAGCATGAGGCCCAGAGACAACAGGAGCTGCAGAGACAGCGGCAGCAGCAACAAGAGGCCCTCAGGAGACTTCAACAACAGCAGCAGCAGCAGCAGCTTGCACAAATGAAGGTAAGGGCATGGGGGATTGGTCAGCAAAAATGTATTTGAAATAGATTTTATGTTGACTAAAATGTTCACCCTGATTTGTAGCTTCCATCCTCTTCAAAGTGGGGCCAGCAGTCAGCCAACGCTATAAACCAGACTCATAATGCCCTGTCACTGGCTGAGATCCAGAAACTGGAAGAGGAGCGAGAACGACAAGCACAGGAGGAGGTAAGGACAGCAGGCAGGAGCCCTTTTAGTTACCTTACCACACCACTATTTTAGTACCGCTCTTGAGGTGTAAGCAATATGGTTGTTTTTTTTTTTTTCTTAGTTTGTTTTTTACTTTCATTTTCTGTCAATGTCTTTCCTAAGTGATCCTACTTTGTCCCCCATAGCAGCGACGCCAGCAACAAGAGCTTGTGAAGCTACAGCAGCAGCAGGCCCTGCAACAGGCTCAGCAGCCTCAAGCCAAGTTATCTGGTTGGGGTAACATGGCTAAACAGCCAGTTGCTACAAAGTCTTTGCTGGAGATTCAGAGGGAGGAAGCCCAGCAGATGAAACAGCGGAAGGACCAGCAGCAGCAGCAGCAGCAGCAGCAACACCACCACCCCATTGCCACCCAACAAACCAACAGTCAGAACAGAATTGTATGTAATATGAGGCTCCCAAGTTCCAGCTTTGCAGTTATCATGATTTTCACATTTTGCAGACCAGATGCCCTTTTAATAAAAGTAATAGGAAGATAAATTGCTACTGGAAAAAACTGTCCCTTGCAGCCCTAGAAACAAGTGATATGTGAGTTAACAGCATCTCACTCTGTTCGCAGACATCTCTGAGCAGCTCAGTGTGGGGGTCTGTCAATACCTGCACTAACTGGGGCACAGACTCCAGCAGTATCTGGGGGGACACCCACAGCTCTAACATGGGCTTCTGGGATGAGGCAGTGAAGGAGGCTGTTCAGCAACCTCCTCAAACCAGGAAAGTAAACGTGCCGAAGAACAACAAAGGCAGCACCAACCTCAGGTGTTTAAGACAAATGTCTTAGAACATTGGAAGGAAAACGTGATTTACCATATAAAGGAAGTGAGTAATACAGGAATATTAACTGCTTCTTTTTTCCTTCCTGCCCTGTTTATTTGTGCACATTAAAGTAACTCTTTGAGTGGGCGAGCCAACAAGAAGGTAGAAGAGGAGGAGAAGCTGCTAAAACTATTCCAAGGGGTCAGTAAGAGTCAGCAGGACACCTTCATGCAATGGTGTGAGCAAACCCTGCACACCCTTAACACAGCCAACAATTTGGATGGTAAGTCTTTTTGCAAAAGTCTCTCCACCCACAGCTATTGATGCTCTATTTCTGGAAGCCAAGACTCACAAGTATGCTCCATCCGTTTCCCTGCCAGTGCCTACGTTTGCATCTTTTCTGAAAGAGGTGGACTCTCCATATGAGGTACATGACTACGTCAGGGCCTATCTGGGGGACACTCCTGAGGCTAAGGACTTTGCCAAGCAGTTCCTAGAACGTCGTGCCAAACAGAACACTAACCAACAGAAACAGGCACAACAAAACCAACAGCAAGCCCTCAAACAGCAACAGGTGAAGTGGTAATCAGTTATTTAAAGGCTCAGCATATGGGTACCAAATTTTTGGTACCCACTTTTTCCAGCTTCTCATGTCAGTTTAATATTTTGGACTGTTGGTCCGTGATTCAAAGGTGTCATCGTAGCACAAATAGTAACATTTTGAATTAGCCAGTGTCAAAGAACTTCAGCGAATGGATTTTTGCATTGTAACATTTAAATTAGTTTTTTTAATCTCTCTCTCCTGTCTAGGATTCTGTATGGGGTGGAACAGGATCTTCGTCAGTCTACCAGTCCAACCATACGAGTGGCCAGCAACAGCGCTTTGAGACTGTCACCTCAGGGAAGAAGAAAAAGAAGCAGAAGATGGTTCGTGCAGACCCCAGCCTTCTAGGTGAACACCCATCTGCAAAATCTTCAGTGGTGTCACTGCTTTTTTGTTTTTTTTTTTTAAAACATTTGCTAATTATATCTTTGCCTTTTTAAATTTTCAGGTTTTTCTGTGAATGCATCATCTGAGAGATTGAATATGGGAGAGATTGAGACTTTGAAGGACTTGTAAGGGACTGCAGCCAAGCAAACTCCACTGACTGTATCCAAATTGAACAGCAGCTTTTTTTTTTTATCCCTTTATTTTGGGTTTCCCTTCACATATTCCAGACAGTGATTTCTATGGTAGGGACATGTAATCTGATGAAAACACAAGGAAAAATGTACTGGAGAACACTGGCCAGCCAAGTGAGCAATCACCAAATAAATTCAAGTTTCTGAAGGAAGTCTCCAGAAACATTGACATGTTCTGTTGCAGAAAGTCAAAGTGACAACAAATTTCAAACTTGGTCTCCATTGTATTATTTTTTGTTAATGTGTATATATATATAATGGGTATTATTGAAAGGTGGGAGAAACTATGCCATATCACCTGTTTTTATTTATTTAAAGTTACCCTTACACCTAACACCCCTTCCCTTCCTGTTTTCTGCTGGGTGTTCCTGGATAATGATGGCAAAATAGGGCTGAGGATTTATGGCCACTTATGTCCTGTTTTAAGGACATGCTAAAGAGTACCAAGTAGTTATATCTATTTCTTGTAAAATACTAGGCTGTTTAAAGAATAAACTTTCATCTCTGCATCTGTATTATAATATATGAAAATGATCTGCTGGAGTCATACTTTTTTATTGCAGTATGAAATAATAAAATGGTCTGATGTGTGGGCTGTTCACACTGTCTGAACCATTCAGGAAACCCTGAAAATGTCTTGGATCCATGTGCATTCACCTGGCCACACTTCAGTAAATCACATCTCAGAGTTCCTATTTAGAGTTACAACTGTATACATGAAATTCAGTCACTGCCAGGAGGAGAACTTGTGTGAAGCAATGTATCAGGATTTATGGAATTAGACTAAACCGCATTTTTGTTTCCTCCAAGTGTAAGAATTATCAAACTGAAAACGAGTAAGTGCAACACATACCTTTCCTGACTAATCCGCTGCATACTATATATTCTGCTGACAGTTTTTTCACTTTCTCCATATATATTGGCAGTTTGTGCCAAGCAGGCTGAACATTTTTTACTACACGAATATTCAAATTGCAGGCTAACTGTTAAGCAACATAAAAAGACTGACTTTTTAGGAAGTTTTCATATCCACAAAGAGGATGTAAAACCCACCACTTCCTTCTACTGAAAACAGAAGCATGCAAGCAGGTGCTCACAAAAAGCCTTTTTAAAAAACCTACACTGCTTGTACATGTGGTATTCAAGTCTTCCAAAAAGAAACGGGTGAAGACAAAGATGAGATCTGGGAAGCATCTGCTTGACCAAGGTGCCCATTAGCCAAATACCAAATCCAAATCATGGTTACTGTTTTGCTCTCTCCCTCTTCCTGCAAAAGTATTCATTTACTGTACTCAAGTATACTGCAGCTTCATACTTTTATATAGGCAAATAGGTTTTTATTCACTACATTTGACATAAGAATTGGTCTAAAGATGGAGAATACTATTCAGTCTCTTGAATAATATGTTGTGTAGCTCAGGAGGAGCCTTAAGTCTGAAAACAACCCTGAGGATGTTGGGTCATGGCATGTAGGTCTGGTATTGTGCCCATTTACAGATGTTTCCCTCAGAGAAACAGCAACCACTGAAACTTTACAGGATAAAGTCAGTCATTTTCACTATTAGCATGATTTTAAACACTCCCCAACAATGATTTTCCTCGATTAATGTCAGAACTATCATTCTGTCAGAACTGGATTAGTGTTTTTGTCTGTTCCATAGACCTTCATTGATGTTAAAAAACAAATACATGTCAGGGAAACGTATCCCTGCAATTTCCTCATTCCAAAACATCAGACCCAGATATTTTTTTTTATTGTTGCCCCACAGGCTCTGAGCGACTAACATTTTACAATATCTGAGGGGCCCACTGAAGTCAAGGGCTCATGCACAAGATCACTGATATTCGTAACAAATATCAGTCTTGTGTTTTGCAATGAGGAAATATGCCGCTAAGCACAGTGGTGTGTTTCCCAGATGCGTTTTTAAACAACAGAGGTCTATGGACATACAAATAAGATAAATCAGGCCAATCCAGTTAATCATGAGTAGAGACAAATCATTGTTGGTTTTAGTCTTTGTATGGGGAATGTTAAAATAAATATATAAAATGACTGGCCTTAACCTTTAATAGGGGACATTGTCTTTCTACATACCTACCAACCTGGCTACACCTATGAAAAACACTGAGGAGAGGCCCAAATATATCTAACATACAACCTAATCAAACAAACTTCAGAAGGACAGAAATACAAAACAAGTGTCTCCTAAAACAAATTTGAGTACAATGTACAAATAAACGAGTAATCAATGTAGGTGAATACAGAAAACAGTACAAAGTACTGGGAATGGGCAGTCACTCAAAGTGACTACATAAATGAGAGGCAGATAAACTGAAACCAACAAAAAGAAAAGACGGCTCAGCTGCTCACGTTAAATCACAGCTGTCCTGAAAGAGCTGAGCCATAATTTGAAAGTAGGACAGCCTAATAGCAGCATGGTACTGGAATGCCAGTCCAATCAGTAATGAACAGGTGCAGACAGCTGCTGACCCAATACCAGACAAGCATCCACACATGCTAATTTGCATACTGAGTAACTGTTGGACAGGAGGGGGCAGGGCTGTGACACCCCTCCCCTTGAAAAGCAAAGGCTAGGTGTGTCAATCTAAAGTTACATCACTAAACACAATTGCTGAACAAGGGTTCTACAAGAGATGCTTCTTCTACTCCACTGTCCCACAAAATGAGAACAAATGATATATGCTTACTGTGGTTGGTCGAGTGGTGGAAGATGAGGCAGGCGTGGAATCAGCAGGCAGGTTTGGCACACGAGTCTGACATAGCCTCACAGTGTGGAGTTAGCCTTCTCTTTGAGTTTCCATCTGGAGGTGGGCAAGGTGGAGTGTAAACTAAGCCTTGTTACACAGAGCTAGCAGAGGAGAGTGGAGCATGATGAAGAAGTGTGAACAGAATTCTACCCCACCCATCTCCCTCAGCATCTGCCTCATCTACTGCTACAGACTTCAGTCTTAGGGCTACCCACCCCTTCTCTCAGGGTGCCATCCTCAAGCACAGATTCTCAGCCAATAACTCTGAACACAAGTTCCACCATCTCACCAACTAGAGCTTTAAGCCCATCTTTAACCTTAACTAAGTTCATCTTTCTGGCCAAGGGAGGGTGAAGTGAGTCACAGTCATCAGTTCCACGGCAGTTCTCAATTCGGCCTAATGAGGGCTGGAACACAACTGCTCTCAGCCAACTATCCACACACAGAACAACTTAAAACTCCCCAACCGTTAAAATAATAACTTTGGCATGGAATCCCCTAAAAGAGCCTCCATTTACATTATGACTCAGTTCATTGGGCAAAAGGGAAGTTACTTCCCAGTGAGCTAGCATAAACTTTTAAAGCAGGAGAATAGGTGAGACTAGTTGCTGCTCTTGGATTGGATCACGGGACTGGGACTGGGATGCTGGTCCAATCACTAAGGGAGGGAGGTCGGCCAAGAAACAGATGCAGGCGGCAAGGGAACCAATCCCAAACGGCCATCTGAACAGACCAACTTGCATTTGGACAAAAGGTTATACTCAGAGGCCAGGGCTGTAACACAACATACAAACCTTAGGCTGGGTCATAACAGAATCCTTGTGAATTCCCATCTTTTTGGAAGAGTAATGCTGAATTGCTGAAGTTTAAAATGTTATCACACATCTGATGCACAGTAGCCTATTTATAAATGAGCTGAATGATTCCAATGATTCCTCTACTACTGCCATCTTTAGATTTTAAAAATGAATCTGTTCACTGCCAGTTATTCCCTTCAAGAGCTGAGGTCAGTGGCTACTCAGTGTTTACCCCTCACACCCAACTATGTGGCCCGAGAAATTTGGAGCGGGTGGGCCCTACGATGATGTGCTCACAAAGTCCACACTGTCTAGACAGCCCTGTGCTCACCTAGTCCCACCCCTTCTCTGACCCCTCAGCTGCCTGCCTTTCTCCCTCCTGTGCTCCTCCATACCCATCTCTTGCGCCTTCACTACGGTCAGGTACTCGAAGTCACTGTTCGAGGAGATCTGGACACGCTCATCCTTCACAGCCACCATGGTTCACAGCAGAAGCAGTATCTGCAGAGTCCTGCTTGTGCTGCTCCTTTGTCTCTTGGTAACCTTTGTACACACAGGTAAACCACTTGTTGAGTCTGTTGTTTTCATTTCTGCGGTTGCGTGACAAAAATGCAATTTTGCCTGCTTGTGCCACAACTAATCATCACTCATGGCATTAAAAGTTTAGAGTGCAAGTTATTATGCTATTTTGTTGTTCATGTTCAGGAAAATAGGATGGATTTCTATTACATTTGTAGCCTTATGCTGTCTTTTAATCTGTATAAGAACTTGGAATATGCACGTTTATTTACATTCTAAATGCTTAGTTGTTTGCTTACCGGTTATATTTCTAGATAAGTAGTTTAGCATGTTTAGTCCTCAGTATGTATCAAATCAAAGGTATGTGTATATGTGTCGTTTTGCCCTCTTTTCCACATGCACACACTCAGGCTTGGATGTGAGTCTGCAGCCTGGTGTAAATGGTGCAGTTGTTGAAGCTGTGAAAGCTGCTCTTTGACAAACAGGATGACTCAGTTGCTCTCATGATGCCCGATGTTCATATGAAACTAAAAACCCACTACCCTCTGACTTGAGCTAAACTGAAGTGATTGTGTGTGGTACTGGTAGTAAGCATGCAGAAAATGTTTACAACTAACATCAACTGGTTCTCAGCATGGGCACTGTTTAAGACTTGACAGATTAGAACGCTCACTGGTCTTTGACTTTTACTTACTTCTCTCGGGTGGACTATTCCTCTTTTTGTTACCTCTTAAACCACCTTGAAAAATGGCTCTGAACACAGTAGAGGAGCTCTCAGGCCCAGAGGTCAGAGTACAGGTCAAGAGGGCAGCAGAGTGCCAGGTATATAACAAGTCCGCAGTGTCCTCCGTGTCCTGTGAAAGCACAATATAACTGTGAACTGTCACCTTTTACATTAAACATGATCAAGAGAACTAGGGAAGGGAAGAATGAGTGTACACTGAGTCTCCACTCTGCAGCCTCGTGGCATCATCTTCTTCGCTGTCAGTAATGTGGTAGTTGTACACAATAGGTGATGTTTTCAAATAGTACCAGCAATCTTGACCACAACACCAACCCCGTGACTGAACCAGCATGATATGCAGCCTCACTGGCTGACTCACCATGGCAAACAATCCAAGATGTATCAAATACTGTAAGTTTAAGCAACAAGGTGTGATAACTACTCACTTAATACTACAGACAGTGTGAAAGACTCAGCGCCTTGTTCTGTAAAGCAGAAAAAGGTTCATTACTAACAATCCCAGCAAACAACTCTTCTCATTTCAGAGTGAAGCCAAGGCACAGACACGTCCGATGTCATGTTTAGGCTGTGTAGCTCGCAGTTTCAGTGCTTGGCCAGATTGTGTTTCACACATACACACACACACACACACACACACACACACATCTGCATGCTTTGTCATCTCTCTGGCTGGTGTGAAATCCTGACTGAAGAGGCCTGAGGTACAAACAAATGGCCTTCTGTGTTTTTAGTGTCTGAAATAAGCCCTCCTTTCAGGCTACTGGACTTTTATGTGCCTGGAGTTGTGTGATGTAAGAGACTGAGGATTCTTGATTGACATCTGGTTTTATTACTGCAGTGTTTTCCAACCAGGGGAACTTGTACCTCTGGGGGTACTTCTGCTGTTATCAGTGTGGAAAGCTCAACTAACTCAAACTAATGAACTAACTCAACCAAATTAATTGCAGTTTAATCAAAACACACGCATATACATTTTAAAACAGCCAATTAATTACAAATTAATGACCAGTGAGCTGTAGATCAACATGAGTCAGATCTAACACAATAATATCACATGTAGCAGCTGAGAATGCATGAAAACCAGTTAGCTAACAAAGGTGAACTACTTAGCTAAAATAATGCATAAACAGTTGAAATAAGTGAAAAATAATGAATAAACAGGTAAAAGAGCTGAAAGCATAGTTGAAATATTTGAATCAAAGTAAAGGATAAACAGCAGTGCTGGTGGAGGTGGATACTGGAGTTTATCTGTGAGGCTGCGAGGGTACATCAGTTAAAAGAGGCTGGGAACCACTGACATAGTGGATAAGAATAATATTATATTTTTAGAGACATCAGTAATGTTAATTTCATGTAACAGAAATTACAAGCTTATGTAAACCCCTCTGTGCAAACAAACACGAACGGAAAACATTTTATTATTTTTTGACTTCTTATTAAATCCGACTTTCCAGAAGGTACAGCCTTTTTGCACACAGACTATTTAATAAACAAGTTTATTTGACATCCAGTGCCTAGCCAGTGCCTGGTTTGAGCCTGACCGGTTGTTACTGGTTGCAGCCCGCCATCCTGCATGGCTGCACAAGCTGCCTTTTGTGCCCTCAGCTGAAGGCCTCATTGATGGCTTAGCTGGCCAGAGGCCTGGGCCTCCAAACCTTGAGGCTACACTCGGCTCGCCACAGCAGCATTAAAATACATTAGAAATGCATATCAGAACTAAATTCTATCATAGGCACTGGTGTCTTGGTAATTTTGTCATGTTTTCCTTTCTATTTTGCCACATTAACATGAGGCTTCTTTGATATCAATAAAGAAAAGACAGCATAGAGAATATATGAAAAAGAGTGAAGGAGGTTACTCGGGTCATCAGAGACTGCAAAGTAAATATGTCGAGTTAAATAAGCCAAGTGTAAATATGTTTGGATTATGTTTTTGTTAGTATGTGTGGAGTTGATGATATGTGAATCACTGAGTGTGTCACTGGATGGGCTTACAAATGAAGTTTGTTTATTTTTCAGGAGAGATGAAGATTAAAATTTCCTCCTGTCCCTCTGGTTTTGAAAAGAAAAGCTGTACAGCTGTTCAATTACAAGAGAGATGGCAGCAACCACAATCACAAACACAGTCTGGTGGTTTAGGCTCTTCAACAGAGCATTCCCGGAAGCCAGAGTTGTGTTAGAAAACACAGAAATGTGACCCAGAAAGAAGCCTTGTTTATCTGGCTACTGTAGAGGTGTGAAAACTCTCACAGTAACTTCATGTTCAGATGGGAGAAATGTCAGAAGACATTCTGGGATGGAACGAGAACAGACAATTGACTGGCAGAAGACAAGAGAGCAGAGAGTTGGACAGAAACTGAGCTTCATGCACCTGCCTCATCAACAGGCTGTTTCTGCTATAGCATAAAATATAATCAACCAAACTGTAGCTGAAGGACTTTTGTATACATTAGACAGTCTTGGCTGAGCCCTTATGTAAAAGATAAACATGTCAAAAAACTACCTGTAGCTCAAATGGACAAAATGTTCATCCTCTACAAAGGCACCCTTATGCCCAGGCTTGAGCCGTTAGCCCAGTGACACAAGAGAAAGGCTGTTACAAACAGGGCTGTGTATACAGATCTGCATCCCCAATGCCTCGGTGTGCAGAGAAAGGTCAGAGCCATCAGCAAAGCTGCGCACCTCTTCAGTGAAATTACTGCTTTACGAAACCATACAATAGACCAGTACGATAGGCAGTCATTGTCATACAGTTTAAGATGATTCTAGTGTTCTTCTTGTCCTGCAGAGACCATGGCAGACCCTGCCTCACCAACCAGGGACAACCAGGACACTCTGTCTGGAGAACCGCCCAGTGACGTCACCACCAAAGAATCCTCCCACGACGTTACAGAGCAGACCTTCATCTACAACTATGAGGATACTACACACCCCCAGGCCATGGATGATGAAGAAGGTATAGCTGACACATCTCCAAATGATCTAGCATGAACAACCATACATTTTATATGTATTCCAGTTAAATCTACACCAATGTTTGTGTGTGTGCAGGGGTCCTGGGGCCAGGGGCCATCACAGCCATTGTTATAGCAGTTTTCTTGGGAGCGTCCGTCCTCCTTGCCCTCATCATCATCACGCTCAGGAAATTCACTGCCTCCTAGAGTGAACACTTCCCATCTTGTGTGTGAGTGAGCGAGTGTGGGGGTTTGTACAGCATGAATGTTTGTGAGTCACTGTATCTTTTGCAATTTCTAATTCTCTCTCATCATTTAAGTTGTGCCCTTTGCTTTGCTGTAGATGCTGAAAGTTGTGGCAGGTCCCTTGACTGAGCACAGGTTTACTCCTGTCAACACACGCTGTCACACAACTTGTCCACTTGTTCCTGAAGACCTAATGTTAGAAACTGGCTGGCTCTTCCAGTGGAAATCGTAGCATGTCCCTGTCATTTTTATTTTTTCAAGATCTCACATGCATGCTCTAAAGAGTTTTGAATGTTTGTGGGCTGATGTTTTCTTGAGCATTTGCGATGAAGCAAGTGCTTTTGTTAGTCTCTCACTTTCTCCCTTCAATAAGATATTTGAGATTTACTGTATGTGCCTATCCATGTGGTTATTAGTTTTTCATAATGATTTTACTTTGTGCCAAAACAATTTCCAAATACACTCCCTTGGTGTCAGCCCTGTACTGGTTTTGATGTTTGTGTTCCAACATTTACAAACAGTCGAAATAAGAAACATTTTTGGGAAAGGCTTCTTCAATGAATGTAAACAGGGCAGTTCAGTTGTTTGTTTTATCTGCAGAGCAAATATGAAGTTAGAACACTGACGTGTGTTTTTTTGTTGTTGTTTTATTCACGGGGAAATTTTATTCAGGTAAAATAATTTGGGCTTTTTTCTATACGCCTCAGAGTAATCAACCATACAGCTGAATGTCACTGCCCATTGTTTTTATTTTGAGATCTGAGTTGAATAAAAGAAAAAATGACAATAAATCAGATGTCAAATGTCTGTGACTACTGTGTGGGTTTTTAAAGCTACTCCAACAAATTCTGTTTCAGCCTCGAGGGTCTAGTGAGACTCAAAACAAACGGACACCATAAGCTGATCCTAACTGCTCTTTCCTACTCCCATCATGTTCTGTTTCCTTAGTGACAACATAAACTACAGATGCCTGGTTGCGACAGATTGTACAAAATGCAGCCTCCAGTTTGAAGCTAATGCTAGCTGAGTAAGAAGTAAATTTGGCAGTCCAGTAAAACGCTCTGGTTATTGCTAATGTGACATAAAATACTAACATTACACAAAGCTCAAATTACTCCGAAATTAAAATCATATCACTGATGATAAATGTGTTAAATGCTAATTCATCCAGAAGAAGAATGCCACATTAAGAATATGTTTGATAAGAAGTTGCAAACGGCACTACCATTCTCTGCCCTTGGTCTTTTGGTTGTGGAAGATGAAAGGAGATCATGGAGGTGAAAGCAATGAGAAACTGCACTAAATGAGTGAAATTGTGGATACTACAGTGACAGGCTGAAGGGGTGTTCCTGAACGGTTCTCTTCTGTGCAATGATTCGCTAAGTTGAACAGCAAATCAGAGTGGTCTCGCTCATTGATGAAGCCCACCCCAATTCAACATGCCTAACTGGCCAAAAAGCCACCAATAGGGTCCGACTAGCACCAACAGTGAAGGACACACTGCGAAAACCAGGACAACAGATGCTCGCCAACAGCCGATCTTTGGCTTGGTGTGTCATGGGCCAAAGAATGTTACTTCTTTGGTCTGGCTGCCACTGTTTTTTACAAAACCCCTCTGGTGCTCTGCTTTATTGCCCAGTTCAAAACATTTGTTAGAAAAGTAATGTAATAAGTTATATAACTTTGATTATTAATTAAAATAGTTACATAACATCACATTTTAACAGGGTTAGTAGTAATCTTTCATCTGTTACAATTCAAAAGTAAACTTCCCAACAATGCATCATGTCACATTTAACAGATGAGAGGTCCTCCAGAGCTGGCTTTTCGTAATTACTACTCGTGTTTCCAAAAAATGCTTCTTCTAACCTTCACTAGGGGACAGGTGGGGCTGATTTATGGACCATGTTTTGACAACACAGGACAGAAAAGGGCTGAATAACAACAACAGAAGTGCTGTAGGCAGCAGAGTGTCATGGAGAGGGTTAGGATAGCGGAGAGACACCACATCCTGTTACATTCTCACTTGATTTACCTGACAGTGAGCTCTTAGTTTATGCACCTTTATACACTGTGAACAGAATTGTATTTCTGTAGGATTTTTGGAATTAACACTGTCTTTACTTTTTATTTCTCTATTTGTACCAGTTAGTACTGAAGTACTAAATAAAAAGGCAGTTTGTAATGCTAGCCCTAGAGATGCAAAATAATCAAGGCATGTTTTCAGAAAATATAACAAAAATGCCTTCAAAACATACATTTTGCATTTCTATAACTGATGCCTCTATAAACTGCAAATCATAACTACTTTATTACTATGGAACTGCAATCACTTTATTCTATTGCTGCTGGGGTTCTATTAAAATTAATTTAATTAATATAAAGGGTTTACTGTATCTCAATAAACTCTTTACATAAGCATATGGTTCCAAAACACAGAGGGAAATGTAATGTTAAAAAAAGAATAAATCTGCATTCACTGACACCACTGGCCTTACGTCATTCAGAACAGAAGGCAGCAGTGTGGTTAGCAGCTTCATTTGCAGTAAAAGCTATGGTTTTACTAAACATGAAAGTAATATTTGACATTATTATACCCATTCTAGTTTATGGTGATTCAAATGTGTGCCACTGCTAACTGATGAGGGTAATTTCAAACTTCATCACCAATGAAACCAGACAAAACATCTTCTCACACTAACACATCTCAGCACATGAAACCAGGAAACCCACAAATATAATCACAGTCAAAATCTTCCCCTGCAGCTTCTCGGGAACTTCAAATGTGCTTTGAAAGACCTTTTAGAAAGGAAGACTGATTTCCACAAGCACACTCAGACAAATAAATACTAGTACTAATACCAGTATCAGTATAGAACTCAGAGCAGTAGAGTCATCAGACTGTATTAGTGATCACCACTAGACTTGAGTCAAGTGCTGGAAACTGAGCATAAACAAACTTCTTTAGCCTAAAACATAGGAAGTCAAAAGAATAGGCTATAAGAATATGAAGGCACCTGGTCCAAACCTTTTCTTCAGACATTATTTTTACCAAACCTCCAGAATATGGTGTAGTTGTGTAATCACGCCAACTAAGTTTAGTAAACACTAACATTTACATGGTGCAGTGAACACTCATAATCAATGTGACTTCTTTTTTATACACTAATGGAAATTCCCATCAGAGGGAACGCACGCCACAATCTTATTCAGAAGTACTCGTGAGAGACCTGTGGTGTTAGCCAATACTGTTTCCTCAATTTTATTTCATTTCACAGTTATGTTGGCTTGTGATGTTTGGCTTTTTAGTCTTTCAGCAATTTTTTTACCCATGCCAGCAGCATGGCACTAGAGACGGAAGTGTTGGTCATCTAGTCACTCAGTTGGCTCACCACTTTGGTCCAGATGGAGACATTAGAGTAATGTAGTGGTTTTGAGTGAAATGGCACAAACATTAATGGGATGCCATTTTATCAAGTGCCATCACTGGGTCAGTATATCAATGTCCCATTCCATTGACTTTACCTTCCCATCAGCCTTTACTATACTTTGAGTTTAGTGTTAATTATCAAAAGTTAACATGCTAGCACACTAGAATAAGATGTTAATACTGTACTTGCTAGATATAAGCATGTTAGCATTGCTATACTTAGCATGTTGACATCACATAATTGTCTAATCCGAAATGTCAAAAATAGTAAAGGATGTCCATCAGAATGTCTCAGAACTCAAGGTGATGTCTTTAAATATCTTGTTTTGTACAACCAGCAGTTCAAAGTCCAGTGATTTGGTTCTACATTGCACTACCTGCAGTAATTTTTACAGTGCCTTGCGAAAGTATTCGGCCCCCTTGAACTTTGCGACCTTTTGCCACATTTCAGGCTTCAAACATAAAGATATAAAACTGTAATTTTTTGTGAAGAATCAACAACAAGTGGGACACAATCATGAAGTGGAACGAAATTTATTGGATATTTCAAACTTTTTTAACAAATAAAAAACTGAATAATTGGGCGTGCAAAATTATTCAGCCCCTTTACTTTCAGTGCAGCAAACTCTCTCCAGAAGTTCAGTGAGGATCTCTGAATGATCCAATGTTGACCTAAATGACTAATGATGATAAATAGAATCCACCTGTGTGTAATCAAGTCTCCGTATAAATGCACCTGCACTGTGATAGTCTCAGAGGTCTGTTTAAAGCGCAGAGAGCATCATGAAGAACAAGGAACACACCAGGCAGGTCCGAGATACTGTTGTGGAGAAGTTTAAAGCCGGATTTGGATACAAAAAGATTTCCCAAGCTTTAAACATCCCAAGGAGCACTGTGCAAGTGATAATATTGAAATGGAAGGAGTATCAGACCACTGCAAATCTACCAAGACCTGGCCGTCCCTCTAAACTTTCAGCTCATACAAGGAGAAGACTGATCAGAGATGCAGCCAAGAGGCCCATGATCACTCTGGATGAACTGCAGAGATCTACAGCTGAGGTGGGAGACTCTGTCCATAGGACAACAATCAGTCGTATACTGCACAAATCTGGCCTTTATGGAAGAGTGGCAAGAAGAAAGCCATTTCTTAAAGATATCCATAAAAAGTGTCGTTTAAAGTTTGCCACAAGCCACCTGGGAGACACACCAAACATGTGGAAGAAGGTGCTCTGGTCAGATGAAACCA
Source organism: Monopterus albus (assembly GCF_001952655.1). Taxonomy (NCBI): domain Eukaryota; kingdom Metazoa; phylum Chordata; class Actinopteri; order Synbranchiformes; family Synbranchidae; genus Monopterus; species Monopterus albus. Next base: position 1,869,493 of record NW_018127908.1, on the reverse strand, counting down.
AAATCGAACTTTTTGGCAACAATGCAAAACGTTATGTTTGGCGTAAAAGCAACACAGCTCATCACCTTGAACACACCATCCCCACTGTCAAACATGGTGGTGGCAGCATCGTGGTTTGGGCCTGCTTTTCTTCAGCAGGGGCAGGGAAGATGGTTAAAATTGATGGGAAGATGGATGGAGCCAAATACAGGACCATTCTGGAAGGAAACCTGATGGAGTCTGCAAAAGACCTGAGACTGGGACGGAGATTTGTCTTCCAACAAGACAATGATCCAAAACATAAAGCAAAATCTACAATGGAATGGTTCACAAATAAACATATCCAGGTGTTAGAATGGCCAAGTCAAAGTCCAGACCTGAATCCAATTGAGAATCTGTGGAAAGAACTGAAAACTGCTGTTCACAAATGCTCTCCATCCAACCTCACTGAGCTTGAGCTGTTTTGCAAGGAGGAATGGGCAAAAATTTCAGTCTCTTGATGTGCAAAACTGATAGAGACATACCCCAAGCGACTTACAGCTGTAATCGGAGCAAAAGGTGGCGCTACAAAGTATTAACTTAAGGGGGCTGAATAATTTTGCACGGCCAATTTTTCAGTTTTTTATTTGTTAAAAAAGTTTGACATATCCAATAAATTTCGTTCCACTTCATGATTGTGTCCCACTTGTTGTTGATTCTTCACAAAAAATTACAGTTTTATATCTTTATGTTTGAAGCCTGAAATGTGGCAAAAGGTCGCAAAGTTCAAGGGGGCCGAATACTTTCGCAAGGCACTGTAAAACAAAGGAAAGTATCAGATCGTCAAATTTTAGAATTAAACAACTAATTGTTTCAGCTGTAGCCTACTGTATATTGTTAGCGCTCTGAAATGTCTCTCAGCACGTAAAAGACAACCAATGTATTTATCACTGCATGCTGTTCATTTCTTCACTTTTACAAACATAAATGAAATCTACTGTTAAAGCGGTTTGCAGTGATCATGCATGCAACTATAATGTGCAGGTTAATAGTAAAACAACCTGGACAAGTTCAAGTCTGCTCTAATTTTAAATGGTTATGATGCACATTTTAATACATATTATGTGTGGCATTTCTCAGGAAGTGGTAATGAAACACCACAGATAAAGAAAGCAGAACTGCGTCTGGCACAGTGCAGAGTGGCAGACACACTGAACGTTCAACTTATAGACTGGCATTCATAAGGTAAGGACACAACTACATTTGGCACTGTACGAGATATTTAATATTAAAGAGTGATACTGTACATCTGACTTACTGAAGTGTTACAGTAAAATGTTAATGAGGAACTAAAGATGAGTTCTACTATTTAACTTTCAGTGACATCTGCAGAGTAGCTTCATACCTGATTCGCTGTGTTCAGTTATGCTTAAATCACTGAACACTCATTATTATTATTATCAGTGTTCAATTAAAGACAGGCATTGAAACATGTAGACTGTGAAAACATACTGTATGTGGCTAGGTGTCTAATCTGATACATTAAGAATCAGCTATTTCCTTGAAAATCTAGGTAAAAATCTAGTTACATTATAAAGATCTAAATAGTTTACTAATTGACTTCAACCTCTACTTGATTCATTACTTCTGTAATTTAAATGTAAACTGAGCATAAAGAGCAATGTTGTCGTCTTTGGACTTTACATCAGAAAGCAGAAACAAAAAAATAAGTTCACGGCTCCTGTACTTGCACAACTGAGATGTTTCAAGTGGTCTGACTCAGGCGTATCGCACATATGTTTGTGTGTGGGGGAAAAAAGTGTAATGAGAGGAAAGAAAAGGTTCATTTCACAGCCGTTGTCTCAACTTAAACTTAGCTTTGAAATCCTGACAGAGTTGTTGATATCAAATTATTTTCCTGCAGTGACACCATGACAAGCAACTGTTCGTTTGAAGAGGTGGACCAGCTGATGAAATATTTGGAGCCGACCATCTATATACCCATATTCCTCTTTGGTCTGATTCTCAATGCTATAGCGCTGTTGGTGTTTTGCAAATTTTTGCGAAAATGGACTGAGTCAACTATCTACATGACCAGCTTGGCTCTGATGGACCTGGTCCTCCTCTTCCCTCTTCCCTTCAAAATGCACGCAACTAATCACCTCTGGCCCGCCCACCTTCAACGTCTCTGTTCAGTGTTGGAAAGCCTGTATTTTGTTGGGATTTATGGCAGCATCTACATCATCATGTGCATAGCGGTAGATCGATGGCTTGCTATCTGTCACCCGTTCAAAGCTAAGCAGCTGCGTTCACCCAAAGCGGCTCTGGGGACCTGTGTGGGGGTCTGGTTACTGGTGCTGGCAGCAATGTCTTCAACCATCTACCGCTTCGGGGAGGGCAGGCAGACATACTTCCACTGCTTCCATGGGTTTTCAGAGAACGGCTGGAGCCCTTCAGTGATCATCTCTCTGCTGATATTTGGCTTCCTCATACCTGCACTGGTGGTGGTTTACTGCTCGGTCCAGACCGTCTGGGCACTTCAGCAGTCTGGCCAGCACAGCCCCAAGAGCCAGGCCTGCGTGAAGATCATCTACAGCAGCCTGAGTGCCTTCCTGGTGCCTTTCACACCGAGCCACCTGGGCATCCTCCTGCAGTTTCTGGTGAGTGAAACTGCGAGTTCATTTTATGTAAACTGAACTCTGAAGTGAAGAGAGTGAAACAGAAGTAGATAAAGGTGACAAAACAATGTCACGCCATGGTCTATTCAGTGGCTGTCCTGGAGCTTCTGATCCTCAGCTAATCATCAAATGTGGTCCTGCCCACTTCTCATGGTGTTTAAATTCCATTTTTTCTGATCATTTGAAGAACTTCTCATCCACGTTGGCTCAGCAATGACAGGCTTCATTCCAAAATATAGTACGTCCATAGAAAACATATCAAGCAGTGTCTAAAAGTCCTAATTAATTTTGGAATAACAAATAAACTACTTAAGATGACTGAATAGCTTATTTTAAATCAGGGATTTATTTGTTTTCTCATGGACAGAATTTTTAGGTTTTCGCCTAAATTGAAGCCTACACATAATAACAGGTTGTTCAAACCTCAGTGTCCTCACTAGTTTAAATGTGCTCACAGCCCTGATACTGAAATGCTGGGTATCATTTGTATATAAATGTTATAAATCTAGTTTTTAAACTGTTATTACAGCATAGTCTAACAAATGTAACCATATAACAGCAGATGTCTGGAGAGATTATCTTCAAAAAAAAAATCCTGATAAGAACATGCAAAACTAGAGTTCACACTCTGGTGTTATCCTGAAATTTTAAAAACCATTATTTCCATACATGTAGGCAGGATGGCAGACTAATCTTTCACTGTCCTCTATGTGTAACTCTTCCCATATTTCTCAGGTGCACCAAGGAATCATTCAGGACTGCGGCAACAAGACCAGAATCAGCCTGTTCATACAGATAGCTATGTGTCTGTCCAACATCACCTGCTGTCTGGACGCTCTGTGCTACTACTTCATCGCCCATGAGGTGAGGAGCACCAAACACACCTTCAGGATGACAGTAAGAAGAGCCACCTTCAGCACTTCAGAGCTCTGAACATGAGATAAAGACAATTCAAGTTAAAATATAATCAGTTGCCAGAGGACCACTAGTAGTGAATACAACATCTGGCTTCTTGAGTTTTTGCAGGGCAACGAAAGTTAAAAAGAGCCAACGATGTGTGTTCGCTATCTTAGAGGCGAGTGCGGGATGCCACACAACAGAAATGAGTGGTACAGAAGCAGGTCAGAGTGCAAACTCAACCAAGTACAGATGAGAGTAAGGCTAAAATGTTGTATTGCAAAAGATCTGATGAGCACTGATACGTCAGTTGGTCCACTGACAGGAAGTTGGTAGGCACCTCTGAAACCCAAAGCGTAGGCTGCAAGAAGAAAATCTGCCAATGAACCACAATGTGTCGTTTCTAGAATGGGAACAAGGTAGAAGGTTCAAAGTACTGTCAGGTAGTCTGGTCCTATACACTGACAGCAATGAGACACTGAAGTGGGTATGATTCATTTTAAAGAAGTACAACGTTGTCTATTCTCAAGTAGCAAAGTCAAAGGTTCGGTATGTGATATGCACTTTTACAGTTTTACTGATGTCCGCATCAGAAGACGTCACCCACCTAAGGTCAGGAGCAATTTGGGTCAATAGATATTAAATTATGAAACTTCTATGAAACAACAAATTATGATCATAATCATAGGTTTTAATTATATAGTAACTCTCATACAAAATGTAGATTTACAAATAAAGTCAACCTGAGATTATACCTTTAACAAGTTTCTTCTAATGTGAATGAGGAGGCAAACAAGCGGACAGGCTGCTAAAGGTTTTATTAACAGAAACTGATTATTATTTTTAATTTTTTCTTGCTTATCACTTCTTATCTTCTTGAGGCTCATCACAATGAACCTATAAGATGTTCTTTTGGTCATGAAATGTAAATATGTTTATAGGTCATTTGTATTTGCCTTTTTCTTTTAATGACATAATGTAGCTTCATGTGCAATAATGTTGTCCTGAGCTGTAAACTGTAGATAGGACAGTTTTAATGTCAGTATGTTCACAGTGGGACGACACTTATGTGAACAAAGTCAAAGCTAAACCCAAATGGAAAGCTGTACGTAAAATACATTAAGCCATCCTCGGACTTACTCTGCTCATGTTCACTAAATGTGTTAGGTGTTCTTGACTCTACAAAGTGTTAAGTTACGAGATTTAATGAACATTATTGCTACTTTTATCATATTAAATAATCTGTGAAAAGTTCTTTTCTAAGACCAGAACCAAGACATTAAACTGTCACGTTCTGGTTTAGTGTTTGTTTCAATACTCTCACTTTGAACTTTTGTGTTTTTTGTTCACACCAAGTTTTATTTTGTTTCTGTTACTTCATTTTCTGTTTCTTTTAATATAATCCATTTCATTTAAATGGATTTTGTTTATGTGAAACCAGGGGGTTTCTCAAGCTGACACAGCTCATAGTTCTAGTCGGTTTTTGTTCTTCTGGTCTGTAAAATAAAGTATTGTAAACCTAGATCAAGAATATGATGTAAAATGAATATTAATCATAGCAAAGCCCTTGACAGGGGGATAATGTACATTTTTAGACACTTTATTTTTACAGCTATGTCTATTTTGAAAGATTTTTGATGTGTTACATTTGCAGCAATGAAGCTGCAGTTTTCATTTGTTTAGAAACAAACGCCCACTCATCTCATGCTACACATTAACGTATTTGTAGCATGTCCCAGAGAAACTGTTCATTCCAGTTACCCATATGTGTGTGCAGGCTGTGAGAAAGTTCAAAGGAAAAATGTTTTGTCTTTCTTAAGACTATGCTGGAGCTATTGAAATTATTCTATCCAAAAATTTTCACATTTCTAGTGTGTACGCTTTACCAAGTCCGTTATTAACATTCAAAAGACAAAGAAAAGTTTTATCATTTATTTTTAAAGCAGCAAGATTTTACAAGAAAAATCAACTGTACAGCAAAACAAGGTATTCAAGGTGAAATATGAGCACATATCACAGGTCTCTCTCAACAGAGACTAATTTGCTCCAGGCTGAACATTAAAAACAATCCCCAAATCTTTTTGAGTTGGGACGAAAATCAACATTGTAGAGATAATGCCAATATGAAGGACTGGGAACTGGCAAGAGCTGAAGACAACAGACAAACCCAGACAAAGAGGAGGAAGAACAAGACAAAAGGAGTTTTAGCCTTTGATATCATCTACAGTAAGTGATCTAGACTAAAAATATTCCATAAATCCTTAATACTAAGCATAGCATCGCTGACTGCAGACTTTGGTTCCTTCTGTCCCTCTAAAGCTACTAATTACAGTCAAAAGCCATTTATATCCAAGGAAAAGGAAAGTGTGATACCAAAGGAAATAAAGAGACGCACCATAAAGAAATGTTCAGTCACAAAACAAGTTGATTTCAGATAAAAATTGATGCATGTAACAATATGAAATCCAGAGGAAAATCAATTTACAGTAGATATTGCTTAGGAACAAAGTTATTTACACCATTCATTAATGATATAAACTAGCAAAGAAACGTTTAAACTACATGAGGTATGTTTTGCCATTTTCTAACATTCAAACAAAATAAAACAACAGCCAAGAAACAAATATTATGAGTGCACAGTGCAAGCAGCTTCCAAGCCACTTTAACATCCCCCACAGTGCACTGGGTTACTAATTCACAATAAGGACAAGTCTAAAAATAAAACAATCAAGTTCTTTGATGATGACACACATTAATATTAACTTGTTCTGCACAACATGACAAGCTACAGATATATCTAAACACATTTATAACATCCATTTAAATAAAAAACATGAATACAAGAGCATTTCTAACTTGAGACAAAAAAAAAAACTAACATTAAAACAAACTGTTGGACAAATACTTGCTCTTAAAGTGCAGTTAAAAGCCTAAAGAATTCAAGAGGTAAGGTTTGAAATTTGCTTCAGTGTTGGATGGCTGTGATTTCCGTCTCAGATTTAGACCATGCTGCAGAAAACGGTCTCAACCACAAAAGTGTTTTCAAAGTGACGAATGCTGTGGCAATTCTTTGTCTCACGCCTCTCAATACCTGAAAGAGAAAACAAGAAACTTTTTAAAAAATTCTGTTCTCTACTGAAAGTGGAGGCTTGTCATGTGCACATAACTTCCACCACTACCAAACACATGTCATCCATTTTGAATCAGCAGTGGTGATCCCCTCAAATCATATCCATATATGCGCTCAGGGGAAGTTTGTTGCATCACTTCTCCAGCTCTCATGCCAGTCAAAGGCAGCAATGAAAGATATCACTGATGCGCATCACTGCCACCTCCACAATTACTGCTATGTGAGTCACTACAAGTGATTCACATAGCAGGAAGTTCCCAGGCTGCACCCACACACACACACACTGTCATGATAACCACGCTGCTAGGCTGCCAAAGGAGGATTTTACACAACAGACACACCGTCTGAAATGGCCACTAGGAAGCCCGTATTTGGTTTTGGGTGTATTTGATTTCTGCATGGTCACTCACTCTCAAGTTTGCTCCTACACACTAAAACTAAACAGCAGATTCTCTGTGAGTCACTGGCGCATATTTTCCACCAGCACACGCCAACATTTCACACGAGTTGGTGTTAAAGAGGGCGATTAAAACAGCAGTGACCCACCACTCACTATTTAGCATATCATATCGCCTGAGTAGACTGGAAAAGGAAATGAATGTGTACTTACGTCGGCGCTGGTTGTGGCGTCTGAGGCGATAGGTTTCTTTGCCATAGCAGAGCCTATGGATGAATGGGCCCAGCTGCCTCATGTTCCTCACCCTCCCCGTCACCGCCATCTCCTCCTGGATGATGTAAGTCTGAGGAAGGTACGTCCCTCTCTGTGACAAAGAGACACACATGAATCACTCTGTCAATCTGTCTGTGGGAAGAACACTGCAGACAGGATGACAAGAACACAGTCCTTCAGCAAATGCGGAGAGTGCCTCACCTTGACATTAACGAGCAGTTCCCACAGGCTCCGTGGAGGCATCACCACAGTCGTGTTCAGCTCAGTGATGTAGCATTTGTCCAAAGCAATGTCATGGTAAGCTGTAAGGCCCTAGAGAAAATATTTTAAAAATATTAAAACCTCAGCCATAATAAAACACTTTGATGAGAAAATATAATGAGAGAAAACCAAACCAGTGACACCTACCCTCTCAAAGTCATGGATAATATCAGCAGGGTCGCTGCTACCAAAGTGTGGCACAGGTACGCTGATCTGTTCATAGTTGTCGTCAAAATAGATGCCAACATTCTCCTCGAGTTCTTGCCGCCCCCTCAGAGGAGCAAACACAGAGTCCTCGTAGATAACCCGGCAGTGGAACAAGCTGTCTTCTGGGATCTGCTAATGAGATGCAACCGAGCTGAGTGTGACAGGTACTTGGGGCAATATTAACAGCTTTTTACACTGTGTAGGTAGAATGATCTGACCTGTGGTATAAAGTAGTGACGATAGATGCAGACAGAGGCCAGCACCAGTCCTGATATGAAAACCACCAGGCCAAAAGCGAGGCAGCACAGCTTCTTCGGCTGGACAGAATGACCCAGCCGCTCCTGTGATGAGAACAGCACTTTGGTTAAGGGACAGGTCGAGATCAACAAGGAAACTTAAGACAATTTGGAAAATATTGAACAGCACTTTGGTTAAGGGACAGGTCGGGATCAACAAGGAAATTTAAGACAATTTGGAAAATTAACATTAAAGTAACACAGCTTGGCAGTAAACCTGAAATTAATCATCCACTGTTTTAACAGGGTATCAGTGGACATAACGAAATTTCACACTTCCATGCTTTCATGTACAAAGTCCGAAACATAACGGGGTTAATTCTGACACAAAGCGGTTGCCAAGTCGTTACTCCAGGGAGGATATCTTGTAGACGTAGGATGGACTGGAAAGAGGTATGCCAGATGCCCACCCACAGTCTCTCATTCAGTCTTCTACTTCTCCTTACTACCGTTGCTATGGAGAGTGAAAGTCGGGAGAACAGACTGTGCCAGGCTCTGACGGAGTTGCTGGCACGTGGCCGTCTGGGTCTATTCTTAGAGGCCTACTTATGCTCTACATTTGCAGTTTGTTTCCTAGCACCTCCAGCAGGAGTCAAAACGAGAGCAACTACGTAGAGCAGGAGTCCCTCAGCAGAGGACATATTAATAGATCTACACACACTGCTTGCGTCAGAGCTAATCAGAAGTCACACAGCATTTGAGCTCATGCATTTGACTTCTGTTGACGTAACAGGCGATGGAATATTTGCAGAAGTGATAGATGCATCATCAAGTGGTATTAATTGTGTACTGTGTGCTTGGGGGAAAAGGATGAGGCTCAGACTGGCACACATCCAATTATTTTACCTCCTGGGAGGTGTTCCAAAAAAGGATGCTAAGAAAAGCTGGACACTTAGTGACATGCCTGACCTGCTAAACATCCCAAACTAAACATGCCAAAATCCACCTCAGAAACGATCAGGATAACTGAACACGTTTAATCAATAATAATGTTGTTATGAGCACAACAAATGTCTGTCTATCCTGGATTTCAACTTTTCACTCATAGGCCCATGCACCCTCTGGTGCTACCTGCAGGATTCATGTGGTATAACACCTCATGACGTCACCGCACCTGACAGTTATATGTGCTCATCTAGACATGGGGGGGGGCTGAAGCTATGTGCACATATACATTTGTTTAAAATCAATCAATCCTTTATGAAGCACTTATAGGAATGATGAGATAGTCTGATAAGGACACACACACACACTGGAATGTCATGTGCAGCAGCTGCTGGTGGTGGTGGCCACACAACAGAACGTAATGACAACATCCCTAGGCTGGGACAGTCTGCACTGTTGGGTCTACTCCCTTGTAGTTATAACAGTATTACACAATAAGCTTTTCTTCTGTCAGAAATATTCTTCACCAGCAAAAAGTACTGATAAACAGCAGTAGTATGATTCACCCATTTAGTTATAGTCATTTAAAAATGCATAGATGCAATACATTAAGCATATATTGGTTGCAAAACTACTTAAATTTAAACCACAATAAGTGACATTTTTATGGATGAACAGCTAAATTAAACAGCTAAGAATATGCAGGTTAAAGTTAACCCGTCTAGCTACATTAGCCTATGCATCGTCTACTAATGCTCCACAGACTTAAGATAAATGCCACAACATGCAACAAAGAAGGACAGCGTGCAAACTCACTTGAGCCTGGGGTATAGTGATCTTGTCTTCATCGATCTCTTTTTCGGGCTTCTGGGCCGAAACTGGCTGGAAAGTGATCTTCACCATGTTTGTTTGCTCAGTGTATATTTGCTCTGTCTCGTTTCTGGTTCAGTGCGCTGGTTTCGTTCACCGGGCCGGGAAGATTATATAGCGGCGGACCAGTCTCGCCCCCGGGGTTCAGTGACCTCAGATGAGCGTCTTCTCTGACGAACAAGCACCGTGTGGGTCTGAAGGAAAAGCCGCCTCGCCGCCGTCAAAATAAGAGTGCATATCCGGCTAAAATGTTTACACTTAAGACGGAATACACCTTTTGTGGGCTCTCTGGTTTATACATAACTATATTCGAATGTCTGAAGCTGATAAGGTTCGGAAATTATGACTGTACCTCCAGTTTGTTGCAATAAGAATATGCTGTGCTCTTATTGTGAAAGCAACTACCAGATATGGTAGTGCTTTCCGTATTTTATTTAAAGCTGCATCTCTTTTTCTCAACCATGTTCCCAACACTATCATCCGGAAATGTAGGGATGTTCCAAACTCTCAGCCAGCTGCTAGACTGTACTAAAACTAGCACAAGGTCACTACTACTGCTGCTGCTAATAATAATAATTAAAATGAATAATCAATAATAACGTCCACTTATGGTCTCATCATGGCTTGTAATGCATACAGTTCATGTTGTACTGTGAATTGTGTATGCCTAGCCCTTGGCTTTTAAATTTAAAATAATATATTGTAATGCAATGTAATTTATGCATTGGTATAGTATAAAACTCTATAGTACATGTAAATTGACCTCAAAACAAATATGACATTTCTAAAAACAGGTCACCATCTTTAGTTGCTAAGTGGCCTTTTTGGCTAAAGATACTTTAAAAATGTATGTTATGGTTAAATGATCATTTGGCCACATTAATGTCCTAACAGTCAGATTATTAATAGTAGGCTACTTATAACAGTGGGCTCATTGCAAACCAAACTACATGTACATGCAAATTACACAAAACATTTGCACACACAGCTCTTATCACGGTATGATTAGACAGGACATGGTGAACACAGTAAATGCTTTACTACTGACATAAGCCACACAGTGTGCTGAATTTGGATAAATTTGAGTAACCGATACAAGTCTGAAAAGCTCTACTTCCTGTACAAATTATACTAGAACAGACATAATCTAAATCCAAGGATGTTTGCCACTACAACAGACTCAGCACCGTTTCGAGCTGTTTGATCATTCCTAGAGGCTGCAGGCTCTTTACAGTCTTGATGCACTTCACAAATGGCTTGTATTGTCCATTTCACATTAATTATTTACTATTTCCCCCTAAAGGAGTGGAGCAATAGCCTCATCCTCATAGGTTAGGTGGACTGTTGTCTCACAATCAAGCATGAAATAGGCCTAGCTGACTGATGATGCAAGGTGAGAATTGGGAGATCTCTGGAGTTGAGCACCCTTGAAAAAGCAACGTTTACGATACTTAACATTAACGAGCAAGGGCTTAAGTGTTATTTACCTATTTTTGCAAGATGAGTGCTAAAATGATCTACACTTGTACTTATAACATTTGTGGTCATCAAAGATAGACCATATTATGTTTCAAATGTAGCTACAGAAGTGGTTGGCATTATTTAGGGATTCGTTTGGTTCATGGTTTCCATCTGTTTGTCTACATCATGATGTGCATGGTTCGTGAATTAGACAGAAATTGGGACAAAAGCAAGCACTGGTCCCGCGATTGGCGGGTACGAGCGTTGCGCGCCCTAGATGTGTCTTGCTTATTCCCCCAGCTAGTTCACCTATTCACATGTAAATGAGCCGTCATATATACCTAGTACATGCCCCCTCGGAGCAGCATTGACGACCCCAGTTTTCCTCCAAGCTTTGCTGGCCGCTGGGATCACCAGGCCATCTGTCCCATTGACGAGCTGTAACGGCTCTTCGGATTACAGTCTAGTCCAGTGGGCTTCTGGCAGCGCCTGGGTTAAACTTCAACATGGCCCCCATCCGAAACAACACAAGCGAAACGGACAGAGGTGATAATAGCAGTGGCATCACTTCTGACAGAAAGGTAAGGGACTGCGTGCGCACTTTGTGTCGGTATTTGTTTCAACTTGGCTGAAAACCGACTAACTTCAGTGCCCTTGCCATTTTGGCAGATGAGGAAACCTCTGGTCGAGAAGAAGAGAAGGGCTCGCATCAATCAAAGTTTACAAGAACTCAGGGCTCTCGTTGCTGACGCAGATGTAAGACGAATTCCATATAGCTTTATGCCCCGCTTTATGTTGTGTTGTTTCTAAAATGACCTAACTTGCTATGTACTTATTTATCGAGCTTCTGTTGCCTTGTATAGTGTTGCTGCTCACTTTTTCCTCAACCGCTGCAGTTCACCTTACAAACGAAGATGGAGAATGCAGAAGTTCTGGAGATGACGGTGAAACGAGTCCAAAGAATCCTGCAAAACCGCGCAGAAGGTAAACATCACATACTTAGGTTTACTTGGGAACAAGCAAAAGTTCAGTACATGTTTTACTGTTCAACAACAAATATTAGCCTATCTATGAAAAGTAGCATACCAGTTAATTTACTTACGGAGCTAAACATTCGTAATTGACTGAGCGTTTATAGTTGAGTTTCACCAGCTCCTGAGTTAACGGCTGTTTTTAATTGTGTCTCTATAAGTAGAAGCAGTGAACCGGGAAGCCTGTGAGCGATTTGCCGCCGGCTACATTCAGTGCATGCATGACGTGCACACCTTCGTGTCTAGCTGCCCGGGAATAGACCCAACGTTGGCAGCAGAGCTGCTAAACCACCTCCTGGAGAGCATGCCCCTGAACGATGAGGATCGCTTCCGGGTGATGCTGCTGGACCACCCCGGCAGTAACAGCATATGTTCACTGTCTGAGAGCATGTACACGGACCTGGAGTCTCGGGCCCCTTCCTCCACCTCTATCGATGACCTGTGTTCAGACCTGGATGACACAGACTCAGAGCAAAGCCATGTTTCTTCCTCAGAGGAGGCTGATGGCCAGGATGTGCACAGCTTGCCTTCTGTGACTTACTCCAAGGCAATGTGGAGGCCCTGGTAGATGATCTAAAAAGGAAAAGCATGTTTTATACTACACTAGGTGAATTAAAGCTTTGTGTTAGGATGTTGTGTGGTCTAGGCCTTAGTACATGACAAAACCACTGCTGGCATGACAACTTTGAATCCTGTTGAAAGGCATTTGTGAAGCTCTTTGTAAAATTAATTGGAACTACAATTAACTAAAATATATTTAATAAATAGGATGTGATTGAGTTTTGCTGAGGTCGGTGACCTATAGTCTTCATTTGGAAGGGGTTAAATGCATATGTAAATATTTACTTATTGAATATTTTGACTGGCTGTATAGAAGATAGCTATCCCAATAGAAACACAATGTTAGTGGAGTGTAAATTATTACTTATTTAGGATGTTCTTTAACTTTGTATTTATAAGCTTCATGTTACTGTTAGTAGGCTACCTCATCTGATGTGCCCTAGTTTGAACATTTCAATAAATATTGTTTTAAATTCTATTTGTCCAGCAGCTTCACCGAAAGAGACACATTTACATAAACAAGAATCCCACTAACCACCCACCCAAGGCTGTTTTCATGATATTAGTTCTTACTCTGCAATTGTGGGCCATTTGTGTGCACACACTCTCTCTCTAAGATCCCTTAGCACATCGTAGGCATTTCTGAGGTGTGAAATGAGTAATCCACTCACTCCTTATATAGGCCTAGTTGAGGATTTGACAAATGAGTTTCATAACTTCAGCTTCCCAGTGTTAAAATAACATGGACACAAATAACTTGCATGAGGAAGTTATTTGTGCTCTTAACTAATAAAGCCCCCACTGTTGAGCATTATTGTATTAATTGATCAGTTTCAGCAGTGTATCAGCTTTTCATTGTATTCTAGTGTATTGTACCATGAATGGGGCTTTCATGCAGGACAGTAGCTGCAGTTGTTTGCCAAATACTATAGTGTTTGATGAATAAAAGCTGTACATTTACTAATAATCTACTGGTGAAATCTGTACATACATTGCAGCAGGAGAATGGGGTCAAGAGTCCCATGCTAATACACAGAGTTGCTTTGAAGGTCTGCATCCTCAGACATGGCTGCTGTAGTCCCAGTGAGAGCGCCATCAGTTCTTACAACTACAAATGAATAAGAAAAGACAGGAATCTTGAGCAATCCATCTCTGGTGTTCCTGTGATGTCCACTCAAGGTGTCATTTCTGACGCTTACACCTTAAAACACCCCTGCTGAGGGGGATCTTTAGTGAAATGACAAGAAAAAGATTAATACAGTGAGCACGGGGTTGTTAGAGTGTTTCTCCTGTTTGACATCAGTGCCAGTAAGTAACTTAGTAGTCAACTACTGTAGTTAAGTATGAGTGTAGGGTACCTAAACTTTAATTGTGCATATTATGCTTCCACCCTTAGAGGGGGAGACATGGTCCTTACCAGTTACTTTGAAGATTAAGACATAAAATATGTTGCATTAAAGATAAAACTAGCAGTATACCAGATGCAACATTCAAATGCTACTGGGACTTGTAGCCTACTTTACTAGGAAATATGATACTCTTAACTCCACTACATTTATCTGACAACTTTAATAATAATTACTTTGACTTTTTAGGTATAAAATATTGCTTATGCTTACATATTAATGTATCAATATTAACAATCCAGTCATATAAGATATGCTAATATACTATACTAATATTGATAAGGGACATTCTGCATAATGTATGGCCTATTTTTTACACTATTTTATTTAAGTAAAAGATCTGAATACCTCTACTACTACTACTACTACTGCAAGTTTCATTCTAGCTGACAAAATGATAGCCTACAGTATGTATTATCCTTTTATCCAAGGGTTATTTAAGAAAAACTTATGTTATCCCAGGATGATGACCTTGATACAGTCTGTCCGGTGGTGACCATCTCTAGGGGTGCAAATGAACGCTGCAGGAGGGCGGTGTGTTCATTTTCGCACCTCGTCCTCAACTTGGAGCAAGTATGAAGGTGTGAACAGCTGAGGGGAGGGGGTCGCTTTGATCAGGCAACTTAGCTATTGTTTGGCAGATAGGCATTTGCATCGGGAAGAGGTTTCTTTTAACATTATGCCCATTTCAATTATTTAAGAGGTTTTTTTTTAACATTAGGCCCACTTCAATGATTTAAGAAAGTCGGCCTGTTGTAGTGGTTTCTTTACAGGTCGAATGCAAACTAAAAAGGTGCAAACTAAAGTACATTTCATTCCAGCTTTTCTCTCCCGAGGCTCGATTGGCTTCTGTAATTAAAACAATCCAACTAGTATTACCCCACTAAGCACCTACTTTACGGAGCGCTTTGATCCATCCTTTCCAAAGGCGCATTTTCATGCAGCTCATGCCCAAATCAGTTGCTCCCTCCTTATCATATGTCAAACATGAATGTGCTCCAAAACGGCAACAGGATCGTTCACACTCATTGCTCATCGGTCAATTAACAGCCGCATTTTAAATGAGTCTAGTACTTGTTCGGTTTAAGCTAATATGTGCAGCCTGAGGTTGTGGAAACAAGCCTGTATGTGAGGAAGAAAGTTTAATGCAGACATTTTACAGCACACTTCGCCTCACTGTAAATTAGGCAATACTTCATTCTGAGAAAATACAAACAAATATAATAACCTCCTTTAAAAATAAGCCAAAAAAGACGCACCACTATCTGTTCAAATAACAAAGGTATTTCTGAAAGCTAAAAACGTTCAAGTGACTGAGAAAGCGCACGATTTCTTCCCAAATGAAGCTTCAAAGGAAAGCTCTCCACACAGTCACTTGACATCTGTCTGAGCTGCTTTACACCCGTGCAATAACCCTAAAATGTGACTTCTGAAGTGAACGGTAATGAGCTGCAGTCGCTTCCACAGGATGCTCTTCTCCATATTTATGACCGGGGAGATCAGACCGTTTCAAGTGTTACGTGGCACACTTCTCCACCGAGGAATGCATCTGTATATTTATCACCCACCATTAACGACGTGCTACTCTGGTTCTTCCCAGTGCCTCCTGGGAGCTGTCTTAATGTTGGTTACACATCTCATATGATAAAACAAGTATTTACAGTCAATATGAATCATCTTGATCCTGTTTGTTTTTAAGCAGGACTTTATGTCGTAACTTAAACACATAAATCTGTACAAAAACAATTATTTCATGTAAAAATATATAGTATGCTCAGAGCCAAAGACTGATTCAAACATTCACACAAGAACTGAAATGTGCTAAAACTGTTTCTTTACATAAGAGGCATCTGAAACAAAAAGACTAAAACCTACTGGAACAAATGTATTTAGTAAGAAACTGTCATGAAAACCTAAAGCAGCATTAGGTAACATGCGATACAGTTGGCTCCAAATATCAGAGAGGGGGGAAAAGTTTAAATATTAAATTACATAAATTCTCAGAAATAATATAACATGACATGGTGAGTACATGTCAGTGGTTTTCACCACCTCCACCGCTTGCGGGGATCAGTAGTGCACAATTTAATTTTTGCTATATAAAATATGACAAATATAATACATTATATTTAAACTGCCCAAAAGTACTGTATATAATACAAGAAATAAATAGGTTGACAGTGACCTGCTACAACATGCATCATCAAAAATAATTCAACAATAATCCAGTATAATGAGCCTTTCAGCATACTTTTAGACTGATGATACTTGCGTATTTTTGCCTACACAAACATACTGAATACAGGACTTTCACTTGTAATAGATTACTGTATTTTTGCATTGTGATTTTACCATTCTTATTTGAGTTAAAGTACTGCTTATTGCTGTATATAGGAGCAAATTCATCTTTTTCACTTTAAATTTCCTCCCAGGGACTATATGCAACACCACAACTGAATCTGAGCAAACACAGTAGATGTACAGGAGTCTAACTGATGTTTCTTCCAGTGCAGCCCACAAACTGCACTTGTTACATCTCTTTGATGGGTACACGTAGCAGGAGTAACTGAAACCAAGTTTAAAAACTCCACCTGCTCTCACCACATGCTGACGTAACGCACTGTTGTTGCAGCTAAGGAAATTACATAACAAAATACTGAAAACAATCACGGACACTAACAGTTAGTACACCACTGAGCCACATCCGGGGATGACCTCTGCCTGGCTCATACTGTCTGGTGTATGAGCCAATATTGTATATCCTTTATTGGGCTCTGCTTCTCCTAGTCAGTGCAAAAAAAAAAAAAAAAAAAAAATGCATAATTTAAGTGCTACACAGAAACAAATGCATTTATATGCATTAGGTAATTACTGATCCCAGCAATCTGGGCAAGCACCAAGTAAATCCTGCTTATTGCAGCTTATATTAAAATAAAATAACAAGAAGATTCAGCTCCAGAACATATTTTCACATTTTACAAAAGCATCCACTGTGTTTTTCATCTAAACAGAAACAATTCATAAAACAGTAAGACACATGCAGTAATGTACGGCATTTTACGTGAAGAGGGGCCCTATTCAAAAGTAGCCATGCACATTCGTGCAGAACAAGAAACTGATGGGTGTCTGAAAATCTTGAGCAGTTTATTGTCTGGCTGATTGTGCCTGAGAGCCAGAGCCAGGAGAGGGGTAGGAGATGGCGACAGTGCCTGAAAGATCTCCTCCGGGCCTCCAGCTGACCTCCCCCTCTGTATCACTGATGTCCAGGTGTGGCAGATCCCCTGCCACTGCCTCTGAGGAACTGTCACAGCAGGAGCACACCTAGAAAACACAGAGAGGCTGAAATAAGTCGAGACAGGGTGGGTGCTGGAAAACACGCAGACTCCACACAGAAAGGCCCCAGTCATTTTACAGGTTCAAAGTCAGAAACTTCTTGCTTTGAGACAACAGTGCTAACCACTATATATAAACCACACCACATATATAAAACCATTGTTCCTAAAAATCTAAATTTCTAGCCACACACCTAAAAAAGTTTCAGTCTTAGCATTTTTTTCAGTTTCACATATTTGCCAAATCAACACCCAGACAAAGATACAGATGTAGTTAATATTTCAACCAACATGACCAAATGCTGAAGATTTAGCACGTATATAAATTTAAATGCCAGTGAAGGGTGGTGAATTTAACTGAATGGAATTGGAATTGAATGGAACTGAAATGAAATATATGTTCTCATTCTACCTTGATGTCTATGGCCTTAGGTAGACCTCCTTTCTTAATCCAGGGGTGGACCTCGATCAGTTCCTTCTGTTCCTCAGAAAAGCATGGCTGGTTCTTCTGCAGCAGCCTCAGCTTCTCTCTGTCCTCTCTGAGCACTGTCTGGATGTCACTGCAGAGGCAAGCAAACACACAAACATAGTCACATTCAATATTCCACCTAACAGTCATATATGACCAACCATTAGTCAATAAAGCAGATTCTGATACTGATTATTACATTTGCAGATGAGTGGGGTGGATGACAAACACTAACACTGGAAGTAGTAAAAAATTATACTGTGCTGATAACCATCTCCAATCACCTGCTGACTCTGTTCTCAATGTCAGTCTCCTTTTATTTACTGTCTGCGTTAATGTAAGGGTGCCACCTAGTGGCCAACATATTGCTGTGTTTAGTGGTGCTGCTTGATAAGGACAAAACTCACCAAGTGCCAACAAAGTAACAGCACTACCATCAAATGTCTGCAGCTCAAGGACAGGTTTCCTGGTGACAACCCTTGAAATGTGCCATGGGGCACATCTTTTGGCAGAACTGGCCCCTGAGCACAGACATTTAAAAGGCCCCCTGCCTCTCATATACAAGATCAAAACACCCAGAACTGAATGATATGAAACTGAAAGTGTGTAGTTGTTTTGTCTGTTGTCATTTCACATCTCTTTCTAGTTGCACGGTTGAGTTTCCCCGACATGAAATGTTAACAGTCACTTATAACAGGCAGGGGTCTCCTGATACCTTGGGGCCCTGGGCCTATGCAGATACTGCAGAGAGCTGGTGAAAGGAACTGATGAGATGTGTCTGGAGTAAACTGCTTGAAGCTGAAAGGTGGAAACTGTTCAGTATCCCAGAAGGGGGAAATCACTTTCAGCACAGAATTATACAGTATGTATTCAATCACTGGTTCTCTTTAGTGAACTTAATAGGTTTGGCCATGGGCCTCCAACAGTAGGGTTTTTGTTGCTGAAAACACAGCTGCTGAAAAACTCATATCCTCCAAGCCATCCTTATAGCACCTTAGACACCAATGACTGTCCAAGTTCATTTGTCTTATAAAATTAAATTAGAGCCCTGGATATTAATAATCTGATGGATAATTTCCCCAGAAACGTACAAGGAAAAAAGCTGGAATCAGTTTTTTTTGTTTTTTTTTACGATCAGGCTCAGTTAACAGTGCTTTGTTGAAATGTACAGAAAGGTATTCTGGATAGGGAGTTTCAGTGTGCTATTTAGTTTGTCATTAAACATTAGTGTCTAATTCCTCACTGGCTACAACCCTATCCTCCTACTCACCGTGAGGGCAGCTGATAGGTCATCATGACCTTGTGATCTGTGTTGGCCATGAGCAGCCACAGTGGGTCCTGCAGTAAGTGTTCGCTCTGCTCCATTTCCTCAGTGTTGCTCAAGTGACCTTTGACCTTCTGGCTAGTCTGGGATGAGTCCACACTGCCAAAGTACTTACTGCTGTTGTTGCTTCCTGAGAATTAAAAACAAAGAAATTACAGATAACATTAAAAGAAAAACTAATCATATGCTTTTGTAATATATGTAATTTTTTACATTTAGAGATACTAAACCAAAACATTACTTAATTACAAATCCAGCTTCTAAGACATTTGATTTGCCTGATACAAAGGTGCTGATTCCATATCATGCATTGTTGAAAATTAACTCCAGACCTGTTCCACTGCCGAAGGTCCTGCTAGCTGAGGATGCACTGACTGATGTCCTGCTCTTAGATGTCCCACTGGCTGAAGTTCGACAACCGTTGGACCCCGAGCCCATGGACCCTGAGGTGGCTGAGCCAGTGCCTGAGCAAGAGTCCTCATGTAGAATAATGTCCAACATGTCGCTGGATGACGAATTGGCATCGCTGTTGTTCCCATCGCCATGTGAACTTGCCTGCACAAACAAAAAACATTCAAGTGATATATTAAACAGAAGCATAACTTCACAACACTGGCCATCAGACTGTAGCACTTTTCCCATCAGCTTCATATTTATAATATGCTGTAGATGGTATCATTAGCTCTTTTGCAGCTTGTCTCTGCATTCTTTTATTCAACTGCAAGTAGATTTATGCAGTGAGCACAAACTCCATCTCTCCTGACTCACAAAAGCATTGCGTTATGGTTGAGCTTTCTTAGATACAGGACAGTGATACTGATCTTTCTCCAGCTGATTTGTGGGAAAATCATTACATTCATAGAGAACAGGATGTACATTATATTATAATATATAAGCAGCTTACTTTTTACCTTCCTGGCCACATCTCAGTACAACACAATAAAGAGAATACAATAAGTTATCTTCACTGATTCTAAAATAAGTTTCTACTATTGGTTCAGGCCTTTGAGGGTTTGCTTGCAAAATCAAAGAGTTTATGCATGTGGGCATACACTGAATCAATCTCATGCTTGAAAATCAAGATTCACTCTATGCAACACAAAAAACAAGAATAGTGCAGGCTATAAATGTAAATCTTAAGTCATGAAAAGGAAAAAAGAACTGATAAAGGTAGAACAGACATATGGAGTCAGGGAGGAACGGAACTAGAGAGGTGTGGAGGTTTTCTTATGATTTGCCTACCTCTTTGCTGCAAGCCCTCAGCCTAGAGCACACTTTATCCCAAGACAAACGCTCACAGGCACAGGGCATGCCCTCGCAATACAAGGGTCCAGGTGGACCAAGGAGACTGAGAGATGGCTAAAGGGTGTAAGGGATAATAACATCATGTGTTAACACCCTGGCCATTTCCTCAGTTTAGACTGGCTTGACTTTACACATGGAATTAGCAACACAATAGCAAAAACCAGCAACACTTCCAATGCTGTGAATAATGTGGAGGAATCACTGTGATGATGGCATTAAATCTTACAAGGCTGAGACATGTGTGTCGTGAAACCCAATCTGCCCTAGTTCAGCAAGGCAGTGACAGTTTAAGTTTACAGGTGAAGAATATCAGTCATAGGCATTGGGAGACTGAGGGAGAAAAGGAAAGAGAGAGAAGGAAGCAAACAAAACATTTCCTTGCTTACCTGCTTTAGCTCCCTCTCCTTGGCCTGGCTGCCACTTGCTCCTTTCTCCCTTTCAGCCATATTAGTCCCTTGTGCTCCAGCTGAGAGCACTGTGTTGTCCTGCCTGTCCACAGATAGCTCCAGCTCCAGCAGGTTCAGGGGGGAACTGCAGCGTGACTGGAACAGGGGTGGGGATGCCTGCCCTCCACCTCCTCCAGACTGCGGTGTTGGGGAGCGAGACTGACCCACAATGGGGGCCTTTGGAGTCTCAGAGGATGGAGGGAAGTAGAATGACGGAGTCAGGGAGCCTGCTTGAGAAGCAGAGTGGTTCTGAGAGTTGAAAGGATTCTGAATGCTGGAGGAAGGTGGAGCTGTAAAGGTGCCCTGGCCTGGAAAAACAGTCTGACCAAAAGTCTGTGTTTGGGTGGGGAAGCCCCCAGTCTCTGTGTGGTACACTGGCTGTGGTGGTGGAGGCCCAGGGGCCACTGGTGAGTACATGTAGTTAGGCAGTACCAAAGCCACAATGGGGGTGACCACAGGGGTGGTGTAAGGAGTAGGGTGGATAGACGGAGGACAACCAGGGGCCTGAGCCCCCTGCCTGTTCCCAAAGGCAGATAGAGTAGTATCTGTGCGGGGAGCTATAGAAATGGCTCTGGGGTAAACCTGGAGGGGGTAGCCTGGCATCACAGTGGGGTAGGGCATGAGAAAAGTGGACTGTGAAGCATCAGAGGGAGACCAAGAGGTCGGGTTAAGGCTGTGGTTTAGAAGAGTAGTCCGCAGCTGTTGTTGTCTGTGATGGGAGACTGTGCTGTCCGAGGACTCGATCTGCTTTGCTCGCTTTGACTTTGTCTTCTTATTCCGTGTGCCTTGCCGTGTGGTGGGCTCTGCACCTGGGCTGCCCTGCTTGTAGCATCGAGCAGCAAGTACAGCTGGAGGGTCAGGAAGATAAAACAAAACATGGTGAGTGATTTGACTTTTGTTGAATTTGAGTTATCAGGACATTTCCACTTTATTAAAACTTGGGTCTTGTTTTTGTAGTTTTCCTATAATTTCTAATGATTATGATAACACTGTAAACTAAAAGCGAGCGTACCCAAAATGCCAGTAACAACTGTGTAGGAAAACTGGACAAACACTACTATGGCACGTGTGCAAGGTCAAACTTAGACCATTAGTCTGTAAACTGTGACTGATGTTTGAGTAATAACTTTATTGTTCACCTTAATTTTCCCTTCCAAATAAGTCAGGCCAAGGTCAGGGTTTGTTTAAAGACTAATCATCTGCCTGCTTGAGTTTCTCATCTGACTCCTTTTCACAGATGCTGCCCCATTCCCAAGTCTTACAAATGAACTTGGTGAGCACAAAGTTATTGATACAGCCACAAGTTGTAATAAATCAGGATTATCCTTCTTATATGATGTGTTAGTGTTATGTTCAGTGGTACCATCGCTGGTGATCTGTTTTCTCTGGTGTTCCAGGTACTGAGAGCAGTTAGCCTTCAGCACTGTGAGTTCACGGAGCTCTCTAAAGCGATTCAGAAAGGTCTGCTCCTCCTTTTGTGTGTGGGCTGCCAGGACCTGCTTGGTCAACCCCAGCTTCTTGTAGGGCTCCCTCTCCTGACTGGGAGGTGAAGTAGCACAAGGAGGAGCCCCGGTGTTCTGGCTGGACTCTGCTGTTTCTCCTCCACCTGCTACGTCCTCTGTGATCTCTGCACAGATGACAATGGGGAAGTAACTTTAACAAACTATAAAGTAACGAAAAGTGAAGTTTAATGCAGTACAACAGTTGACAACACTGTAAAGCAATACTGGCCAAGCACTGCAGTGGCTTGCATTGGAACATATGACAATAGAGCTCACTCACTGATTACAGTGATTACTGAAGTTCCGACTAAATATATTTCTGTTTTACATTTGCACTTCATCATTGTCAAAAAGCTCAGAAATCCAATGTCCTCCAGACAATAAAACAGTGAATTACTGTTAATATAGTCACTGAGCAAGCTGTCCTGAATGCAGCTAGTTTACATAAAACTGAATTTCTGCATTAATTTGGTGAGTGGATAAATCTTTCATTGCATACCAACAACAAGATAAATGCAACACCAGATAAATATACTTATGTCTCCAAATTGCTACTGATTTATCGTGTTTTTAGATGAGACAGAAAAAATTCTTATCACCACCATTCATGTTAGTCTGGACAGGACCCAGTAACCCTGCAAATGTTTGTTTGTGCGGAGTAGGACTATAATGTATGTACGAGTATAGTAGGAAGTTGACTTTTCTGCATTTCAGATACAAGCTGCCAAGCATCGACTGAAACATACACACATACACACAAAGACATACACATACAGGTATCAAGATGAATCTACAGTGCTGCGACAAACCATTTACCATTTCCTTATTTACTCTATTAGTGCACATTAGTCACACAAAGTGGTTTCATATCTTCGAAATGTCACATTAGACAAAGGGATCAAATATATTAAAACAAGCAGCTGATGCTGGAAAATCTGCAACTGTGTCTGAGCTTAAGCATTTCAGCAAATTCTCTGCACTGATATTAAACTTCTATTATTTAGCTGTTAATGCAGTTAACTGCATGCTAATTTGGTACAACCTGTTATCAAATGCTCAGTACCTTTTCAAATGGGTAACATGTTTTTTTGGATAACTGTTCTGTAAATACAGTAAATAAAATGATAAGCTAAACATTATCTTTTGTTCAAAGACCTGATACTTTTGTATTATAAAACATGCAGCAATAGGCTGAAATCAGGTTGGAGGAAAGTACTTTTTCACAGGACTGTACCTGACTCTGGTTGAGGTTTCTTGTCCCCAACATGCACTATGGTGCTACTATAGCTACACTGGCTGGTTATGGACACCACACTTTCTGGCTTGTTAGGTACAGGTAGGGGCAGCGAAGTGCCCACTACTGCTGTGGATGTGTCACTGGACTTTTTGTCTCGATCATCCAAAGTGGAGAGACCAGACTGATCCTTCAACAAGGCTGGTTCTGCCAAAGAGAACAGAGAACAAGACACGCTGACAAGGAACTGGTATTTCAGAGTCCGATTTTAAAGGACAGAGTGTGGTGGTCTTAAAAGGCTGTAGCTTTGTATAAGGAGGTGACATTAGGTGTCTGCTAGGCTACTGTGGTGTGACCTGAGCCAGTTAAACATACCTTCAGATACCTCCATGCTGTTGGATCCATTCTGTTTGTCCTCATCTGAGTTGGAGGATGTAGTGTTAGACAAAGACTGACACTTCCTCTTCATGGTGATAGGAACATTACAACTCTCCAAGTACCTACATGAATCATAACAATACACAGATGAGTTTCTGTTGTTTGCCCGTTAATTATAATCAGCAGAACAGGAAATGCCATAAAACTACTGTTGCACTTTTCTCTCTTTGATATTCCTGTATTTAAGATCAAACAATAACAGGATAATAAAAAAATAATTACATATTTATTGATAATTAAACACCTAATGAAATGTGTGTTTGAAATAGAATTAGACATTTTTGTAAATTTATTTCTGTTTTCTGTATGAAGTAAAATCTGTGGGAGACTTGATAGAGACCCTTCATTCTGGTTTGCCTGTACCATAACTGTGACTAAGAAACTAGGATTCAAGTGGGGCATTCTAGTGTGCGAGGCTTGAAACAAATGGCCTCTTATGTAGAAAAAGAACTGCAGTACAAGTCAGAACAAATTCAAATGCGGTCTATTATAATTTTTTTTACCATGGATATCATTCTATAAATTCATGCCCTTCTTTAGCTTTGTACCTGATGACACTGTCTAGACAGCTGATCTGCTGGTAGGAGTAGACAGTCTGATTATTGAAGGCCAGCTCCTCCTGGAAAGAGCCTCTGCTCTCCTCCATAGCTGACCCAGTATCCCTCCAGTTAAAATACGTGGCTGAGTCTTTGGGCCGCACCACCACTGGGCTTTTCTGTACAGACTCTACTGGAGAAAGGCCAGGAATTATGGGCTGAGTGCAGGATGAGGTCAGTTTCACAACAAATGAATTTGTCATAAAAAGTCACATCAGCTCTCTCACTGTCTCTGTTTTGGACACACTTTTTCTATTTACACACAGATAAGCAGGCAACTATGAGCCGGACTTACTGTCGTTAGTCTTCTTGTTTTCTGGTTTAGTCATCTGCTGTTCCTGGCTCTTCTGAAGGTGAATTCCCTTACAGATTTCCTGAAAGGTTCGCTGTGTAAAAAAGACTCAAAAGTCAGTATAATTTCTCCACTCTGATTCTGTTGTAATTCATTTAAAATATTGAATTCTATTTGAAACAGCCCAGTAACAAACAACCAACAGAACCAAAATTGACTTAGTTACAATGATTTTGAAGGAAAAGTGAAATGAACCTGCAGTTGATTCTAATAACAAGTACGCTGTTAGTTAATGTGAAAAGTTAAGACAACCTAGTGTGGACTGTTCTTGTATAATCTTGCCCCTGCGTGTTCTTGGGCTGGAACACACAGTAGTAACCTCTAAACATTTGGGTTTACTCACAGGTCTAGCTTTGCTGAGAACTTCCTCCTCCTCTCGTCGCATCTTGGCCCCGCTGCCGTTGTTCAGGTTCTCATTAGAGGAGGTCATGCCCATAAGGTGGTCAATGCTGTTCACACTACTGTAGCCAATGGACCCACTGCTATGAACTGGCTGCTTACAAAAAAGAGAGAATTTAAAAGTAGGGTTGGCGATTCTATTCAGAAGTATTTTTTGTTACATATCTTTAAATTCTCTTTTCATCCCGTTGGCAATGAATACATTAATTGCATTGACAACATAAAGAAACAAATCCATCATCTCTGGCAGTAGCAGGGCTGAAAAAAGCCTGACCAATAATTTTACTCGGCATAAGCAAAACTGGTCTACCTGCCTGTCAACCTACTTCCTACTTGAGCACACCCTGTCCCAGACAGCTGAGCGAACAAACACACATTTAGACTCTGTTGTGCTTTGTTTAGATTTTTTTTTTGAAGATTTTGCTCTAATCCCTCAGTTGTATATATTAGCACTCGCATCTTTTCTTTGATTCATTTCATTACTGCTAGCATGTATATTTTATCACGTCTTAAATAATCTACCTTCCTCTGTAATCCATGTCCTAAATGTCTTTCATTTCTTATCCTCTCTCACCTGGAGCAGAAGCCGATGGATCTGCTCTGTAATCTCCTGGATGTCAGACTCCATGGGCTTCATCTTACCCTCAGCAGAAACTGGGGCCACAAAAACATCTTCATTCACGGGGCCCCTGGTAGAGAACATCAAATATCGGTTGATAAAGGCATTCATATAGTGGCTAAGTGATGTTTAATCTTGCCAGGCACATAGCTACATGAATGACATACTCTGTCAAATTACTGTAAATATTACAAGACTATAATACTCACATGCGGACTTTGTGTCTCCCAATGACAAAGGAGACCTTCCGGCTCCATGGGTTGACAAAACTGGACCAGCTGGTGTCCAGAATGATGTATTCTCCATTTCGTGCACAGAAGCGGATGGACGAGTGGTCAAACGGGTGCCCTGCATACTGAAGAACTGCAGAAAAAAACCCCAAAACAGTCACATCATAAACACAGAAAGAGGCACAAGAAATTCTTTTACCATCTATTTAATTCTGTGGACTCACTCTTTCTGTGAATTGCCAGCATGATTGGTCGGTCACTGGGATGAAGGTGGTGGAGGATTGGAGTGCCAATGAGGTCCTGGGGGAGGTAGCCCAGGAGAGGAACTGCCCTGATAGACACAAATAACCTCTGTTAGTTAGAACTGTAATGTCAAATTGTATTGTCCTTGTCTAATAAGAATTTTTTTTTTAGCTCAGTAGCAAACTCATTCCTGACACGGCTTACCTTTCGTCAACATCTTGGAACACACAACTCGGCGTGTGTGTGGTGGTGAAGATGCGTTTGTCAGTTGGAATTCTGGGTGCTTTATAGAAGAGAAAACTTTTGATGAAGGAGTTTGATGTTTCCCCAAAAAGTGGGACAAGTTTAGAAGGTGATGAGCCATCATAAGGAGTAACAGCTCTTCCCTATTTGCTCAAAGTGTTTAAGTATGCAGCTGTATGAGGTATAGACTGTAAAGGCCCATCAGGCTTCAGATTGAGCAGTGTGACACCAAGATTAATTTGAACAGCATTATCAGTGTGATGACTGAGAACCTATATTCAACATGCAGTCATACAATAATGAACAATGTATTTTTCCTTATGCTTTGGTGTTATTTTTGTTTTCTCAAACCTGCAGCCAGGTGCTAACCTTCATAACCAGAATGAACCCTCTCAGCCAGGAGGAGGCAGCAGAACTGGTCTTCAGCATGCACTGTATCTTGGACCTTCATCAGGTAGGGGGTCATGCGGAATGGGTAGTACTGCAGGTCACCTTCACATTCTTTACCACCACTGTTAATCAGTTAGAAGAAGACCTAAATTAAAATAAATCAAATAAGGACGGTCTATTCCATTTACATATTTCCAAGGTTCATGGATTTTTTATTTCAAGGCTGTGAACACATGGTGGGCACTATGTACAGTGGCTAGCTTTCTGTCCATGTATATGTACACTTAATGACATTGACTGAACGGTGGTGTTTAAGATCTTAAATTTATGTGGTGAATTTGAGTCCTCAGGTCATTTCCTCAGCAGGTACCTAAAACACCGGACATCCTAAGAATATGCCTGAGCTGAAGCAGTTCTGTAGGAAGAATGGTCCAAAATTCCTCCTGAACATTGTGCAAGTCTAATCCACAACTACAGGAAGCGGTCGCTTAAGGTTATTGCTGCTAAAAATTGTTCAATCAGTTATTAAAACACTGTTGCCATCACTTTTTCCCCACTATCACTGT
>NW_018127908.1:1823863-1841288 GCF_001952655.1 Monopterus albus | reverse complement strand
GTATTTCTGTGTTGCTAACCGCATAATTAGCGTGATAAGGTCAAGCCAAAACGCACAGAGACTGTCAGTGTAGCATCTCACACACGTCTAAAAATGCGGGTCAAACATAAACTTTTAATTTGCATAGGGTAAGTATTGTCCATTACATGTCGCAATGCTCCGGCGGTGACGAGGCGTCTGCCAGAGGTATAAACAAGGAAGCCAACAAATCACCGGAATACGCCTCAGGTGTGAGCACCGACCCACGAGTCACTAATTACCCGATACGACACAGCTGAGGCGTTGATCCCGCAAAAAAGGAGCAGGAGAGGAAAAAAGAAAGAGAGACAGGTCGCGCCGAGCGGACCTGACAGTAAGTTTAATGGGTGTGTTCAATAAAGACATGAAAGATCACGACTGTTTGTGTTTTATCAGCTTAGAAATAGTGTTTGTTGATATTTGTGACTTTGGTGAAGATCAGATCACATTTCATCACCAATTTATGCAGAAAACAAGGAAATTGCAAACAGTGCCGTTACTTTTTCTTGCGACTGTATGCGTCTGTCTGCCCATGTGTATAACACTGGTCTGAAAAAGCCTCTGATTAAAGTTTTTGCGCTTATGATGTCACAAACTAATTGAAAAGCACCCAGTGTGGAATGAAAGAATGAATAAAAACTACAAACAGGTATGAGCAGCAGATGGCCTGACAATGCGTTTGAGCCAACACCCACACACCTGATACGACAGAAGAAGGATTTCTCCTGCATGCAGTCTGGCGGGGATGACTCTGAAACGGAACACAGAAATGTTTAAATTCAACAGCAACACAATCAAGTCAAATGCTAGTCGGGGTCTCGGCTCTTGCATGTGAACAAGCTTGGATTGATTCCATTAAATAAATAAATAAAGACATTTAGAGGCACAGCTCTGCACTTAAATGCAATGAATTGAGTCCACTGGCCAAAGTGCATCCAGGCATATGGGAGACAAATGGCAAAAGATAAAGCGCAGCTTAATAATGACTGTTATACTGGTGAGCATATGGAAACCCCGTCACAGCTCTGGGTCTGATGTAGAAAATGATTTAAGTTGTACCATTCAGTGAATTTCTAGGCTTTCCTTTTCAGTAGCCCATTACATGGAAGCTGCTTAAAGTGTTCACATTTTATTTCTCTTTCTCCATATTGTACTTGTTATTTCTGTCAACTCTGTATATACAGCATCTATTGAGAGAGACCCCTACTGTTGGTCCTCCTGAGGTTTATCCTTATGTGAATTGAGGGCCTACAGATAGAGGGTGTGATCTGTTATAAATAAAACTGATGTGACTTGTCACTCTCATAAGCACAGCTATTAATACAGATGCCCTCAAGTGGATTATTGATGTTGTGTCTGCAAAGAGCCTTGTGGCTGGCATACCCGTTCCGGTGCACATGCTCCAGGACGGCAGGCGATAGGGCGTTGTGAAGCTGTAAAACACGCTAACATCCTGTGGTGTTAAGAACTCCACAAACTTGGTGTTCTTGAACACATCTCTTTTGCAGTTGAGAATGGAGGCTGCCTGCTCAGAAATGTAGACTATTCTTCCAGTGATAAGAGACACTGCTACAGCAAAAACATCCTGTGGAAAAGACAAAAATCGAAATAAAACAAAACTAATTTGACAAACACTTCCATTACCGTGTTGCAAAGTTTGAATTGTGTGCATATTAAAGCTTTTATAAGTACATAAATAGATTTACAGTAAATATCACTATGATTTTAAATTTAATTGAATGACTCACATTGTTTTTGAGGGTGTATTCAGAAGTAATGTTGTCTATTTCCTCTATTGTATAAGATGAAACATCAAGACCTGAAGGCTGACTGTCATTAATCCTCAGCAGCTGGTAATACTCCTCATTGGCTGCAAAAACAGATGCAGTGATACTGTCAAAGCCTAATCAAGGCTGAGTACACTGTACTGAAGAGATGATATAAACTCATATGTTTATGAAAACAACTTTGATAAAGTTGGGTAAGGAGTCAAATAAAACAATACGCTACTACTCATGTGGATATCATAGACATGTTTTAATGATGGAAAATGTCTCAGTGCTATGCTAAGTGCATCTTATTCTCTAACAACCAAACTAAAGACTGTACTCCAACCCACCCATGTCCACCCGTGAACATTTAAAGAAGGCAGAATTAAGTATTTACAGACCATTAAAACTGACTAAAATCACATCATTCATGCTTTTTTTTTTGGGTTCACCTTTAACCGATCAAACATTCAGCTAAGAATTATTATAGTACAGATACCATTCATGTAGAAATATCTACTTCTAAGCTGTGATTAGGAACAAATCACAAAAATGGGAATCTTTTCTGTAGACACTGGTAGTAACACACAAGAGAGCAAACAGAATGCACTTTACCTTCCACCTGTTTGACACAGCGCAGGGCGTACTTAAGGGTGTTCAATGTGCTGGACTTATTATTGTGTCTCTTCTCAGCAGGCAGATGGAGCTTCAGCTCTTTCAGAGTTTTAATCACCTCCCTCTGGGTCTTGGCTTTGGCAGACTCTTCACTGCTGCAAGTTGCACAATAGCATACAAGAGTACAATAGCAAGTCAGATACCGCAAGAAGTTAAACCTCCCTCAAAAAAAAGAGATTTAAAAAGTACATAACTTATGATGTATCATTTTATAAGCAGTACTGATGGCAAACTAAAATGAGACCACTGTCCTATGAGGGGGCAACAAATGTTTGTGGTTACACTGCACTTACCTGCATCCACTGGTTGAAGGGTTGTCCTGCTCTGAGCTCAGCAGACTGAAGGCGTTTGAGCTGCCGGGAGGAGACGGACTGTGCGAGTTTGAGCTGGGGGAGAGAGAAGGAGAACTGAACTTTCTGCAACAAAATAGAGGGGGGAAAAACACTCAAATGATCTCAAAGAGACACACAAGCAGAGAGGGAGAGACCTCACTGATTCTAACTCAGTCTGTTGGTTTTCCAGACCCCTGTGTGACTCTTGAGTGCATGTTCAAAAGTTGCAAACATAATCTTAATTTCAGCCTCTTCAGCCGGATGGACTTTGCTTGGTTGCCAAGATAACTTTGTGATGTCATGATAACTACTATAATGACAAAAAATCTATTATGACTGAGCAAACTCCATCTGTTCAGAACGATCATCAGATCCTTTGGAAAGTCTGGATAAACCTAGTAAGCAGACTCTGAGTTAACATTTTTGTGAAACTTTACATGTACCTGTTTCCATAGGTCCTGTCTTTCTCATGCCTGATTGTGAATCTGTAGGTCTGTTAAATCCTTTTAAAACATGAAAGCATGTATCTGTAGTGGAAACACAACAAAGTCTGGCTCGTGGAAGACCTGCATGCAGCTGAAGAGTTTGTGTATGTGTGTGATCCCCTGTATTAACCTACAAGCTTAACACTGCACTAATGCACTAAACTCCACAATGGTCAAAGACACTGACTCACCAGAACACAGGTTACTATGAATAACCTGCTCACCTGTCTTAGAATAGAAAGCACCTTTACAAATAGCTTCTCCAAGCACAAATAAGTATCTAAGTCTACCAGATATAGCCATCAGTACCCAAGAATGCAACAGCTGCTTTTAGTTAGTTAATGCTTTACACTGCTTGTGTGCTTAAGGACATTCTGTGATCGTGTAGCTGAATTAGCAAACCTCTGTTTTTGCTTTTAGACTGAATATGCAATAGTAGGAGAATCAGAGACAGTTCATTTAATTTGCTATGTGGTGGTAAGTCTGCATGTCACCCCTCTGCTGAGATATGTTACCAAAAACAACACACGAAAAGAGGAAGAGGAGTTTTTTTTCCCCCACTCTGTGCTCAAGGTGAAGACCAGGGCAAGATGACTTTGTGGAAGTAGTGGTTTAATAGATGGTGCTCAAGATGGACATTTTGAGCTGTTAAAACCATTAAAAGAGAGTTTCAAATTAAAGTGAGAAGATTTCAGTATGCTGTGCTCACACATGAAAGTTGACATGTGTATTCACAAATGTCAATACATGCTATACACCAAATCTACTGAATCTTTGAGTTTGATACTGATGTACATTATTGTACCACACTGTATTGCACAAAGGAAAAACAAACAAACAATCTAATAACAGTAAAGTAAATCAATGTCTTGCAGGATGGCACAGACTGTAGGTCAGGTTATGCAAAGTGCCCTCTGAATTAGCTGTGTGTACATTAATGAGGAAAAAAAATGAACTTAAATGATTTTAGCATATGGCTGCAATATAACAATAAGTGAAAAATTTAAGGGGGTCTGAATACTTTCCGTACCAACTGTATGACCCCAGATGTCTCTTTGTCAGTTGCCATAAAGCTGTGATGTGCAAGACATCCAGCTGTACATAATGCCCTTCATTCAGCTGTTCAAATACAAACTCACAATAAAAAAAGCAATGTCGAATGTCAGATTAAAGATTAATTTTCATCAGACACAAACAGTCTCATCCTTCTTCCAGTTCACGTGTTAATCTAGCCTAAACATGTCACAAGGATTTCTCTGTACTGAATGCAATAACAAAAAATCTGACCAAAATGTGGAACTGTTTCTTTAAGAATTACATTAGCCTACATTGTTCTAACGCTAATACAGCCACATTTTCCCTCACTTTCTCTAATGCAAATGTTATCCTTCTCATCTCATATAAACATGTACAGCTGGATGGATGAAGTGGAATGTTTGTGACAAGAGGAATGGTGCTAATGGCAAATTCTATGGCTGCTGTCAAAATCAACAAACATCCCAAAAACCAAATAATGGCTTAATCTCTTGGAAAACTGCCATGTGATAAAACACAAATGGTCACTATGGAAATGGTCTGGCTGACACATACAGTATTGTTTTACATTTAGCTATTTTGGGTGAAAGAGCTGGAGCCAGAAATGAGAGAGAGTGAAAGAAAGAGGTACAAAAAAAGTTAGAGATGAAGGTAGAAATTATATTTTTGCCACTGAGTGACCGGTTTACAAAAATACAAAAGGTTAGAAGTCCAGCTGAAGAGAGGGAGGGGTGAGAATCAAAGTGAGAGATTAAGTTGCAGTTATCACGTCAGCAAATGAGGGAGGGAGGGAGCTGGTGTATGTACGGTGCGGTCAGGAAGAAGGAGTGGTTTAAAAATAGATCTGGACTCAAAAGGTTAGTAAGGTAAGAGAGGCTGGGCAGAGAAAAAAGAAAAGTGAAACCACCAACTCTGCCCGTTCTGCCCAGAAATAAACGGAGACAAACGCTGCTATGGCAAAAACAAACAGTTCGAGAGCGTGACACAGCCCATCTGGCATGAGGAGGAAGCCGGCCGCCAGTCTCCCACGTTCCCAGATGACATCAGTCTAGTCTTCCTACTGGGAGCAACAGTTTTTTTCACTGCTCAAGACCCTCAGACTGTATTATGTCTGAACCTATGCTGTGGTTGCACCCAGGCAGTTTTTGTGAGTTTTTTAAAATGTTTTGTCCTTGTGATTCAACCGCAAGACTGTCACATCTTTAACACTTTAGCTCAATAGGCTTAACAGACCCAGCAAGGTTTATTTCAAGTCCAGTAAAGTAAAATTTGTGTGGCGTAGCTGGGACATTAATAACACAAGTCAGTCTTAAACATCTGGAAAAGACACCTCATGAATATTAACTCCTAGTCAGATTAATAAATGCTGGTGTCAGCCAAGGTGTAGTGCCATACCAGTGTTAGATTAAAAGCCTCAACCCTTTAAATTCATTACTGAAGAGCTCTGAGAAAATGAGGAGTCACACAGAGCAGCGTATATCAGTGAGCGTCTCCTATAGCCTCCCAAATAAACATGATTTTCATAACACTACTATGAAATGTCACACTCTTTATTTTCAGATATTTTACTGAAATACAAGGAGTGCTCAGTTGGCAGGAAGAGTATCATTACATAAAATACAATTTAAAAGCTATGATTCAAATCAGTCTCACAATTAGTTTTGTAGAGAAGCTCTCACAGTCAGATAAAACCTATTAAGAAGGTTCACTTTTGTTTCAAATGTGCTTCCTGGTGAAGCATTTGACAGCCATCACTGAAACCTTGGCTCACTCATTTACAGACATTAGTCAGCACTGACAAATACGTCTGATGTTGATGGATGAATTCATTATGACTAGGATGTGGAAGGCAAGGCAGACATAATTTTTCATTTTTATGCTGAAGAGATGTCAATGAAGGTTAACTATGACTGCACAGTGAACCCAGCAGAATTGTTCCCACAAAGAATGCTACTTTAAAAGCACCTGTTCAGTTTTAGCTTTGTCATTTAATTTTCTATAAATATTAGAAATCTTGTCATAACAGACGTGTATCAGCGATGTGAGCCATGACTGTTGCAAATTGTATGTAGACTATTAGTTGTTTCTTTTCTGCTGACCTACTAGTAGACACATAGCTTCAAAAGTGTACTGGTATTAGCAGTGCATTGCAATTAACGCATACTGTATATCCTCACATTGTTAATGCTTTACACTGTGTGCTTAAGAACGCTCTGTAATTGTGTGGCTGGATTAGCAAAACTCCGTTTACAAGCAGTTGTTTGTCTACACTGAGGACAGCACTCAGCTTGCAAAACAGTTTTCCTGTTAGCCATGTAAACTAACTGAGCTTTTCCTGTTAAAATGAGAAATGTTTGGTCTTCATCTCATTTAATATCTCCAGCTGCTGACTCCCCATCCTGACTTCCTCCCCCTCAGAGTTTTCAAAGTTTAGCCTTGAAAAAGGAATCAACACTTGGGTGTATAGTCACTCAAGCAAATCAGAGTGGTGACCCACCAAAAACTGCTGGATAGAGGGAGTATTTCTGCCCATTATGTATGTATCACATAAGTATGCAGGTGCTTTTATGCTAAACTGCCAATGGCCCCACCAAGCTCAATCTCTCTCTTCTCTTTATACTTACAGTCACAGTAATAGAAGAAAACCCCAGGCCTACTAATGGCTTCATCATTCCCACAATCAACCACTGACCTCTTGTTGCTTTCAGATGATTCCAGCAGTGCTGAGTCTTTACTGTTGCCGTTGGAGCTGCCCGTTGACTCGTGGCTGTGACTCTCATTGCCGTGACTCTCGTTACCATGTGACTCAGTCCCGCTCCCGCTGGAGCCACTGCTCTTCATCTCCACATCCTCCTCTGGGAGGGATCGGGAACGGACGTTCTTGCGATGGTGGTGTGGTGAACCGGGAGGCTCCTGGCCACTGCTGTCACTCCCCTCAGAGGGGAGGCCCAGGTCAGGCCCACCCTGACTGTAGCCACCCATCCGGTGCAGCTGTGCCATGGAGCTGCACCCTGAGGCCCCCCTTGGCATGGAGCTGCATGAGGTGGACGCTCTGCGCCCTAATGCTTCATCCTGGTCCTCCAGCGCTGGGTAGTGATAGGGCTTGGAATCTGGATATTCTGATATGAAGAGGTGTGCTGCCTCGACTTGTTCCAGGTTAGTTGACTGGATGATGAAAGGACGCAATCACGCCATTTTCACAAGGGTTTCGTCGGAGGGAATAGGAGAGAAAGGGAACTGATCTGCTGAAAGAAGAAAATTATATGTTAGGAATGAAGTAATGCTTGTCCACAGTAAGTTATGCTTAATTAAAATAATTAGAAAACATATGATTGAGTAAATATATGCTGGAATCCTGTGATTGCAGCAACACAACTGTTGACTGAAACAATCAGCTGAGTCAAGAACGTCTAAAGTCTCTGCAAGAGAAAGAGTATTTTAATGCCATGCCTGTCATGAAGTGAAATCAGTGGCCTCCTAGAAGACATGAAACCAATATACACAGTTGGCTCTAGAAAATAATCAGCAAAATGCAAGATACATATGATTTATATTATGCAAGTTAAAGGATTCAAAAACACTGGCAAGGTGCTTGAATACAAGGATGCCTTCAAACATTCACATACAGTAAATATGTGTACAGTTCAAAAAGGTTTGAGACATCTCATCTAAATCAATGCTGCACCAATTTGCTTTCAAAAAGGTGTCTTTTTGTCTTTTATCTGGTACAATATCAAAACACACAGCAGGGTTTAACCTCTGAAGAGCTCTGCAGGTGTTTCTCTAATGTAGTGCACAGTAAAAAGCCTCATGGGTACACACAGTGGGGCCTTTAAGAGCAGCAGGTCTGTCTCATCTGAGCTCTCCAACCCTTTCAAAGGATTACCCACCCTAAGACACCTGACAGCATTTATGTGAATGCCATCACAGTTTGCTTGCCAACAGTGTGCAACTTTGGCTTAGTTTTCTATGGCCTCCAGTAGTCGACTGATGCAGCATCACACTGTGTTGAGCAAAATCAATGTCAACTCAGATAACGAGGCTATATAAATGACAGATTTCAGCAAAATGAGAAAGTATACATACAGTAAGTGCCTGTTCCAACCACCCACTGTGGATCTTTTATACCCTCTGTCTACTTGAGGTGACACAAAATACAGTTCGCGTAAAGTGCAGGGGGAAAGTGACTTAACTAGGAGATTACTAAAGATGTACTTGAGACCTCACCAAGGACTGGGGTGCATTATGCTTATGCTTATGCATTATGCTAAGTTTGATAACATTTTATTCAATTTGAATCCAGCATGAAATTATTCATAGCATGCACTTTAGCTAGAGACAGCTTATATAAGCACTGACTATAACTGAAAAGCTGCTACCCGAATGTCATGTGCCATAATTACATATTGTTTTTAAATAATAAATTCATTTATATTTTAAATACAATACTTTTGACTTGGACTGGTAAACCAAAATCCATGTGGAGACACGTCATCACATATGGCCTGTGTCAAACTGTTCAAGAATCAGACTATGATCATTTGTAAGAAAATTAATGACATAAACACATTACATGCACTAATAAGTGAAAGGCCAAATGGCTGAGATGGCTGTGTGGTACTTCAGCCCAAAATTATATAGTAAAATTGTAATTATACCATAACGATGTAATTGAACCCATGATTAAGCACTTTTGTATTTCAACTCTCCAAACTGAATTCTGGAACAACTACATTTTAATTTTGCAATACAAAACTAAGCTGACCTGTTAATTATGTTCAAATGTGAGATTTAGACCACAGGAAAAAAAGCATTCCTCACATAATCCTGTTTCCTGGCAGCCTGTTACGTTAAGTTAATTTGAAAGCCATAAAGCGCCTAAGCATAACCTCCAGCTTAGCCGTTTTCCAGGGATAACCTGACTAGGTGATGGCACGCTTTCCTCTCCATCCTGCAATGGAAAATGTCTATTTTCTACTCTAACTTAAGACACAGCTCTTTGCCCTCCTTAATACACCTGAGCTCTACAGATATGTGTATGTGTGTTAGTTAAGCAGCAAGCCCTTAAAAGCACAAGGATTTATTTAATGTACTGTAAGCTTCTACGCATTGTAACGCACAGTCTGTTGCTTTGTTAATGATCTGTCGAAAGGTCTGAGTTAGACTGTGTCTGTACAGCTATTTATTGAAAACACAAATGGGGCTGACTGGAAAGCAAAAGCCTGAAGCCTCATGAGTCTTGGGTTTCTTCATCCCTGCTGCTGTGTGATCTAGATCAGGATATGGTGACATCATTATCAAGACAATTACAAGAACGTAAGTAAGCAACTGATGCTGTACAATTTGGAGGCTGCGTGATGTCAGGGGCAGCGTGTAAAACTGCCGATGATGTCTAGGGTGAACTCAATTATAAGGGCAGACGAGGATAAGCAAAACACTGTCTCTTTAATCAGAGCACTGGTCAGAAACAAATGATACACAATGCAGGAGTCTGACTCAACATGTAACTCTCTCAGGTCGATAATCCAGTCCAGGGTCAGAGCCAGCAAACTCACACATCCATGGTATCCACAAGAAGAATGATCAGTAAGGAAGTCCATAAGTCGATGTACAGAATACAGACAGAATCAGTAGGGTTAGGCAGTAATCGGTGGTCACAAGGCAATCCGGGGTCAGAGCTTGAAAAACACGCACAAGAAAAAACGCTGAAAAGTCTGAACATGGGTTAGAACAATCTGGCAGCTTCCTGGTGGGTGGAAGCTGCCTATAAAGGGGTGAAAACAGGTGCAAGCAATTGCCACTGATTAATGTGAAGAGTCCATAGCTGACATGACACTGTGACAGGAAGTGGTGTTAAAAGAGCATGACAATGGAAGCAGAAGAGACAGAATCATGACAGCTTGATAAACTACTGAGTAATAAGTTTGACAAATGGCTTCTCTTCTGCATGTTTTGTAGTTAACCTATCTTCTACAGAATAAAAAAATAATCTCCTTAAAGCCGTCTATTATGCACAGCGGACCATCCACCTGAGAAATATTACTTAGCCAACACACTGTACATAATGAGTTCTCTGCACAAACAGCTGACAGGGTTTCTTGCTGCACAGAGACATTTTTGGCAGACACTGCTGCAGAAGACGTGCCAGGCACTCAAATCCTGATCCAAAGTTAAAGAGCTAACTGTCAATGTTCCAGAGATTCACTAAGTCCAAGAGTTCACACTCATTAACTGCCTGACATTCACCTCATTACCTCATTATCATGCCAGAGAGAGAGAGAGTAGAGGTGTAGAGGAGAAAGAGCAGAGGGGAGAGAGTGAGACTTTCTAATCAGGGATCCTACAGTGATGCTATGGTTTCATAAACACTATCTGGCTCTATAGAGCTGAGGTATCTACTGTTTGGAAGATAAGACAGACTGTAACCAGATACGGGGTCAATGAGCAATTTAGATAGAGCAGATATAGACAGATACATGTCCTCCTTAACTCAGAGAAATATTCTTCTCTCTGGAAATCCTTTCTTTTAATTGTGAGACTAAGTCAAAAGCAATGCCAATTTCTGTACTTAGGTAAGTTCAACATTATCTTCTGTTGTATGTACTTCTGTCAAAGCACTAGACAGTCTGCATTAACTTTCTCAAATATATTGTATACACATTTTAATTATATACATATTTCATTTTAGCCTAGTGACATGTAGCCACTGATGCTTCCGGTCATCTTCAAATATCAATGTAAATACATGCTTTTTTGACAACACTCTCCCAAACAACAGGGATGAAGCAGTTACTGGTTTCACAATAAACCACGGTAAAATTTCCTATGCTTAATATTAGTATTTAAAACTTTAATCACCATTAATTAATTGATGACCATGCTTTGAAAAGCTCCCCAGCTGAAGGGTTAACCAGTGTCAAGCATCAGCCAGTTACCAACAGTCTCCCAAATGCAGGTGCAACATGGGTCTGTTTAGTGTTGTGATCCAAAACTCAACTGGCACAGTGCCGGTTTGTGCTGAATGGGCACACAAATGAAAAAAGAGGGACTTGTTCACCTGCAGACCAAGAGGTCTGCACATGATGTCCCAGCACTAAGAATGGGCATTTTATGGGCACCAGTCTTTTAACTGTCAATATATGTTCAGTCCAACTCAGCTATAAATTTTACTTCTGTGTTTTTTTTTCTTGTTTTTCCACATCATTCACTAAATCTTTCATCCCACTGAGCTGCTGCAGGCAAGTAAGCAGAGGAGAGAGTAATGTGGATTTCCTGTCTCCACTAAGTTGCATCCTACAGTGAGGTTCACTGAGGAACAGGTGGGTAACAAGGAAAGATGGGAAACATAACATAATTACAGGTTATTTATTACTTTAGCTGGGCCCTTTCAGTCATTTTAATGCAATCAAAGGCCCATTCTTTGCTGGTGGCAACATGTTGTCCTTTCTGACAATGATGGGACTTTTAGAATGTTCATCCAAAGGCCATCACACTTTCATTGCAAAAAAGATGGAACTCTCAATTAAGAAATGGCTTAAAGCCAATAAAGCTAAAGTTGTATATAAAGCTGGAAAAGAAAATTTGATTGCATTTGCAATCAATCATTGTTTTACACATTTGCCATGTAGTCGCCATCTTGCACAGTGGTGCAACGCTGCAGTTTTATTAACAAGCTAAAAGGCAGTGCATTACAGCAAAATAACTTTGTAGATAGGTACTCTTCACTGACATCTTAAATAGTTGTAATCGATCATATGCACACTGTACTCTACACATTGTGCTACACATTCCTAGACCACCCAAGGCTGTATCCATTTTCCTAGTAGCTAATGAAAGGACAAAGTCACTAATGTCCAAACTCAGAAGGAACTGCCTCATTACAGAGGGATGGTTAAGATCGCCATTTTTCTCTTCAGTTTTTTCACCACCATAATTCAGCTAGAGAACTTCACATAGAGCTATAGACTGAAAGGAACAGATATATTCCACATAAACTGCTGCACAGATGACGTGGTAACTTTCCAACTTGTTTAGTGCACTAGACTGTCCTGTAACATGATCTGTTTAGAGAGTACTCATCCAATCTTTGAAGAAAGTCTGCCTTATGAAACACAGACAAAAAAAACATTAGAAAGCACTTTTGGATGGGGAAATTTGTACCCGGCACAATGCCAAATGTTCCACTGAGCGCAACAATAAAATTATGTTTGTTCTCTTCTCTTTCTAAGCTGAGTACGTCTATGACCACATCAGACCTGTTCCTGATGGTGCTGGACTACCCTGCTAAATTAGGCTACATGTTTTAAAGCTAAATACGGACTGTTTCACCAAAAGGATTAAGGGCAAAATGCTATTTTATTATGTTGGATTAAACAAATACTGGCAACATTCATATAATTAAATCCTAATTTTTGGATTACATCTTCCAAGACTGGGCTTTATATTTCTTTAAGCAAAGTTAACAACAATAACAATAAACAAACCACCCATCTAAACCATTTTACGTGCAGATCTATTTACATTATTCTTAATTTAACGTTTGACTTTAAGCCATTGTTATGACTCTTTGCATAATGCAAAAACATGCATTGTGTAATCAGACTTAAAAACATGCAGTTCCCTCCCATGTTTCCTGAAAAGTTAAACAATTCTGTGATGCAAGAGATAGCTTCTGATAACAGCATTAGGTAAGTTACATAGCCTGCAGCTAATTGTCCGCTAAGGTCTCCTACTACTAGATTAGTAGCTACAACTGAATTCTAGGGTCAAACAAATGCCGCGTATTAAAGGCACACTTTCCAAAAAAATAAGAGTCTTCATAAAATTGAATTATAGTAGCTGAGATTTACTTCCCACCGCAGAGACAGACAGCATGAACATAATGGTCAAAGCACATAAAAAAATAATTCTTCCATGAGACAGTGTGCCCTTGACTAAATGAAGACAGGGGAGAACTGCCTCACGCGTCACAGCACGATGACCGTGTCTTCG
Source organism: Monopterus albus (assembly GCF_001952655.1). Taxonomy (NCBI): domain Eukaryota; kingdom Metazoa; phylum Chordata; class Actinopteri; order Synbranchiformes; family Synbranchidae; genus Monopterus; species Monopterus albus. The sequence continues at coordinate 1,827,983 of NW_018127908.1, read as the reverse complement.
AGGAAACCCACTGGGTCTCACCACACAAATTCTCTTATCGCTGCTGCATGTGAACTTTTGCCATGCGCTGCTGCAGTGCACTCTTTATGGAAGGCGCTATGCCTAAGTTTTCAGTGACACTAGAAGGCACGTCTACAACGCAATGGTGACTGACCACGTACCATCACTATTTCAACTTGCGGTATCGTGGTATAGCCTATATTGAACTTTACTGCATAATGCATTTGCTCTCTTTATGTAAATCTAATTCTTCTGAGCGCAAATAATTGGAGCACTTCACCTGCTGGTGCGTAATTGTTTTCTCATGGAAGCGTTCACGCCCCCCGGCCCGGTGCCCTGCTGGAGTCTATGGTAGTCTACTGACCAGGACTGACCCTCACACTGACACAATTATGCAACTTCCACATTTCACAACAACATAATATTTTACATATCCAAACAATCTTCATCTCACACGTTTTAAAACACACAAAAATACATATACAACACGATACAACTGAAGTAGCAAAAACTCCACCAACCCCACAAAAGGCAGGTCCTCTACTAATTCCGCCGTCTCCGTAAAATAAAGCGCTCTGCAGCTGGATCCTGAACACAAACAGCGCACGGATTCCGCTGGTCCTGCGCTGGTCTGACACACTGCTCTCACTACTTCTTCTGCTCTACACACTCACTGAGACTGTACTCTGCCCTGGATCCCCAGCGCAGGAAGTGACCTCATTTCGGGCGCACCGTCCAGCTCTGTGCTCACTGTTCCAGAGAGCCGTCCGTCTCTACCTCACAGCGCTCTGAACCAATGGCGCTGCCCGTCTCCACGTGGTCGGCTACGGCAACTGTCGCTCCGCGCTGTTACTGGTCTCTGGTGCCGTCGATCCTTTACATAAGGATCTCACCGCTTTCACGTGGAGACCCATGGCTAATCACTACGACGCAGCTGCCGGTGAATGTAGTGATGCTGAAGGTTGGTTTGCAGCGGGTCAGCGTGGCTGAATGTTATCTAAACGGTTATACAAGTCTGCCCGCAACCAGTGTGGGGAATTGTGCTGCGCGCCATCATTTGTGTAACCATGAAAGTTTATTGAACCTGCTAAAGATGTGATATAACAAGGTTTCTTATCTAATTTATAGTTAAGCCATCAGTGCAGTGTTACACTGATATTGTTGCAGTTGCATTGCGCCTTATTTATATTGTAGGCTCCACAGAGCCACACAAAACAAAACCATTGTATATATGTATATGTCTATATATATAATTAGTTTTTTTCATCAAGCATAACGTCGTGTTGCAGAGTTGTGTTCTCTGTGACCACTGTAGCCCCATTGTTGGTCCAAAATACACAAAAACGAAGAAAAACGAAAGTTTACAATATAAACATCATTTACTTTCAAGACTCCTATATTTGATATTGTTAAATGTTTTGTTGAACTTCTGTAAACTTTTCTATTAAAAGCCTGTTAAAGTACAGCACTTGTTTCATATTAATTGGTCAATGGCGAAATGAACAAGAAATCAAACAATGTACATACATAGTGTAGCTTTCATGACTATCCCAACTCTGGGTTTTGAAGTCAGTGAGAGACAGAGCCAGTCAAAAGTCAGGTTATCCCCTGGTGGCTGCGTCTGCTTCCATGTCAGCTGCTCCTACAACCATTTGTTAGTGGTGAATTTATTGACATGCCTGCAACAAAGGTTTGGTGACAGGTACCAACACTCATTGCTCCAATTAAACTGTATGATACTATACAATGGGATATGAGTCTAACAGCCTCCTTATCATCATGTATGGTTGAATGCCATGCCATCACTCTGATGAACAGTTAATCCATGACTGTACAACAAGACACAACAATCACCCCAGTGCAATACATTGTAAATATAATCATCTACTGTATGTTGGGCTTAAAGCCCTCTCCTATAATGTCTACCATCATCCTTTCCCTAATTTGGAGTGCTCATATTCCTATTTGAATGCACACTTTTCTATTTGTTTATCTTCGGTTTTCTTACCTTTAATTTATTATTTTTTTTAGCATTATTGTTTTCTGTTTCCTGTTGTCTTACAATCACTCACAGAGCCTCAGTACCAGAGTCACATTCCTTGTAAGGTCAAGCATACTTGGCCATTAAAGATGAGTCTGAGTCTTATTTTCTGTTGTTAATGCAAATTTACACAGCAATTAGGCCTAAGGTTTATTGCTGAAATAGTACAACAAGGTATATGCAAAAGAAGATTGGGAGGCACAAAGTATGACCCAAATCTTAACATGTATCTCGCTTTTAACCAGCCATACCTATTTGGATACTGACACATCTGAGAGAAATTAACTTACATCTCATACTATACTGACCTCACAGGTCACACACAGAGAGCTGCTATGACTCTATCTTACCATCTCCTCTGGACAGAGACAGAAGCAAAGCAATATTCACAAAATCTACAGTGATCTAAATGGTTGTCTTTATTCCTTCATCATCTAATCCAGCATTATCTGGGATCATAGATGGAACAATGTCTGCTGTGTGATCTGTACTTGCACAGAAGAACAATTTCCACATAAGTAACGGAGCACCAGGTGACAAAGTGGGAGTATGTTTAGTCTCACCCCCTCTTCCACTCATGTGAAATTAATAGATGTATGTTTAGACAGAAAGGTACACAGACAGATGTATTAATTTTAGCCAGTGGTTTTATAGCATTGTAAAGTGACATTGCTATCGGACTAATTGTGTTTAACTCCTGACACTAAAGTAAAGAAATATATTAATTTTGTTTGTTTTTTTTTGTTTGTTTTTCTTTTAATTTCCTGATGACTCCAGTCAAATGAAAGTGAGATTGTGGGTTCACCCTTTGACACATTGTCAGACAAAAGTGAAGCATAAGAAAATGGAGAATTGTGCACACTATCGGTGCTCTGAAACATGACTTATGGATTGAGTTTTTATCTACTCCTAGCAAAGCCTGAATTAAAACTCGCCTTAAAAGAAAATCCATCAACTTAACATAAAGTGGAATGAGTCACTCAAAACTTTGTACCAATAGAAACAAGCCTCATATCCCTACAACTCATCTCCCTTTATGTATGAGTGATGCAGACACCCCATTGTATCACAATAGGAATAATAATATTCATGTAAACCACTGATGACCGAAAAATGTGATGAGACATGATGAGGCAATTTAAGCATTTCCCTTGTTTGGTGTCTGAAAGTAAAGGTGTGAGAGTGATGCAAATCAGCTCAGCAGTGCTTGGTGTTATCACGCTCTCTATGAAAAGGACATCTCTGCTGTGAGGGGGTGGAGTAGGACAGCTACCATATATGATCATCACCATTCACACAGCCTGCTGAAGGAAACAAGTTCATGTGCACAGTTTAGCAATAAACGTGCAGATTAAAGCACATATGGGCAGGGTGCAACTACTGTGGCAGGTTATCACAGTTTTAAATGCTCATCAAATGACCACACGGTGACACTATTTGCATTGAAGTCTAACCAGTTCCTCCTCAGCCCATTGCTCATTTCTGCCCAGGTTTCACAAAAATCTGTTTTTGAATAGTCTGACACACTAGACACAAACATGGCCTCCTTGGAGTCAATAAATCAAATCAAATCAAATCAAATTTTATTTGTATAGCGCCAAATCACAACAAAAGTCATCTCAGGACACTTTACAAAGTAAGGTCTAGACCTTACTGTTATCAATATTATTACATAGGGAAAACCCAACAAATCCCCCTTGAGCAAGCACTTGGCGACAGTGGGGAGGAAAAACTCCCTTTAACGGAAGAAACCTCCGACAGACCCCGGCTCTTGGTGGGCGGCCTTCTGCCTCGACCGGTTGGGGTGAGTGGATAGAGGAGAGACAAAAGAAGAAAAGCAACAAGACACAACAATCAAACACTGATCAGGTCGATGTGGCCGGTGACTGCTCGTCAGAGACATAGAGCTCCAGGGCCAGGGCAACCTGCAGAAAGGTACAGGGAGAGAGAGAGAGGACACACTACGGGAGAAAGGAGACACAAAGTTAGTAATGTGTAATAGTGGCAAGCTAGTGGCAGAGGTGCATGCGCAGACAACTGGAGTTATGACCTGGTCTGAACAGCCAGATTTTAAATCAT
>NW_018127908.1:1806888-1823349 GCF_001952655.1 Monopterus albus | reverse complement strand
TCTAGAGACTTGGGTTATGTGTGATTTAAAGGACATATTCTGATCAAAGATGACTCACAGGTTCCTCACAGTAGTACTGGAGGCAAGGGCTATGTCATCTAGAGTAACTATATGATTAGACAGCAGATTTCTAAGGTTTTCAGGCCCAAGCACAATAACTTCAGTTTTGTCAGAGTTTAGAAGTAAGAAGTTGCAGGTCATCCAGGCCTTTATGTCTTTAAGACATGCTTGAAGTTTGACCAGCTGACCTGATTCATTTGGCTTCATAGATAAATATAACTGAGTATCATCTGCATAGCAATGGAAATTTATGTTGTGCTTCCTGATAATATTGCCTAAAGGGAGCATGTATAAAGTGAAGAGAATTGGACCTAACACAGTGTAATAACAGTACACTACTTCAAGATATATATTTTTTAAAACATAACCCTTGACTCAGTGTACTAACAATGGAAGAAGATGCAGGTAAAAACATGTTTTTATCATGGCTATGAAACTGACATCCCAATTCACAGAAGTGGAAAGTAACTAACTACATTTGCTCAACTATTGCATTTAGGTATAATTTGAGGTATCTGTACTTTAGTATTTTTATTTTCTGCTACTTCATAATTCAACTTTCAGAAAAAAATTGAACTTCGTATCTACTACATTTATTTGACTACTTTAGTTACTAGTTACCTTTCAGAATGAGGTTAATAAAACAAAATACAGTATAATCATAATATTTATTCATCGTCTGTGTAAAATTCACAAGATACCCAGCAGTAATTCAAATGATAAGCATATAAGGTGTTTAAAATTAGCTCTTCCTTTACCAGCTGCAACATTTTATGGCTAGTGGTAAAACCTACAGTTATGTGCTGTCATTAGTCCACAAAGAACCTGTCAGGGTTGTGCATACAGAAGGAGAACAAAGCTTAGACTCAAGACAAGATACAATTGTGCAGTCTTCCTCCCACTCTCACATGAAGTGTTGCTATTTCCACACTAACAACAGTTTTACGTCACTGGTGGAGCTCCGGAGAGCAGAGGCACAGTATTTTTCACAACAGGCTGTAGATAAAAGCTGCACTATGGGATGGATGAGCACCAGCTCCCACACCACTGTTTTACATTTCAGTGGTTCCCATACTACTGATGAATTAGCTTACTATAGATACACAGATGAGTGACATATTAAAGGAAATGCCTAAATAAATAAGTGGCCTCTTCCAGGATGACAATGCCCCCAGCCCCCCAACCCCATAGGGCATGAGGGGTCACTGAGTGGTTTGATGGCTATAAAAATGATTTGAATTAATCCATGTTTGAGCATCATGGAGGCACTCAAATCTGTGCAAGATTACATGGATATGTTAGTTTGCCTTGGTAATTCTTTCAGGGTGTGTGGGTGGACTGTACACAATCATGTAATACAGTGTTGCCTCCTGCCACAAAAATGAATGGAACAGATTTTCAAAAGTACTTTTGAATTAAGAATTGCTCTGTCAGTACAGAATTAAACTGTCAGAAGATTAAAAGCAGATGGCAAATGTGACATTAATTTCTTTCAACTAAGCTAATACAGTATACTACTGTTCAAAGAAAAACTACCATAATGGCACATGACTTCAGTACGCAAAGCAGTTTTTCACCCAGCTCTACTGAAACAACTCTGGTCATTATTATTAGAAGGACCTGTGCCTACAGTATAACTCTTATAAAAGCAGAACTGCTTTGACTTGTGAAAACCTCAGTAAATTAAGCCAACAGTGAGGTCAGCAGAACGACTCAAAACAACAATCTTAATTTTTCAGGTAGATAACAATCCAGAAATGTATTTCAGTTGTCTATATCTGAGTTTCCATTTCTCTTACAACACCAGAAGAGCTACAACAAGCCTGGATGAAAAACAAATTCTCCAGTTATTATATTTAATAGTGTTTATGTCACCAGAGCTGTTGACACCTTTTGGATGCTTGGTAAATACAGTTGGCTTTGACTGAGAATATTTATAGACCCCCCCTTGTACATTTTATTGAAGATAATACACTTGCATCAGTGCCTACTCTCCATCAAGTGGGCAGTAATACATCCCCCTTTAAAAACAATAGTCAACACAAGCAGCGTCCTGATGAAGGTCAACAGACAGATACTGTTTTTATAATGCATCAGCAACGCTCCATCCCACAGCCAAATAATCAGTCAGTTCCTTCATTTTGTGGGCATGGAGGGATCACCCTCAAAGTGAGGCAAATACAAACACTGCTTTGTGGCCAAAACAACATTTTTCTTCATGGAGGAAGTATGTAGGACAGCTGTAAACTGTATTTAGTCCGGTCTATTTTTACATCAGTTTAGGTTGCTCTCCTATCTCTTTATAGTCCTAGAAGCCAGAACTACCGCCATCTGTGAGCACACTCCCACACACGTGCAGTTTGTCAGTGATATGTAGGCAGGTCAGTATTCCCACATGAAAACTCGTGGAATTCTGCCACAAACATGACGTATGCCACAGATGGTGTTGTCTTTTCAAGATAAGGTATTTCCTAGCTGTTGCCTACCATCACAAAATCTAACAGCCAATGAGAAATTGCCTCAACCAGGTTATCTTTAATATCAAACTAAATTAAACTATATTAGGCTGTAGAAACAGGACTGGGGATGCTGGAAGCCTGGTAGGTGGAACACTGCTTGTCAACATTTTGTCAATCATAGAGCCAGAAAATCCAAACCTTGGCAAAAGTGCGGGGATCCGGGTGGTTGGGTAGCTTGGTGGGATGAGCAAATGCCAACCACCAGGAGTAGTCTGAGGCACCTGTCGACTGAGCAAACATTCCCCCTCTAACTCCCCATGTTTAATGTTTTTTATCATAATACTGGAGCAGTTATTTTTAGCAGAAACATACTGACAATCATTAGGAGGTGTTAGACTACTGGGACCCTTATGTGTTAGTGGAAAGTACTGACTGACACTCAGGAGAGAATACAATGTTTTCTCTTTAAGCCAGGGCTAAAACCTAATGGTGATAAGATGAGCTGTATCTTAAAACATATCTATAGTTTTCTATGATGGTGCATGGTTGCTGGTTGATTAGTCAAATCCCCAGTCTTTTCTATGATGGTGCATGGTTGCTGGTTAGAGGAGTCAAATCCCCAGTCCACTCATGTAATAAACAAAAAACTGTACATCTTTGCATAATAATGTGATTTGCAGGGTTTAAGTACAGAACACATGACACAGTGTGCTAAAGATAACGAATCCTTGATTAGTAAAGGTTCAGAAAAGGTCAGTAGTACAGACTAGTGTTTTATAATGCATCCATGCCGGCCTTAGTCACAGCTGGAGGCCTATATGACTGTGAATACTGTCTCGAATAGCACAAACACCAGGACAGAATCTTAATATCATGTGTGATTTTATGGGTTTTATGTAATCCAATCATGATTTTACAGTGTAGATCACTGTTCTATTGGACTCTAGTCAGTTATTTGTTTCAGTCATTCTTTTTTCATTAAAATGGATTTACAGTTGCAACATTAGCTATTTCCATCTTCACCAATGGTGATTGCCTTGGTGTTTTTGTCATATGTTAGTAAAACTGAATAGGCCTTTATGGTTGGATAAAACAGTCCTGAGAAGATCTCTAATAGGACTAATAGCAAGATTATTAGTGTGAAGAGGCTTCAACAAATCATGAAGATAAATTTTGGGGGCAAAATTGAAGGTTTATTCTAAATATAATCAGCCTCTATAGTCCTAAATACTATCTTAGTAGTGTGGCTGATGATTGTTTCTCATGATTTTCCAGCTGTATGCACTAGAGGGCATTAGGGCATAAGCACATAGTCACTGAGAAACTGGCTGTGTGCAGTGGATTCATATGAGAGGCCTCATGAGACACAAATCATACTCAGGCATACACACATCATAATCTCACATGTCCACTACTATATTCTTGTGCATGTGAAACATCTATTAACAATGAAAAGACTTTATTATTTATTGGATTGCCTGAAAAAAGCTTTAATCTTGGAAATCCTTGAAATTAAATTGCCACTGACTCAAGAACCTGCGATGGATTGGCGACCTGTCCAGGGTGTACCCCGCCTTCGCCCGATTGCCGGCCGGGATTGGCTCCGCCTCCCCGTGACCCTGTTCAGGGACTAAGCGGTAGAAAATGAATGAATGAATGAATGACTCAAGAACTGAAACCATATAAAACATAAGGTTTTGGATACTTCTAGTCTAGGGTTAGGAATAACATGAACAAGTATACTACGTGTGCAGGTATGCAAGGTAAAAGAACAGAATGGGGGCGGTGTAAGAAATGAAGATATTGACAGGAAATTAAATAAAAATGACATATTCAACTATGATTGTATCAGTAAAATCCAAAACAAGAAGCTTCACTCACTGCAGTATCTTGCACTTTACCTGAAGTTTGCTGCAGAAGCCTATTCAAGAGCCAAACAAGGTTCACAACAGCATAGGCCACCAAAAGGATAGTTACAATAGCAGCCATGGTGGTCAGTTTACCAGCAAACAGCATCACCCAGTGGAAGGAACAGAGAACATTAATTTGGTTTGCACTATACTGTACTGTAGATTAAACATCTTTTAAGGCACAGCTGTCTAACAAACCAGAGATACCGAATGACTAGGCTGAAGAGAACTGCTATAATAACAGTCTAGGATTTTTATTTTATTTTATTTTTTGGTTAATTTGGTCGCAGTTCAGAGCTGCATGCTTATAACAGTTACAACAATAGCATTAGTGAGTGCTATTGAGAACAATGTATACAAACAGTACTGCTCCCTGTATATATACTTCATAAAAAGATTCATAGCCCTGTCCCTTGATGAAATACCCTAACAAAAATGTCCAGCTATATTACATCACTTTGGTCAATTTGTTATTAACATAAAATGTAAAAACCTTAATGTCTAGCTAATATACCGATGATATACTGACTAGTGTAAGAGGACAGTACCATGCTCTGTCTTCCTGGCAAAAACCTTTCAGGCTCTCAGTGACCTTCATTGAAAATTGTCCAGCTAGTCCAAAGCCAAGCTCAATGATGCACAAATCTTTTTGTACCGCTGAATGACAGGTGAAGGATCAGCACACAGGGCAAATTTTCCAATTAGGTCACTATTCTAACATGTGCAAGAGCAAAATGAACAGGAAGAGTTTGAGGATAGGGACAAGAGAGTTGACTCCGTTGTAGTTTTACAGCTCAAACAGAATCACTCTAAACTCTAAGGACAGTGAAACAAGTAACAATTCCTTGTGTTGGGTGTAACATCCTAATGTACCTGTGCAAGCAACCAGGAGCCACTGAGACTCAGGGGTGTCCATTCAGACATGTTTTCCTCATCAGAGCCAGGCCACCACCTGTACAGCTTTATACCATGAACAAAAACAAAGTCACTCTCTGTCTATTACTGCTCATGATAAACAACTGAGTCACCCTGCACTTGTACTTAAGCCAAACACACAATGAGAAAGTCAACGCTGCAAGCCATCTGTTGTCAAATGATGCATTCCAAATTAACATGCTTCTACTTAGGAAAAGAGACATGATGAAATTAATAACAAGTGTTATTTTCTCACATTTTAGATGGAAGGCTCCTTTAACAGATGGCTGATTATTAAAACGTTGACTCAGCTTCATAGAAGACCAGCTGGGGTTGGATAAGCTTTCATATACTCTGGATCAACTATTTAGCCCTGATCACAACCTAAACAAGCAAGATTAGTAACTAAATCCTCCTTTCTACAAAAATTGGCAGAAGCCACATGATCAGGAACCCCACTCTGCCAATTCACATACAACAATTTTCTACTTTAGTATGTAATTCTTAATGTTAGGGACGAAAGGCACATTTTTTGCAGACTTTGAACTCAATTCTTGTCAAAACCAGATACTATGAATACAGTAAAGAAACATTTTCAGAAATATTCAGCTTTTAGGTGTCTGGGTGTTTGACAGCATCTGCATTTACTGTATGTGTCTAACCGGTCATGAGCCCATGCAGCCAGCAGACTATGCAGAGTGTATGTGACAAATCTAATAAAGAGCTGCAAGTGCTCCTCTTGGGAAAGACTAGCTGGGATATTTCTGATCACCTGGAAAACCGCAATAAAAAATCTTAAATTCACTTCAGCTGACACCTTATTGAAGTCCTGCCAAAGCTCAGCTTTCACCAGATAAGTCCACTGTGTCTTAAATCAGGGTCTGAATCCATCAAAAAGAATTCAGCGGGTGCATAACTCAGTATTTCATAATCCACTGTGCCATGGCCACTTGATTCATGGTGCAATAAACACCAGGATCTCAGCAAATGAAACATGGCCATACTGCATATTAATAAAATCACTTGTTATTGGTAAATACATCACATAAGCCAAAAACACAGCAGGCAACAATCTGATAAGCAAATGATCGTGTATGTTGCCACATACAGTACATGATAGTAGGTGCATCTTTGGGTTTTGTCCAACTGTTGGTTGGGCAAAACTTTGCATGAATATAATAATGGCATTTTAAAAACTAGAGACAAAAATATAAATTCTGAAAATAATAGGAAGATACAGTGATAGTGAAAATAATTGTTGGGTGCATCCCCAACTTCAGTGACTCAGTGTGTCTGTTTAGCAATTGATACCTAGCTAACATTACTTGTTAGCATCAATCCTGCAGCTACCTGGGGCAAACTGAACCTAATGATCAATTTTTCCAGAAGCTTTATATATTTATTCCTGCAGAGATGTGTGTCACAGTGTGTTTCGAGCACCGACTGTAAAAACAAACTGATTAAATAAATGTTTCAGTAATTGTCATTTATTGCATGTTATATTGTAAAAGTTTAGTATCAAAAGCAACATTTAACAAACCTTTCCCCTTTGATACATTATTTGAGTATTTACATTACATACAGAAATTAATAAAGAAACCAAAGGTAGAGTTCCTTAAAAAAAACATAAGAACATGCACAGATATCCAGCAAATTAATAACCTTTAAAATAGTGCAATGAAAATAAACAAAATCTGTTCACTACCACAGAGTTATAGCAAAACAATTCCAGTCCATATGCATATGTGATATTCCACTTTGAAAGACTTTTGCATCACTGAAAAACAAATCTGGGCTGAAAGCATGAATCCAAACAAAAAGCTGACTTTTGCTTCTGGCCACACAACAGCAACTGATATGAAACAATCATTCAGGTTTCGATTCGTTTGAACAGAGACTTGAGGACGCTGCTTGTAGACTACATAAAGTTCGGTTCTGTGTCAACAACTACATTTAAAACATCCCCTGTTTTATGTAGACAGATACAAAAAAAACTGGTCACCTGTTATACATTCATTTGTCTATCATATCTCTCTTCTTCTTCTTCTTCCATTGTTTCTCTTTATGAGCAGAAGATGTCTATTTCTGATTTCTACTCTTAAAGAGTGAGAGTCTACCCATCACATAATATAAATCATACTTTTACAAGTGAAAACTGAGAACAGGTGAAGAGAAAACCCAGTTTTTCTGTGGTTGATCTCGTTCCTCTTTGTTTGACATGGGGATTCATAATTGAGTTCATCCCCCATTTGAACAACATTGGCTCCACTGAAGTCGTTCTTGTGTGTCACTGGGAAGGGCATCTGGTTTCCAGGCTAACCATGAACCTCTCCAGTTTACCGAAGATCAGTTGGTTGTATCTCAACAGAAAAGTGTTCAGACTCTGGGTGCTTCGAGGAACACAAGACAATGATGGACTCACTACTGGCCCCTGCTGGTCCAAATAGAAAGCACAATCATGTTGATGGCTTTAATAATTAATAACAAAAATAACATAAAGAAAAGATTGAGGCTGACCATTGAACCAAATGGGAGGGTGATATAACAACCAACATTTCAAAAAATTTGCTAAATCAAAATCTTGCACTTGTCTGACTTTAAAGAAACCCTCTGTCCCTGGGAAAGTATGCTTTGCTATCTTTTTCTTGTCCTGAGGAAGGAAGGCCTGAGATTACACAGCATAACACCATCACTTTAGTGGCACAGATATTCCAGAAAGCCACAAATTTACGAGAAACCAGGAAATTTCCACACCAGAGGAAACTGATAATGCCTCTGAATCAAATGCAAAGCGCTGAGAGAAACCCATCAACACGTTTTCACTCATTACGTGTGAATTTTCATCAACACGCTCATGAGTTTTACTTGGCTCTGTTTGTTGTGATGTGTTTGCATGTGAGTGACAAAGAGAGACTGAGCCCTGCCAGCTTTGATTTGATAATTTGCAGGTCAAAAGACATTTAGACCTGCAGGTTAAAATCTACGGTGAATGTTTCATAGGCACTGAAATATTGTTTTGACAGCATAATTTAGAAATGTCTTAACACCACTTTAAACAATTGCATGCAGTTTGTAACTATGACAGCTTCTTACACTCAGCTGTAGGTGTGTAAGAATGAGAAGGTAGTTGGTGATGTTGTTCTCCAGTCTCTGCAGCAGAGAAGAGACACATCTTGTCTGATTTAGGGCCTTCAAAACATTCAAACCTTCTGCAAGAAGCCTCAATGACGCAACTATGTCTCCTCTCTTCTCCTGGTGCTGCAGTAACACACATACAGAAAACAAATGGCAATGAAGTGTATTTTTAAAGGAATGATAAAATTCTCAAATCAAAAGCAGGCAAGAAATAAATCCACTTTGATAGAGGAATTTGGAGTCATACATGTGACAACATACTGATTTGTTTTCCCAAGTTGCTACATGAAGCTCTGTGCAGGGTAGCTGAACTAGTGCGGAGACAGTCATCGATCCATTACAGGTACTCTGCTAAAGAGAAGATATGGAAGACACAGGTGACAGAAGCCAGACAAACAGGTGGACAACAGAGAGACAGACTGATGGGAAACTAAAAGGTAACTCCACACACCCAAGATGATCAAACACATCAAACCAGTGGGAAGAAAAGAGAAAGAGAAAAGTGAGGAAAGTTTATTTCAAAGAAACATATACTGTACAGTATATACTGTCCTCACCAATGCACCCTCAATCTCTGCCACAATATTCATAGCCCTCCTGGCTGCTCTTATACAGACAAAGTCTGTGGGTTTGGTCTCAGCATCCCACACCTCAGAGGCTACTATACAGAGCAGCAGGAGTCCTGGACAAACATAAACACACACTGAGGTTGAGGTGCTACAAACCAGCTTATTAGACTTCCATTAATATCTTTATAAGTGAAACTTTGATTAGTTTAGGCCCAGTACTCACTGCTTAAAGCCATGCCCAGCTCAGATGCTCCCGGTGGGTCCACATTTGTTTCATTAAGAGATGTGCCAAGTGAAAAATGCCATGTCCACGGTAATGTCTCATAAAGAGGAGCTGTGTGTCCTTTTCGTCTTCTCACCACTTGATTTCCCACCTTCTCATTCAGGAGTGGGAAGTGCGAGTGTTATCTAGCCAGAGAGCAGGATGTGCTCCAACTTCCCTGCTGCAGAGGAAAACAAAACGTAATAGACTGAAAATGCCATTTCATTGATATTGATTCTCATTCGCATTCATGGGACAGCGGTCCTTCTGACTAAAAGGTTAATAATTTATTATTGTGAAAGACACCATTTACACAGCAAATACATTCACTACTGCTACGGGCTGTTTACGTTTTGTCTAGATTTGCTCCTGCCAATAGCTTGGGTTCACATAATTCACAAAATTGGCGTCTGAGGAAGCATCATAGCCACATGCAGCATGTGGGTGTGTGAGCTCTGTGGGTGTAGCTTGTGTGGTGACTTTTAAATCTGACATAATAATCCACACAAGTCTTAAAAAAAGAGTAGGCTGCTTTATTAAGCTTACAAAGCAGGTCTAACCTTGCCTCTTTTCTTAATTTGTTGTTGTTTTTGTATTTTAAGTAACTTCCCCCCTTTTTTCCACCATGAAACACCACCAGCTGTTTTGTAACAAGCATGCGGTCTTTGCGGGCAGGACAAGATGAAATTACTGCCAACGTGATTACCTATTCAATTATAGTTGGACAACCTTACTCATTGTATTTATCATCCAGGAGGAGAAGTGAACAAGCGGTCTTCACATGGACACGTTCAATCAGCCATCGGGGAGTAACGGGGGTGAAGCTAGAGGACGCGATGACGCTCAAATCGCGATTTGGCGGGGTGGGTTGTGGGTGTGGGGTAATAGCTGTCAAAGGCATGGAAAAGAGAAAGCATGGGTAAATGCAGCCTGCATCCTCATTTCAGATGCATGAGCTCACCCTCCATCACCCCAGCCTGGACACTGACTGAGCCCCTGCCCTCTTGTCTGTGCGCCCAAGCTTTTCATGCATGCCACGTTTAAGGCGCACGTCGTCTAATATTAGACCTTGAAGCGAGTGTGTGTGTGTTGTCACATGCAAGGGTAGAGAGGGAGATGCAGAGAAGAGAGAGCACACGTGCTGTTTTTCTCACTCATAACCACCTCCCATCTCTGCACACAATCCATACTGCCGTTAATTTGGATGAATGTGCGCCACAGCTCCGCAGATCATGACCGGGGAGCCTGGATTTCTGCACACAAGGAAGAAACTGTGGCCCATGACACTGACGGTACCCGCAATGCATCACGGACACGACACCCGGTACCCTGCTGTCTCCCTCCCACCTCAGCTGGAGCCGATGAGGAGACTGTAGCATCTTATTACAGAGTTTCTTAGACTCACTATCGCATGCATGCGCGCTCTCAAACCGTTGGCTTTTGTTGCGCCTGGTTTCCAAAGCCGGGCAGCAGTGGTCTGCTCCGCTGTGGGCTGCTCTGGAGACGCAAAGCCGGTAATTACGCGCTGTGTTGACAACTTTGGCACGGTGCTATATGGACTGTGCGTCAGCAACAGGCCAGTTTCTGGGATGTACTATTTCTCTTCGGTGGAGTGAAGCGTGATCCCGGGAGTCATCTGCATTCCGATCGCATCATCGATCAAGTGTGCGCTGCAACCTGTAGCTGTGTGTTCTTTTATTTCAGTCACTGTTCCACCAAGGCGCAATGGAGAGACACAGCTGACGGTTTGGATTCTGTAGCCCGAGGAGGAGAGAAGAAAAAAAGAGAAGGACAGCAGCCCCGCGGGAAACCGTAAGTTGGGTCCCGATAAGATGGATCACTGTCTCTTTTCTCTAAAGTGTCACATCTATGCGTATCTTCTGCAGTGTGTCCATATCTGGTTCAAGGGCAGATGCTAATTGAAGGTCTCTTTGGATTGTGATATATTTACAGGTAATCTGGTGTTATTTTGAGGTTATCTCTGCCAGCTGTATTCAAAAGGAATGACAGCTGAGAAACTTGAGACACAAAACACAGGTGGTTGTATCAAGAGCACCAAGGACTCAAAGTCCTTGTTGTACTGTAGATGTAAAATATATTATGAATAGTACGTCAGATTAAATTATTTTTACTGTTACTTTTACATCCATGATAAAATATCCTTTTCCTACAATGACACACTTACTTTAGAATTACACTAAACTAAACCGTATTAAGGTCTAGAAAATACGTGTGACCATTTTCTAATCCGTTTCATGATGTGGATGTTGAGCTCTCTTATGACAGGAAAACCACCGATCTTTCTCTTGACGGTCACAAACAGGACAAGAGACATGTTTGTCCTTGTATGATGGTACCACACTGGCCTCCATGCAGAGGTGGGCGGTGTATTTCTAAAGCATCCTGTGGAGATGGAGAGATGTGGGTCAGTGTGCTGGTGCTCGGGGCTGCAGAGCACCCAGTTCCTCTGTTGCTGGGACCATGGTACCTGTGCCTGTCTGCGGATGCAAGCTCCCTGGTAAAATGAAGGCAGTTACCTTTCTCAGTTATGAGAGAGGGGTTTGGTGTGAGGACTAACTGCAGGCCTGATGTGCACATGAACCTGAAGTGCATGAATAATGAGATCTGTGAATGAAAGTGTGTGTTTGTGAGAGTGTGCTGAAATCCCCCAGTTATCTCAGATGCCCTGCTTCATTCTGGTGCCTGTGGTCCAGTGCTTTGAACCGGTTTTCTTGCCGACTGCCAAACAGCTTGCGCAGAACAAATTTTTTCTGTCAGCCAGTCAGAGGTGGTGACTCCCAGAGGAATGAAGTATTTTAACCTATGGATGAGAGATTCAGATATTCAAATGCACACTGGCCTGTGACTGCTTAAATTGTTTTATGTGAGGCATCAATCCAAAGCTTGAATTCATTAGTGACCTGCTGTTCGGGTGGTACGGTTTCATAACAATGTGGGGCTTGGGCTAGGTGGCACTATTTGCTTTGACCTGAGAAACTGAAAATGTGAGCTACCTGGAGTTTCTATCCAACTGAAGGAATATTGACAAACATGAAAGATGTTTGGCTCCGGACAAAGCAGCGCCGAATCACTGAACAGTGGTTATCTTCCAGGTGTGAGTCTCATTTGGCACCACATTTTTCAGTGCAAGAGATTTCGCTGACAGTAAGTACTGTAGACATGTCTGAAATTTTTTTAGTGGAAGCCCAGACTATTATAATATATGTGTCATCTCAGGAAAGGAAGTGATCTGAAAATGTAACAAGCCTTCAAGTGTGGGCTTTTAGAGCTGGATACAAGCACTACTAAGAGTTCAAATTCAAGATCATCAAATGCATTTATTTGTGTCATACACCAGTGCCCAGCCCATATGGATTTATAAGACACCACAAATATTGCTGCGTCATAAAAAAGAAGCATTTTCAAACTTTACCATAAGTATATCATCCTCATCACATAACATATAAGACATTTCATCTTCTCCCAAGATTAACATTTGAACCACAAAAAGGGTTTCCTTTGTTATACACAACTCAAGTTTCTCAAAGTCAACCATCCAAAAGTGAATTGCTCTGTATTGCATTTCACCTGTTCACAGTCCCTCCACATGCCTGCTATATAATCAGATACAGCATATGCACATGATTTGTACTACTGTGTGTAAGTACAAAACCCCAAATCCTTACATGCTTCTTAAGCACTGACCCCAATGCTCTGCTGCACTGTTGGAATACTGATTCATTCTGTAAAGGTGAGATGAACATTCAAAGAAAAACCTACATATTTATATTACTGAGCATATGACAAAACCGTAGAACCCAAATTAAAAAAATAGCTTTACCTTTTGGAACTGATTTCCTCTGAAAATGTACCACTTATGTTTTACCCTGACTCATTATTAGTCTCTATGTCCAATACCAGTCAGCCATGCTGAGAAATGCTTCTGCGAGCACACGTACAGGGCCATTTTATGGCACATGAGAGGAGTGATGAGCAAATAATACAGACTTAAAAGTGATTGTTGTGGTGCCCATGAGTAGTGTACTTCACTGCAAAATGCTCCTTAAGGGGACGTTTGGTAGCCACTAGGTGAAAACTGTTTAAAATATCCCCAGAATATGAGGCCCTGCATGAATTCTGACTAAATCTGTAGTGGTCAACTACGCATACACATACAAATGGGTGACAGATTAAAGGACAAACCAACAAAAAGCATTTTAGTGAGATGCTGGACAACTAGGAACCTCTAGAACATCTTCAGTGCACCTAATGATTCTACAAGTCTCTGAGCTGCAGTGGAAGCATGCACACCATATTCCCAAAGATATTTCCACATTGGTGTTGTGATGATGGTGGTGAAGACCTCTGTCTCAAGCATCAAACTCATTCAGTGCCAGTATTTCTGAAAGGGACTGCAATTTCTCACCTGTTTGTTCTTGCTTTTGTCTGATTTTTAAAGATATATTTATATTCTGGATGAATTCTCAGACAATACTGATTGTGTCTCCAATTGTAGAGAAAGGCATAATTTTCTTCATCATGCTGTTGCAGTTTTTCACGTTTTCCTTCAGCAGAACAGTTCATCAGCCAATACTCACTTATATTTCCACCTTAAGGCCCCGAGTGTATATTGCTTTCATGCTTCAAAGTGTTAGAGAGTCGTTGGCATTCTGGTTCAGATTGGATCAGCATAAAAAGAGTTTAGATTTTAAAGGGGTATTGCACTGATTTTATGAATAAAATTCAGTTTATTTTTCAAATGAAGTACACAGCCATGATATGGTCATTTTACTATGCTGGGAAGTTCTATTTCAATACATAGTTAGTTACATTATGCAGTCGGACCCAGTTTTTTTGTAAGAGTTTGGACAATATCCACAATGAATGAGCTAATAAATAAGCATAGACAAGATAAAGTGTCTCTAAATGTAACATTTGAGGGAAATGGGTTGGGTAATTGCTTATTTTGTAAAGTCAGCCAACAACATTTTAGATCCTGTAGGAATTTCAACAAAAATGCCATGCATTAGAATCACTTCAATAAATTCACTAATGGGAGCACAGAGGCAATCCACTATTATTCAGCTGCTAGAGGGACCACTGTGAAGATTATGGCATTTATGAAGCTATAAGTTCCACCACAAGCTTCACCCTATGAGTTACTCATCACACTTCCAGTGATGACTCAAGTACCACAATACATAAAAATCTAATCTAATCTAATAAAAAATACAGATCATAATTTATCCAAACAATCATTTAGCCTGGTAAACTTGCACAGGCCTCAGCACAAAAGCCCAAACTACCCCAGCCATCGAGTCCAGTAGCCTAACTTCTCAGAGAGACACTAGTACAGTGAGAGTGGAGGAGGGAGGCGGTGTTTTGCAGTCAAACCGCACCAGCGCTGCTGCGAGCCGACATCCAGCTGGCACACATACACGCACACACCGCGGCTTAGCGTCATGCCAGAGGACCTGTGATGAGAAACTTGTTACACACTGCTCATGTGATGGCAGGCGGCCACGCCGAGTCCTCCTCCGCAGATTAATTAGCGGGCGACTTGCGCTCCTGAGTGTCTCATAGTCGGCGTCTGAATGAGGATATTGCGGCAATGGAGAAGGACAAGGCCGAAGACCAGACGCTTCAGTATCAGCAAACTTTGGTGAGTTTCAGATGAGGTCATAGCAGATGTTTTCAGACGTGTGTCTGGCATGTAGGGGTGACAGGGATGCATTTGTGGCCGGAGGATGGAGCTACAGCTGCTAGCTGTATGAGGACAGGAGATTCATCTTTTTACTGAATGTTTTTAACGAATGATTCAAAATAACATTGTGATATGCTACCCCTGTAGGTGCTGCTGTGTTTTTCACTATCCCTTCCTAGATTCCATTCATTCATCTTGATCCACAGGTGTTGCATCACTCTCAGCCTCTGCTCACCTTTCTAATGAATTTTTATTAATTTAGATTAAACCAAACCATGTCAGATTAATTTGTTCATCTTGAATTAGTGCATGGAGGGTTGCCTCTGATCACTTTATGCATGGTCTAATAAGATATTAATATCCTCCAAGTATAATCTTAGAGCCTCCCTCAGCTTACAGAGCTCCAGTGTGTTTCAGTCACTTCCTCTTCCTTATCTCCTCTGTTTTTCCTGCAGATCTTGTTTCTCCTTGTGCTCTCTCATCTGTTCCTCTCTCATCTTGCCCTCAGCCCTTCCTGTCTGCTAGAGCGACCCTTTTCACTTATGAACTAAAACTGGAGTGTTTCTGAATATTAACTGACTCTTGCAGCTTTTCTCCCCACTCGTGTTATGACAGGCCTGACAGTGGCACCCTGGAGCACGTCACACAGGGTATGTTCAGATACAAGAAGCAGAAAGACAGTCAGCCAGGCAAACTAGGGGATTAGTGTGTCCTTCCACCCTGATTTCTGTGTCTGTGACTGCAGCTGTCAGTCATTTTCTGCCTTCCTTTTCTCTCTTATTTTTGTATCCGCGCACCTGTGCGTTTTCACACGTGTAAGATCTATCTGTCAGTCCATCTTCATGCATCTGCGTTGAGCCCAGCTTTTCTGCTCAGTGTGAAGATAAAGTAAAATGGCAGTCCAGATCTCTAAAGACTGGAACGTGCTGTCTGCCCCTTCTTTCTCCTCTGGTCGTAACACTCAGATCAATGGCTTTATCATTTACACCCTACATGCAGTCTATTTGCTAAAAATAGATATGTGCGTGTGTTTCTGCACATGCAAGCGATTGTGCAGCTTGTGTCCCGATACTTCAATAGTACAACGTGACAGCATTATTCATTAGATAACTCCCCTCAGGTGAAGCAAAACATTTGCGTTTTCCTCTTAGAATAATGTTTAGAAATAGATATTAATTAACCAAAAACATTTAAATGAGGTAAGTGAAGGCTCACAGTTTGCTGCAGGTGCAGCTGTAGACTAAAATTGAATTCTAATGTGGCCAAAAGGATCCGCTGTGGTTTATTATTTGCAGTCAGCAAGATTCAGAGGATTTTCAGTCATTCGTTTGGAGCACGACTGAGAAGATGACATGGAGCTGACAGAGCAAGATAGAGATGTGCCTGATAACTTCAGGAGGAAGCAGCACAAAAATGGCAGCTCCTCATTCACTATTCTACTAAAATG
>NW_018127908.1:1805657-1806737 GCF_001952655.1 Monopterus albus | reverse complement strand
TATATTTTAAAATAGAATCAGCAGTTGATAGACTGTAATGTTTGGCAAAACTGAAATAAAATGGCCTTTTAAATTATGACTGAAGTTGGAGTTTTATAATCAGTGATCATTGCTGTCATAATCCATGAAGATAAAATGTAGTGAGTATCATAAATCAATCATATAAATGAGCTAATTGCTGGATAACTGATATAATTACTTTGCAAATGATCCTGATTACGTTCCCTTCTGCTGTAAATGTTTATTTGCACATTATGACATTGATATTTTTTGCATTGATACAGTATTTTAACCACCACACCAAGCAGATTTCTTAGAAAGCATTTCACAGTCATCACTGACCTCTCTGAACTCCTTATTCAAAGGGAATTCTACAACTGAGAACAAACTAGTTATTTATAAAATTAACAGTTTCACGAACAAAGAGCAGTAAATGCACTTAGGTCTTTATTTGAGGCAGCGGCTGTGGCTTTGCGTGTAGCGACAGCGGTGAGTGACAGTTGGAAAGCAACACGGGTCTGGTGCATGGGTCACTGACTTTTACAACTGCTGTCGGGTGCAGTGCATGCTGGGACAGCAGGCAGTGACCGTCTTGTCTCCTCGACCTCTCATGGGAAGGGGCAGAGGAGCAGGTAAATTGAAGAGCAGCCACAGACTGATAAGAAAAGCGAGGGAGACAGATGGCATTGTGGTGTTGTGGTGTTGCAGCCTTCAATCTGAAGTCTTTTCAAAAGCTTTTTTCAGAGATGTGGGAGGTCTGGATGTGTCATATGGTTCACATTTATGCATGTGTTTTCTTGTGTCAGAAGCGTGGGCAAGTTTGCTCCATAAATCTTGCATGTGCGTTTAGATTATTGCTGTGTATGCGTGTAGGAGGGTATGTTCTGTACCTACGCATATGTAACTGGCTACTAAACGAGTGTGAGGTAATTCGCGGTGAGAGCAGATGTTAGAGACAGCAGGCTCGTGTCCTTCCAGCAGCAGGAAACTTGAGGATTTGGCTGCTGCAGGGATTTGTTGCAGTCATGATCCACCTGAAAAGGAAAAGCCAACCCCCACACCTCCCCTCACCCCGGCCCC
>NW_018127908.1:1785222-1805137 GCF_001952655.1 Monopterus albus | reverse complement strand
CAGAGGGCACTGCAGCACAGCAGAATTGATATACAGTACACATGCTGCAGGCCTTTCTGAATGTATGCATCTGCGTGTTTGTCTCTGAGAAACCTGCTGCACTGACTATCAAGACTCACCAATTCTCACTCTGACGTATCTCTGTCCATGTGTCTGCAGTTGATGAATATTTAAAGTCACACTACTGCAATATTTCTATGTAAAATACAAATACTGTGGTGCAGGAGAAGAGAAGACTCCCTCAGTGAGATGAAATATTGATTTCCTTTCACCAACCACTGAAATCTTTAAATATAACATCTAGTACAGGATATGTGAATCGCTTTACTTTCCATGCAGATCACTCATGTGCAAGTTAATTAGTTTACAATTGTAGACACAAGTTGCCTGATGAACAGCACTCTGTCCACAGAAAACTGAACTCACCAGTGTGAGAGCTGTTGCTTTTGTCTTGTGTGAACTGTCACAGAGCAGTTGGGTCGGTAAATAAGAGCATGCTGCTTGCATCCACGACTTTTAAGGATTTCTGGGCTTTGAAATTGGAGTGATAGCATACCTCTCATCGCCATTTGGTGCATCTGTCATGAGAACCTTCCTTGCGCTTCAGCAAGAAAGTTATTTGAAGAGAAAAATCTACTGTATGTAGTATCTCAGCATCTTTCTTTCTGTCTGTACTGCACACACACACACACACACACACACACACACACACACACCTAAAAGTGTTGTTTCTTCAGGGGGATCTAGTTCTTCATAGTCAGCATTCTGTCTGTTCCCTTCCACAGGGGCTGGCTTAAGTCCATTTCAAGCCACTTCCACACAGGACTGTTACCTGCGCACCACTAAACTAGCCACAGCACAGACTACAGAGACAAAAATCTCTCAGCTCATTTGACTTGTAAAATCCACCATGGTCCCTGTACTGTATGTTCACAAATCAAAGAGTGTCTTTTCAAATATACTGCTCAAAGCTGCAGTCCCCAAGCTTTAGAAATGGCTTTATAACCTTTTCCGGACTGATAGAGCTCCATTATTCTCTTTCTCATTTGTTTTTGAATTTCTTTGGATCTCGGCATGATGTCTAGCTTTTGAGGATCTTTTGGTCTACTTCACTTTGTCAGGCAGGTCCTATTTAAGTGATTTCTTGATTGCGAACAGGTGTGGCAAGAGAAATTGAACTCAGGTGCGATAAACCAGTGTTTTGACAGGGGGGCAAACACTTGTTCACACAGGGCTTTGTAGTTTTGGATTTTGTTTTCCCTTAATAATAAAAACCTTCATTTAAAAACTGCATGATGTGTTTACTTGTGTTATCTTTGACTAATATATAAATTTGTTTGACGATCTGAAACATTACAGTGTGACAAACATGCAAAAAGATAAGAAATCAGTAAGGGGGCAAACACTTTTTCACACCACTGTAGTTGAATGTCTTATTTTGCCTTGTGTTCCCTTTATTTTTTTGAGCAGTGTAGATACAGTATATAATATACTTGTACACTCTGTTATAAATCCTCTCAAGAGGACACAGGGTTTAATAATTCTAAAGAATAATATTAGCTGACAACAGTAAATTAATTAAGAAGTGGTTTTATGAAATAAACACTTGTGGAAGAAGTACTGAGATCCCCTACTTAAATAAAAGGATGGAAGTATTGCTAAAAAAAATACACATACATATATTTAAAAGTGTCATATTTTATTATTGCCAGAAAATCATTCAATTGAATTAGTTTGACTTCTCAGTGAATCATCTGCTTGGTTCAACTCTTCTGTCAAATACATGTAATAGAGTAAAAGGTTAAATATTTCCCTCTGAAAGTGGAAGCCACCGTAGCTCAAGGCCGTCCTTGGCAGGTGCCCTGGAGGTCCTTGAAGGTGCTGCCATCAGTGTGTGAGTGTGTGTCTGTGTGTGAATGAGTGAACAAGGGTCACGCATAGAGCCGAATACAAAATCCCGCAGTTCTGCAGCAAACCCTCCCTAGTTTGTGGTGCTGTTGAACTGAGAGGTGTTTTTAATATTTTACTATTCATATAAGTAACAGCGGGCTAAATAACAAACTGTATAATAAAATACAGTTAAGCAGCAGCTGTAGCGGAGTATAGAAGCATAAATCAGCATAAAACTGAGTACTGCACCTCACAAATGTAATCAGTGGTTAAATTTAAAACTGTGGTTAAGATGTCTTTTCTTTGCATCACAGGAAAAAACCCTTTTATTATTCAGACTAAAATATTACTATGTGCATAGCTTATGTTCACAAAACCACAGTGCGGCTTCTGTTTCCTTGCTCTGCCTCCCAACTCATTTTAAACCTGTTGTGAACGTAATCTCTGTAAATGAGTGTCATGAGGTACATGACACAGCGAGCTCAGACGAGATGTCACTCCCTCAGCTTGATCCCTCGGTCTTTCTGACACCCCCCTCAAGCCTTCTCCGCCCGCCATGCTGCTTCCTACTAATATAATATGAGTGCATGGTGTTCGAGGGTTTCATGTGTTTATAGCTCTGCTTAACAGCATCAAGGTTTTGCATGTTTATTTCACTGTGCATGAGCGGTTGTGTGTGTGTGAGCTCTGACTCATCTAACTATACTTAAAGCAGTCTTGGCTACCTATATGAATGCAAATGTAGTCCCCAAATGTGCACCTGCCTTTGTCAGATTCTCCTCTAATTTAATTTGTTAACATTGTTCCTGGAAACCGCTGGTTCAGATTAGTCTAGAGTGCTTTAGTCCTCCGGTGAGTCCTCCTGTTATTCCCCTGGTCCCATCAATACACCACCACAACAGTGTGTAGGAGGGTCTGACCCAGCGATGACACTCTCAACACACTACAAACAAGAACAGATTAAAATCATCCTATGAATATGTATTTAATAAAAGCAGCGAGGATGAAGGTTTTAGATGTTCAAGCCTTCATCAGACTCAAATATTTGTCCTTGCTGTCTCCTCACAATGAATAAATTATCCCACAGTGCCTCGGGAATTGCTGAATAATAGAGACCTTTTTATCTCATCTGTTGTGCTAGGCTTGCACATGGTGGCAAAGTGAGCGATGTAGCAGTACATAGAAGAAAGTCGGTGGACATGTGGTGATCTCTTCTTGTGATCCTGTTCAGTCAGCACTGCTGGAGAGTGAAATGTAAGTTGCAGTAGGGTAATGATGAGAGTACGTCCCTTGCTAGTACATACTGTATTTAGTGACAATATATCGGCTGGTAGTACTTTTTCAAAGCATAAACTTGTAACATAAATAATCTTGTTATGGATCCCTTTAATTCTGATCAAGGGACACACTGAATGAGGCTTGTCAGTTTCCTCTGTAGTTGATATATACACAGATACCAGTGTGTCTGTAACAAGACTTATTATCAGTTGTCAAGTTCCTGTGAGCAATATGGTTAAAGTCTTCTGTGATGGAATTTAAAGCTACAGTATGTAACTTAAGGTAGCGCTAGCATGAAACTCCAAATTTGTCCACTCTGCTCGGCCCAGCGCTCCCTCTCCCTGCTCCACTATGCTGTGCCACGATCTGCTACGCTCCACCATGCGCTGCCCAGCTCTTCAGATCTTTGTCGATACAAAATGTACAGTAAATGAGAATACAACAGAACTTACTGATCAAGCAGAAATAATTGAAAATCCCTGATTGGTTAGAGAGGTCAATCTCGCTCAAAATCTTTCAAGCTAATATCTCTGCACTGCAGTCAGTGCTGTTCAATGATCTGGGTCACAGGAGGCTTCAACAGCACCTCTCCACATTAAGAAAAGTTTTGGAGCAGATTTCTAAAACAGTAATATTTGAAAAACGTTACATACTATAGCTTTATAGAGTTTTTTTTTTGGAAATGCCACGGAGAAATTATTCATAGATAGAATAGCAACAAGAATGGCTGTTGTTGGCTTATCCAGTGAATTCAATTGCTGAGAAATTAAAGTGCTCACAGTGATGCAGGGGGCGGCATGGTGACGTGGTGGTTAGTGCGGTCGCCTCACAGCAAGAAGGTTCTGGGTTTGAGCCCTGGCCTTTCTGTGTCGGGTACTCAGACTTCCTCCCAAAGACATGTAGCTTAGGTCGATTGATGACTATAAATTGCCCCTAGGAGTGAGTGTGAGTGTAGGTGGGTGTGTGTGATTGTCCGTCTCTAAGTGTCAGCCCTGTGATAGACTGGCGACCTGTCCAGGGTGGACCTCGCCTCTCACCCGATGTCAGCTGGGATTATCTCCAGCCCCCACGACCCTCTTCAGGATAGGCCGTTTAGATGATGGATGGACATTGATGCAGCAATGTTGTAAATCCAACATTTTCATAAAGCTGTCCTGCTCATTGATTTGCCAACACACTCAGTAATATTAAGATGATTACATTTGAGTATATGGTCATTGTCCCAGTTTCCCAGATCATTTTGACCAAACAAAACCTTCCCCTCTGAGTGGGAAAGCCTGTGTCTCAGGATGTAGACCTGGATGCCACCAGGTGCACAGTCAATATTTTTTATCTTATTAGGTGGTAAATATGAGAATTATTGTTCAAACAAGGAGATAATGAGGAAGAGAATTAGGATGTGAGCAATGATTGACAAGTGCCTCAGCCTGTCACAGTCAACCATGAGAGTTTTCCTCTTCTTTGTGTCCAAATTAAGATTGTTTTTGGCTCCAGGATGCTGATTGTCCACCTGAATTTGTTAAATGAATGTGAGTTGGACCTCAGTTTTACTCACATTCATTTGTGGTAAACACATTTTATTCCTGTGTAAAACACTTTGCACTGAAAATGGTTTATGACCAGTTTATAGCAACTAGTGGGAGTTGAGCTGGTTTAAAGGGTTGTGATGTGGGAGGTCAGCTGACTAATGTAGATGCAGAAGTTGGTCATGTGGGAGGTAAACTGGTTACAGAGAACAGCTCATTTAACCCACAGGGGCCCACCTGCTGCTCACCCAGGGGGCCGTGCTCCAGATGGCCAGTGATTGCTTTCACACAGGCTGAAGAAAGAAACGGTCAGGCCCAGTTTATGCTCCTAATGAGAGTTTGTCTTGGTTTGTGTAACTATACTACATGAGTGGGTGCAGGCGATTGTGTTTGCAAAAACAAGTTTCAGAAGCAAAGTTGAAACTCTGTGAATACATTTTATTTCCCAGTGTAGAGATAAATATAGTGGTAGAATGTAGACCAGTTACCACTGTGGAGAATGCTCGTGTCCCTCCATGCAGTTTCTCACAGGTCAGAAGCTTTAGTGCTTGACAGATATGGGCCATTTATTTTAGAAAATAGTAACATGGTCTTAATGATTCTGTCACCATTTTGGGCTTTTCATATTTTATTTGGATGTTTTTGTCTAAATGTAACTGTACTGTAGAGTGCATGTAGGATATTAACAGGTGGATGAGTGTACAATGAATTTATATACTGTCAGGGTAGAAGATCCTTCTCTCGCTACAGAGGAGAAGCCTCTGAAACCTTTGAAGTGAACTGACTGCACTCAGAGATTAGTGAATCACTGACAGTGACTGAATCAGTAACTCTTAGCAGTGGGACTCCCCAGTGAGCTTCGTTGTCATCTCAGCTGCGATTCACAGTACAGTTAAAACTATCTTGATGTGACAGTACTGCAAACATTTGGTCATGGAGCCTTTAGCCATATAATCAGTGAGCTTTATAACAGACAACACACTGAATGCACTATGACTGGACATCAGTCAGAATCAGTGCTGTGTGAATATGGGTTCACTGACAGGTGCATGTCCTAAAGTGCATAATTGAACAATACTATTGGAATCAAAGTGATTTATATTTTATCTAGTGTCCCCCGTTTGGTTCTGGCCAGATGTTTGATGCATGCTGTAATTCTTTTTTCTCAACTGTCACTTTCCAGTAAGGGCAAAAGACAAAGCAATTTATGGGCAGAAATGACATCACATTTGTATGCCTTACGGAGTTTTAGGAATTAGGCTGACCACTGCGGTGTGAAGGTTGCGTTGTCTTCGCATCACAAAGGCAAACAATGCTAGAATACCAAGTGTTACAATTACATTTAAAGGATAAATTAATTTAAGTCTCTTAAAACAGCAAATATGAGCACTAACATATCGGCCACTACAGTGGTTCCTCCCGTCTACACTGGATCTGGGATCATTTCGAGCACTTAGTTCTTTAAAAGAAATGTTTACATCAGAAAAACTTAAATCTAAGTGTTAGTTCCTATATAACAAATGCATAAGAGGGTCCAGTTGTCTCTTAATTTTATTAGCATGTCACAGCCTACTTTAAATCCAGCAGTGGGCCTTGAAAGAATTTTGAACATGTGACAAAACCTTACATTTCTGACATGGCCACACAGCAGCCTTTCAGATTGATCACTTCACACCCATCAGCTCATTCCTCCACAATCTGTGGCTTAGATGAGGCCATGCTGATATTTGGATATGATTTATAGCAGTCTTGCACAAACATTTCCCAGCAGGATGGAGATTGAAATGGAAGATGAGCATCCCGACAGCATAGCCCTCTGCTCGTCTGTCAGACTGAACCCGATATGGCTGCTTTTGCTTTCCCCTCTGCACCTCGTGTTCATGTGAGCAGAAAGAGTCGCGATGCCCATCTCAAAAGAGGCAGAGGGGGCCCAGTGATCAAGGTGGTGCACAAAGCAGTGGAGGAGAGATGTTGCAAGGTATAGCCTCCAGAGAAACCTGGAGGGACTGATCAGAAAAAAGGGGAAGTAGATCAGCAAGTCCAGAGTTGTGCTGCTCACACCAATGAGAGTGTGGCATGGTAGAGACGTTTTGAGGGGAGGAAAGTCTGAATCATGTTCATGCCACCAGTACTGTAAACAGTTTACAACCATTCCTAGAATTACACACCTCAGCCACTTATTTTCAGGGCTAATTAGTTTTGTATGCCCTCACTCCAACTTATAGCTACATGTAATGCAATCTTGCATTTTCAGCACAGAAGGTTAACTGGCTCACTCTGAATGAAAACCTACCTCAGCAAAAATTATAGCCAATAATAACCCTTCAAATAGCAATTCAGAAAAGACAGTTGAAGCATGAGCTTTTAACAAATTTTAATAAGATCATAGCCAACTATGGCTGCCAGTGGACTTGGGCCTTTGGAGCGGATGCAGTCCTCTGTTCTGTCAGGATCAGCTTTCCACTTGAGACGACAGCTCTTTGCTCTGAGGAGACTGTCCTCACTGCAGCTATTGCTCTCCCTGCAAGAGAAGGAAATTAGATCTGTCACTTCAGATTTGTTTTACATTACTGCTGAAAGAGAAATGCATTCACTTTATTCAACTGCCAAATATTGTCAGGTTCCATCTCTAGTGATATTTGCTTTGTTCATCTTCGGCTCTTGTAACCTATGTAGGCAGGTATACACCACTCCCAGCTTTCCTCCAACTTAGGAGTTGGTTAGGGTTTGCCATATGCAAATTATGTACACAGATCTTACCAAAAGCTATGCAGCTCCAGTTACCCTACCCTCAACTCAATTATAGTTACACTGAACTATATCCAAATTGCAGCTACAACTTCTAAGGAGCTACTCACGCTGGCGGTGACATGGCTGCTCACAGGAGTCCGTGCTGCTGGGATAACACACTGCCGTTGAACAGTGAATGAACACCTGTAGAGTACACAAGCTGCATGTTGGAACAAGTACAGTTAGATTTGTCAAGGAGATCAATGCAAGCAAGCTGGACTCTACCATGCCCTTATCAGGAGTCAAGGTGGTTTGATCCACAAACGTGAACATTTTAATGATGAAGCGTTTGTAGTGGGTTGGGTAAAGCAGCCCAGAGGATTCATCCACAGGCACCACTGTGGTCAGGTAGTGATCATCAGCATAGGGACACCTGGAGCCAAGGAAGATCATGTTTATTAGAGCATTGCAGAGTTTTTACACAACCCAGTTATTTGATCTGTTTTACATACCCATCAATCAGGAGATCCCACTGTGGAAGGCTCTGAGGGTTGGAGGTAGATGTGGCCCAGCAGTACTCCAGGTTCAAGACAATGTTTGGATCCGACCTCTCCAGGATCCGCACCTCAACGTACACAGGTTCCCTGAGTGCTTTAGTGACTGGGTAGTCTGCTAGAGTGTAGAAGGAGCTATACGCTGCCTTTTCTGCAAGGAACACAGCACTGTTTTAGAATATCCAATTTTGCACTAGGTGGCACATTACAGGCCTTTGAGACACGTACCCTCCACACATCCCTTTGAGTAACACTGTCCATTGCCCAGTCTGAGCTCCACTCTGAGGGGGCCTGAAGCTGCAACCGGCACAGGAGGAGGAATAGCAGTTGTCTCAAAAACAAGCGCTTCCACAGCAGTACCATAATATCGGCACTGGAACAATAACCTGTTGGAAGATAGGACTTTATAGAAAATCTCAGTGGGCCACAAAAAAAAAGTAGTTGTACACCAACTCACTCAAAATGGCTGTCTCTGGTGATTGAGCCTCTGGGACCAATTCCCACTTCATATGAGGAAGACATGTGGTTTTCATAAACCACATAACCATCTTCTTCCTGTAGATTGCATGTTTTGAAAAATTTGCAGATTAAAAAACAAATTGGTCACTTTCCTGGATCATTCATATGAAGAAGCACTCAATTCTAGATGCTATGGTTGATTTGTCTTTAAGCCCCAACAGTATTTTCACTTTGACATGTTACATACAGGAACTATAGGGAAGAGTATGACAGTCTTCAGCTAAACCTGGGGCCATTGTGCCCCCCCCCCACTCTTTACTTCCATAGGAGCTAGACAACAAACTGTTATTGATAAGTTTGCCATCACCTACAGCTCTACATGTTACAGCTCTCACCTCACTTAATCAAAGCCTTCACCTACCTTGAGTGCAGTACCACATGCAGTCACAGGGAACTGAAAGATGACAAATGCAGAGGTGACACCAACAGGACTACAAGACAGGTCACTTGGTTCCAGCAGGCTGAGCGATTCCACATCTACATGGGGCAGAATGACTTGTCGAGCCACGATCACCACAAATTGGCCATCCCTGGTACACTGCACAGTCACTAAATGAGAAGACAGACACGTTTCTGTTGTAGTTCAGAGATTTGTTATTCCTCCAGTGCTTATGAGAAAATACTCTACCTGCTTTCCCATAGTAGCACTGCTGCCCATTAAAGCAGCACTTTATATTTTCACACTGCTCAGATGTGATATTTGGAGTCCCACACTGGATCTTCTCATGCTCCTCCACTTGGCATTCATCAGAGAGAGCTTCAGGTGGAAGGACCTTTGGTTGCTCAGGCAGCTGAGAAGGAAGAGAAGATTGGTATTGCTGCAGAGGGTGGCTCCAGTGACTCTGGGCAGTCACACCAGCAGCCCAAACAACCACCACACAAAACAGACTCTTGAAAAGCGCCATTGTGGGCTTTTCCATCTACACACTGGCAAAAGCTACAAAACAGTATTAAGCATTCCTCAAACACAGGTTTTATATATGACTGCTCATGTGTAGTTTGCTAAGAACTCCGCCTCTTGTTGTTAGAAGTCAAGTGTGTAGCAGCCCTGCAGAGTTAATCAGTCGGGAGCTCACAGGTGGAGCTTATTGTCTGCTCATCTGTCTGAAAAGAAGTCCTTACACCACTGCTGAGTGGATATGATTTTCTAACAGAGACTTGAGAAAAGCTGTGATTTATGGGGAGTTATGATTTACAGGCATTACTTTTTGTGATACCTGGCTCTCTTTGCTCTGAGTTCAAACCTCGGTGTGTTCATAGAAGCTGCCTGTCTTTAACTGTGACCCTAAACTGTTTCAATTTAAAGTGCGTTCAGTGCTTCCCACATACACTACAGTACAGCACCTGTATAAAAACTCTCTTTTTCTGTCTTTCATATACACAGATGTATGGGCGGTACACCCAGGAGCTGGGTGTGTATGCCAAGGAGGAAGCAGCCCGCCTACGAGACGGAGGAGTGCGGGATGGAGCAGGGCTGCGGAGGAACACCAGCATTCGCAGCCGTGCTGCAGATCTCCTGGAGTATGAGAAAGACCCTTGTGCAAAATGCCAATGTAAGTGGAAGGAAACCCTAAAATATTCTTCAGAGTGTTCTTGCAGGGACAAAGCATGCAGGTAGTGCAGTGCACAAACATATCCTAAAAGGCAGATTAAGCAGTGTTTAATGAAGGTAAACAAAAGTGGACCTGGTGTGTGTGTGTGGTCTGAAAGCAGTCTTGTGCAGCAGACTGCAGTTCTACAACAAGCGTGAAACTTGTCTGAAACCTTCTTAAAGTACTGCAGACTGGCTACCTGCCACAAGGGAGCAGGATAGTATGTGAACATGAATAAATGTGAATGATTGGTGCAGCAGGGCTGTCTCAGTGTTAGACAAGGACAGCCCCCTCTGCCAGCCCCCCGTGCATGTCTATGTGTGTAGAGATGTTTGATTTGCTGGGTGTATTTTTGTATGTGTGACTAGGGCTCCAATCTGAGCTGTCAGTTGATTTGTATGTCTAGTCCTCCAAAATGACTGCAGATAAGGGAGTGGCACCAGAAGAAGGCTGTACTTCAGACAGATGTACTCAACAATTGATGGAGTGGCAAACTGTGACCGTGTGTATGTCTGCGTCCTCCAAATGTTCTCATTTTTATTAAGACTTTGTTTAACCTTCATTTATGCAAGTTACTGAAATCAAAGGACATGTTTTGCTAGTCACCAGAGCAGCCATGAATTTCTTAAACGATCAGTTCATCCAAATTTAAATTAGAGCCGCTTTCTACTATCAGTCCACATAAAAAATTGACTGTGAGGTGTGGGGATTATCCACAGTAACAGGGACACTGCTTTTGCAAAGACATATTGCAGTGCTTTTTTTTTTCTTCAGTGCTGTGAATTCCACAAATAAAGTTCAGTACTGATGCAGTGAATGACACTTGAAGATGGAGCTCATAACACCCAAATGATCCACCCACCTAGAGGAGAGTGAGAAAATATTTTATGAGTATGATTTTGGGAAGTGATAAAGAATGATTTGATACTTGTTTGGTGATATTTGATATTATTTGGTATCAGTGAACCATAATGTAAACAAACACAGGCTAAAAAAAAGAGGCTTAAATTGTTGCCCACACTGTAAATCACTGAATCCACCCCCAGATCATGACGAATGTAGTTTCGTTTGTCTTGATTCAGGCTTTGGGTTGGCCACAGTTATGGACCAATTTATTAATCAGCAAACTGAGAAAATAACTACCATTTCAGCTGGATAACATAACATATTAGATAATCTCACTAAAAGTGAGAGAAAACATAGGAAAAAATGGCAGAGTGTTAATTTTTACGTGTTTGCACAAGTGAGGTAACATGGCTGTTTCCCAGGCTCTGTCTTTGCCTCTGTGCCCTTGTGACTACTGATCTGATTAAAGCACGATAAACTGCACTATAGGTGAAAGCTGCACTATGTCAGGCCAGCCTCAGTCGCTCTAATGGAAGCCATTTAAAACAATCACTCTCAAATCAGGAGCCAGTCAGAGTGATTTGTGCGGTTGTAAATCAAGAGGTGTTCATATTTTTAGCTTCAGCTTTAGACAGACCCTCCGGCTGCTCCGCTGTATTCTTGTTAAGTAATGTGTGAAGAGAGAACCTTCAGATCTGGTGGAAGTGGGAGTTTTAGTGTTTTTATCTCATGTATTTATGTGTGGGAACATCATCTCTGCGGGTGATGGACTACGAGTGTGTGCCTCGGTTGAGATCAGTAACTGGAGCTGCAGCTTTTGAACAAGGCAGCCTACACATGCAGCTCAAGCCTCCGCTGCTGGTCGTGATGGAGAGCTAAAACATGCCCTGCCTCGTTGGGTTTATGTTGACTTTTAGTGTGAATCTTTAAGGGATTGTATAAGTTGGATGGCATCAGTGTATTATGTCGCATCTTTGTGTATGTGTTTGAATCTACTGCTCATAGATGAAAAATCTTGTGTTAGTATTATTGTTGATTACAACTCATTGGTGTCAGGGACTGTGATGGAGGTGGAGAAAATGTCTGGTGTTGGGAGTGATTTTTTATTATAGGATCAGGAAGATGTCTGTGAATGCCACTGAGCCTGCAGCTGTGAGAGTGAGTCAAGATAGGTGCAGGTGCCAGAAAAAATGTGTGTGAGATAGAGTAATAAAGATGGAGTTGAAGGAACAACAATTTCCCTAGTTTCTCTCACATGGGAATGAACTGTAAAATATGTAAAAATATACACTGATCAGCCATAACATTATGACATGAAGTGAATAACATTGATTATTTAGTTACCATGGCACCTGTCAGTGTGTGATGCATATCAGGCAGCAGGTGAACATTCAGTCCTGGAAGTTGATGTGTTGGTAGCAGGAAAACTGGACAAGCTTAAGGATTGGAGGGACTTTGACAAAGGCTAAACTGTGATGGTGACTGGGTCAGAGCTTCTCCCACACTGCAGGTCTTGCTGGGTGTTATTGGTCTACAGTGGTTAGTGCCTACTAACAGTTGTCCAAGGAAGGACAAAGAGTGAACCGCTGGGTGTCATGGATGCCCAAGGCTCTCTGATAATGAGGTCAACCTACTGTAGATTAAACCTTTCAATTTCATTCATCGTTTTCAAAAGATTCTATTTTGTTTGAACCTTTGTTAAAATGGTTGAAAATGAGAAACACTGGTCTCTATGAAGAGAAAGAGTCGGGGGCTGTAGTGGTGTTATCACACCTAGAGTGGGGAGGCTGTTGAATTTATCTAAAAAATTCTCTCCAACTCATCCTCATGACCACAGTTTTCACTCCTTTTACACAAGTTTTTCACTGAATGGTTGACACATTTGTGCTCTTCCTGACAGTAGAACTATGGAAACAAACGGATTCACAGAAGATGCACAGTGACCTGCAGAGTGACACGGATACCAACCAACTACAGCACTGCCTCCTGTGTATTAGGCTGGTGGTCATGATGTTATGGCTGAACGGTGTAGATCCAGTGAAGAAGGTGGAAGTGCAATCTGCACATATAGATTTATCTTTAGATATTTCTCTGTATCTTGGTGTGTGTTCACTCTGACAGGTTCATCTGTGTGAGTGTGTCTGTGTTTCCATGTTCTCTGTTGGCCACTTGCCATCCAGCAGGTGACCCAGCTGCTGGGCAGCTTGCCTTGTCATACACACAGTGGTACCCTACCTCCCCCGAGAGACTGAACATCCCTGTGTGACCTGAATCCTGCACCAGAAATAACGCTGCAATGTCTGTCTTTTTTCTTTTAATATGTTTCTGCAGTAACGATGTCATTCAAACAGCTTACTCGAAGAAAAGGGAGATAACACTGTATCTGACATTTTTGTCACATTTTGTGCACATTTTTTTTTTTTATTTAAAAACAATTTGGACCCATTCTTTTTATTTTCAGTGTGAAACTTTTTTCCAGACAGAAGTGATGTTTTCAGTGTTTTCTAATCAAAACAATTAATTGAGAAAATAATAGGCAGATGACTAATGATGACAGTAATTATTAGTTGCAGCTCAGCATGACAGGAAGTGCAGCAGTGAGGCTTAGCACTGAGGTTTGTGGCACGGAAGAATAAGCTTTTTTCTGGATTTGACTACCCAGGCACTTCTCACAGTATTGGTAAGATCAACAAAATAATACACTGTCACCTTCGGGCAGCACTGTCTGTGTGACCCCTCGCTGTCTGTTCCTCTCTGTGGGTCTCTCCAAAAATTTGGGTTTTCTCCATAACAAATGACACTAAATGAGTTCTAATAAGTTCTATTTACTAAAAAAAGCTTGAGGTGTCACAACTGTAGCATTTTGTATGAAATATAGATCAGGTAAATGTGCTAGTAGCACATTTTAGCTCCTGTGGGAATGGGCACATCTATGAATGCTCTGGATATTGAAGTGAATTCCAGGCTTTGGGAGTGTCCACAGACAAGAGTGAAGAAATGAGTCCATTGATGCTTCTTTTAGCTGTCCTAGCTCGACATTGTCGATTCTAATGTAATGGTAGAGTTTACAGCCGTGACCCAGCTTTGCTTTGTCTCCTTATTCCTGTATTTGAGGTGGATGAAAATAATGTGACGCTCACCACCTAATAAACTCCTTCAGTTTTTTTGTTGTTCTTTTCCATTTTACTTGACGCATGGTAAATACGGAACACTCTGTCCACTCTCCTGATTGTGTTTATAATATCCCATCCTTTATTCATACTGTACTGCATGAGAGGATACGTGTTTCATCTGTCTTTCTTGGTCCTCATAAATAATCTGAGTATTCACTGTATTTCCAGGTGAAGAGAAACATGTCCAGTTTTATTTCTTCCAAATTAGACCACAGTTGTGGCCAACTATGTTTAGTAATAATATTGCTGGAAATTCAACTTAAAAACCATTTATGGATAAATATAAATGATCTCTTTTAATTTAATCAGTTCATTAAATACCTGACATTCAATCACTGATTAATCCCATATTTCCCTAAATGCGTCCTGCTCAGTGATTTGTAAGGTCGCCTGTACTGGTGTGCTTGCTTGTTAAATCAATATCTGAGGTGAAAAATGACAAATGTATAAAGTCTTATGCTACTTGTCATCATATTGTCCAAGTTCTCTCTGCTCTATTTAATAAACTACAGTACATAACACTTTTAACTGTGTGCATATGAAATGTGTTTCGTCTTTCTTGTCTTCATATTTTTCTCCTCTGTCGCTACAGTACATATTTGCTCCTTTTTCGCCCTTCCTCTCTGACACTGTCGATTCTTTCAGCCTCACACCAACATGGATCTCTCTGCAGTCCCCTTGCATCTCTAAAACTTTTGCTTTCCTCTCTTTTATGTCTCTGTGCCCTCAGTGTGTGCATCTCGCTGTCAGAAGTTCCTGATCTCGCGGGTAGGAGAGGACTGGATCTTTCTCATTCTGCTGGGGTTGCTCATGGCTCTGGTCAGCTGGGTCATGGACTACGCCATCGCCTTCTGTCAAGAAGGTAGGAAAGAGACAGAGAGGCAGAGAGGAAGGAGTTACAAAGACGAATGTCTAGTGAATATCAAACTGTTCTCACAGATGCAGTAGAGAAAAATGTTAATACAAACTGAATGACATGCTGACACCGAGTTGATTTTTACTCCCACATGGCATCAGATGCACCGGTGTTAATACTGACCCTTGAATTAATTCCCAGTTATTGAAAATTCTGGCTTTCCAAACAAATTTAACTGCTACAAAGATGTTGATAGTCATCCTGAAATAAGGGAACCAGCGAAGCTGTGCATCACAGCTAACATCTGGTAAAGAGTGGGGCATCCTGGTTACTCTGGTTAAATGTTTCTTTAGTGCCCTCCTGCTCTCTTTCAACACCTGCGCTGTGTGTTGATGCATCTGAATTTGTAGTTTAGTCATTCTGATTTACATAATTTTCATCTCTTGTTGTCCAACAACTGAATGAGCAGAAAATAGGTATTTAATGGGCACCCATAATCACCACCATTAACCTGGCAAACTGGTGTATGTGTGTGTTGAGACATCAGTCTAATTGTTGTTTTTATGATGATGAAGTCATCTCTCAAAAACACACACATAAATCTTAGTGACAGTGCCTGCTATATGTGTAAAATGAGTGATCATGAGGGTCCTAAAGGGGATCACAAAGTCAATTTCAGAGGTTGTGAGATAAGTGACAACACTGGAAAGTGTAAAAACATTTGTTTCTAATTTTTGAGGCAAACTCCGTGTTCCACATCCACTGCATATTTATCCACTCTGGTTTCCAGAAAGATGTAAAAACATCAACAGAGGCAGACAGAGGGTGCATTCTTAAATGTAGATGTCTTTGTGTAAATGCACAAGTAGCACTTACTCTACTTTTCCTGTTTTATAAAATGGTTTAATCGCCTATTTGCAAATGAGGAGGTGGAGGTGGCTGCCGAGCTGCTATAGGTGAAAAAAACACGTGAATAAGGCAGAGATGTAAGAATAACATGGGGAGAAGGTCAAATGATTAATCTGTTTCCAACAGAAATGGTTTTTCTGCTGGACTGTTCTAAGATCCTTGTGTGTGTCTGTGTGCAGCACAGAAGTGGATGTATAGTGGACTGGACAGTAACATGCTTCTGCAGTACATCGCCTGGGTCACCTACCCTGTAGTGCTCATCACTTTCTCTGCAGGATTCACACAGATTCTGGCACCTCAGGCTGTGGGTAAGATACACACTTAAATCATTTGTGTGTAAACATATGCATTCATATCTATAATTTATGGTTACGTTTCTATGTCTGAGTACTGTAACTAGGTCTACAGTGCATCGTAAGGCCTCGAAGGACCTGTACGTTTATAATGTTTATGTGCATACAGAAAACTACATGAATATCAATCAGCCTTTCCCCTCACCACATCTCCTTTGCTGCTCATTTATTCTTCTCATCCCTCTCTTTGTAATTGCTTTCTTTCAACTCATATTTTTTCTCCACTCCATCACTTGGCATCTCTTTTTTTGCGTTTTCCAGGTTCAGGTATTCCTGAGATGAAGACGATACTGAGGGGGGTGGTCCTGAAGGAGTATCTGACTTTTAAGACGTTTGTGGCTAAGGTGATTGGTCTGACCTGTGCCCTGGGCAGTGGGATGCCTCTGGGGAAGGAGGTAAAAAGCTGATTTTCTACCCTTCATTTGTTGGGATGATCTAATAACTTTCTAGTCTCATGGCTGCGAAAATAAAAAAGACATTTACTGCTAATGACACATGAAAAGTAGTTTGAATTAGAATTTGAGCAGGGTTTAATGGTTTTGAATGATTTCCCTGAATACCCGGTGATAAAATGTGCTTTCAGTCATATCCTGTGTTTTAAACATTCTTATCTCCCTCTTTGTCCGCCCTTTCAGGGTCCCTTTGTCCATGTCGCCAGCCTGTGTGCTGCTCTCCTGAGCAAATTCATGGCCGCTCTTTTCGGGGGAACTTACATGGTAAGAATAGTAACCCCATTAAAACTGTTAGATAGATTTCCAGACATACAGATGCAAAACTGTGTTTAAGTAAAATGTCAGCAACTCACAGTGAGGACGGATTATCTCTCTGAACGGGACATTCACCATTTCAACTAAATATCGTTTTGGGATTTAGATGTTTTTGATTTCTTTCTGATAATATAAAGAAAAGCTATCTCATGACTGTGCATTAAAGGAGAAAACCACTTGAAGGTACTTTAATAGTGTACATCTCCGGTCACCGTACTCTAGTCTTAATTTTGTGATGAAGCACGACCTACTTTAGAAGACACAGTTAATTTGGGGAGTTTATAATGACACACATAAAGGTTTAGGCACTGAAAGTAAAGTGAGAATGATGTCAGAACTAATGCCATGAATAGTTTTTATTCATCAATGAGCTTCAGACAAAGTGCAGTAAAGAGAGAAGAATCAAATCAATATTAGCTGTGACTGTCCTTTGTCTTTTAACAACTGAATGAGGAGCGTCGTCATGTGCACGCAGTTGTTCAAGGTACTTTGCAGGTAGGTTGTTCCCCGCATTTTGGAGAACTCACCACGGTTGTTCTGTGGATTCAGACCATCTCGCTGTCATCTGTGTCTTCATGTGATCCCACGCTGACCCCGTGATGCTGAGGTCAGGACTCTGAGGGGACCGGACCACCTGTTGCAGGACTCCTGGTCCTTTTTGTCTCTGAAGATAGTTTTGTTTTTTTTTTGTTTTTTTTGACATTTGACTTTTCTTAGGACCTTTCCTTTTTGTTTTTGAAGATAGTTTTGTTTTTTTTTTGTTTTTTTTGACATTTGACTTTTCTTAGGACCTTTCTTAAGAACAACCTGTGAATAAATTTATGAAAACACTTAGAAAGATGATGGTGAATGAGACCCATTGTTCTAGTATATACACCTGAAAACTGCACAGTGAGACCACAGTCATATTTGTTGACCCACTCCACTGGAGCAGTTCAGAGTTGAGGACCGCTTTGTTAGCCATTCCTAATTTGGAGATTGACCCAAGAAACTGTTTCATTAGCCACCTCTGACTTTTAGACCGCCACTGCCCTTCTGGCTTTACTGCTGAATGTGTGTGACACGTTCAGTTGACTGTACCTTGAGGGGCTTATTCTAAACTCAACATAATGCTTCTGTTTGGTCAGTTTTCAATGAGAAGAAAATAAAAATACTAAACAATAAAAGCTGTTTAGTTTCAGCAGTTGTTTCTTCTTCTGAGCCTTAATATAAGGCAGCTAAATAAATGGCATTCAAAAACTTAATACACTCCAGTTTTAAATGTGACAGAAGCTGTGTATGTAGCTGTGCAAATATACAGTGGGTACGGAAAGTATTCAGACCCCCTTAAATTTTTCACTCTTTGTTATATTACAGCCGAAAAGGTAAGGGCACTATTTACAATTGCCTGGTTTTCTGCCTAAATTGGTCATGAAATATGATCTGATCTTCAGCAAAGTCACACATATCAACAGACACAGTATTTCCAAGCTGATAAAACACAAACGGTCATGAT
Source organism: Monopterus albus (assembly GCF_001952655.1). Classification (NCBI taxonomy): domain Eukaryota; kingdom Metazoa; phylum Chordata; class Actinopteri; order Synbranchiformes; family Synbranchidae; genus Monopterus; species Monopterus albus. The sequence continues at coordinate 1,786,649 of NW_018127908.1, read as the reverse complement.
CTTTCTTGTCTTTATTGAACACACCCATTAAACATACAAAGTAATGGTGAAAAGGGATGGCAACAGTGTCTAATAACTGGTTGAACCACCTTTGTCAGCAATACCCTCAAGCAAGCGCCTCCTGTAGCTGTGGGCTAGACTCGCACAGTGTTCAGGAGGAATTTTGGACCATTTTTCCCTAAAGAACTGCTTCAACTCAGCCATATTCTTATGACGTCTGGTGTGAATGGCTCTTGAGGTTATTCCACACCCTAATCCAATTTATAATCGGTGCAGCAGTCATTAAGTGTGGTCCTACCTTTAGCAATATGATTTTTGTGCTGTAGAAATTAAACTGATCCTCTCTTTATAGATCTAAAGTACTTCAGTGATCGAGAAAGTATCCCATTCATTTATTTACAAAGCCCAGTGGGTATCTTGGGTACATTTTTTGATAATTTATACATGCTAATTAAAATAGCATGCTTTTAAATAAATGTTTGCACAAAGTATTAATAGCTGTTTTTGAACTATTAGTGCACACAAATGAACAGAACAAACAATTTATCCTGCAAAATATGTTTAACAAATGTCAAAGATGATATAATGGGTTTCATATGTAAACACAAAGTATTTGGCACTGCTGCTTTCTCTCATGTTGACATTGCGTCCACCCAGTTGCCAGGCTGTTGGGTACATCACATTAGATAAATAAAAACACCTCTATATAATGGAACACACTTCAGGAGCACCACAGTTGAATCAACACCACTAAAACAGAACCAATAAAAGTGAAAATTATGGTCAAATCCTTTCCCCTCCACAATATCAAGGGAGTATAAATCTGCTTGCCAGGTTGTCTCTCTTTGCCTCCCTTGAGCCAGGTTTACTGTGGAGTATTTTAATATCAGGGATGAAAAGCATAATCATTTTTAACCTTTGTGTCTTTTATATGGGTCCCCCATAATCCATTTAAAATTGTTTTAGCTTTCACAGGTTAAAAGCAGGTTGATGATGCAGTGAGAAAGAGAGAAGAGTGTACAGTGGGTACGGAAAGTATTCAGACCCCGTTAAACTTTTAAAGGAATACTTATGACCATGTGATATTTCAGTTTTTCTTTTTTAATAAATCTGCAAAAATGTCAAAAATTCTGTGTTTTTCTGTCAATATGGGGTGCTGTGTGTACATTAATGAGGAAAAAAAATGAACTTAAATGATTTTAGCATATGGCTGCAATATAACAAAGAATGAAAAATTTAAGGGGGTCTGAATACTTTCCGTACCCACTGTATGAAGTAAGAGTAGTAGTGCGGCTCTGCAGATCTGATACTGCAGATACTGTACTACTGGTACAGTCAAAGGAACTGCTGCAACCAGCTACCTACCAGTAGGGCATCTATTGTGAGGTTTAACTGCTTAAAAGAAAGCAAAAACATTCTCCAATTTT